>NW_028257165.1:0-505040 GCF_035046125.1 Drosophila serrata
ATTAACTAAAGAGTATTTTCTGAACCAATCTTGAATTTCTGGGTATAACAAGAACAGAGCGGAATAAAAAATCAGCAAAAAAGTGAGCACGAAACCGGAAGGAAGGAAGACACACATACACATACACGCTGGCGAAGGACGAGAAGGATACCCACGTACACACACACAAACACACAGAGCAGGACAGTAAAGTGCCAAGCGACTTTTACAAGGGTCGACAAATATGAGGCAAGCTCTCGTGGCAGCAAACGAACCCCAGCCGAGGCACGAACGGGAGTTGCTGAGGCGGGGGTGGTAACGAGAAAAGGCAACACATTGAGCGCTTTAATGTGCCTCGAACCTCCCCCCACCCCCCTCAGAGCACCCTGCTGCTGCCGCTGCTCGCCGAGCGTCGCCCTTTAAGGCCGTCTGCCTGCCTGGCCTCGGGGGTCGCGGCACAGGACTCCCCTCCGGCCACCGCTGTGTTAGCTTAAATATTTTATGGGGTGTCAGCATTGTCGATGTCGGCGCGATTGTCTTTGCCGCCCTCCTGCAAATCCACCTCATCCATGTGAAGCGCTCGTTCCTCTCCCTTATCGGGTGCGTCGTCGTGGCTTGTCCTTTGTGTTCGGGGCTAAAGTAATTTCAAATTGATAAGCATCGCCCGCGGAGGCGGTGGGTGGGTCTAGTTTCGGGCCGGAGTGAGGCTGGGCTACATTAAACTGATTTGTTCCGTGAGCAAGTCGAAGCGAGACGTCACTCGCTGCTCAAAGTCAATTGAAATTAAGTAACAGATTTTCACGGAGCTTAAAGGAAGCGAGATTGGGAAGTGCAATTCCTTCCGGCATGCGTACTTCTGTCGCTGAAACTTTTACCAGCCACTCGAGCGCAATAGGAGCTGCTGGCCATCAGCAGCAGAGTGCGCAGTGCAGCAGGACTCGGAATGCAGATTGCAGAATGCTGAAATTTGCATAAGTTTATTAAGAGTCCAGACCTGGAGCCCGAGCCACTCCAGATCCCGGGCAGCTGGCTGGAAACGGGGAGACAAACAGACAGAAGTAACGACTGGCAGACGGACTTCAAGTAGCCAGCCATCAGCAAGACAAGAGCCCCAACAACAGCAGCTACACGGTCAGAAAATACCTGTTATTTAATTATTTAAGTTATGCAGTATAATAAATAAAATTTCCGCTTTATAAAAAGCGAGAAAGCTATGTGAAATGATCAGATTGAAGGCCACAAGAAGCCTGAATCACTGGAGCTATGAAAGTATTGCCTAATAATGCTGTATGTTTTTACAGGATGTATCAAAGAAAAGAATTTAAAGATATATGCATCAGATCTACGATTCTTCACAGTGCACAACCACAATGAGGACAGCCACTCAGGCAGCTGTTTTCGGCTGGTCGAGCCTTCGTCAGCGCCTTCAACTGCAGCTGGTGGGGCGGGCAACGCTGCGTATGCGTATTATCAGGAGTCGACTATAAATTATGTGTCAATTACAAGAGTCAATTGCATTAATCATCGCAGCGACTTGGCTCTGAGATAAAAAGGCGCCTGCCATCTGTTTCGCATGTCAAGAACGAGGGCGTGGCCCCAGCTGCAGTACAGGAATTAGAAGGAAAACCCGTTCGCCAGCTACTTCTTTCTCCAGATATATGCGTAGATTGTCATAAATTTAACGCAGCCGACATGGAGTTGCAAACTTTTTGGCAGCAGACACTCCGAGAGCCAAAGCCCCAGCCCCGGCCCCCGCCAAGTGTCATGTAAATGTGCAACAGCCAGGAGACGTTTGCTGTCGACATCAAGTGGTGGTGGGGGGTAAGAGGGGGGAGAGCCCA
This sequence comes from Drosophila serrata, assembly GCF_035046125.1. Classification (NCBI taxonomy): domain Eukaryota; kingdom Metazoa; phylum Arthropoda; class Insecta; order Diptera; family Drosophilidae; genus Drosophila; species Drosophila serrata. The sequence continues at coordinate 1,821 of NW_028257165.1, forward strand.
AAAGCCCGACCAGGCCCGCAAAGCCGCCAACTGCTTTTAACTGTCATTAATTATGTCAAAATAAGATTTAAATGCTTTTTGTCTGTGCAAACATTTAGTTACGACCAAAAGGGGGAGCACTCCCTCTCCACCCGCAACCAGAAACCCCTAGACAAAGAATCCTCCTTCTGAAAAGTGGCAAAGTTTTTGGTCTTACTAAGCTGGCGTTGCATAAACATCATTTGTTTACTAAAACTGGAGAATCTTAAAGGGTTTTGCCATGGCCCTCAAGATGCTTTCCGAATTGGGGGGTATTATTTCAGGGGTTTGAGCCCCTACCAGCCCCACCTGTAGCGAAATAAACTTGTATTATTTATGCGCATTTGTCGGTGGACTGTCTTGGAATAATGAGCAGAAATCGGCTTAGGCTGCCCTTTGTTGAATTTGGCTAATAGAATTTTGAATAAGTTATCAGGTGGCGATAACAAAGGCTGCAATTGTTTCTGCTGCGTCAACAAATCACCGATTCATGTCTCAGAGCTGTATCCTGGCGATGCACATTGTGTTTGTCCTTGCTGCTGCTGCTGCTGCTGCTGCTGCAGAAAGCACAATTCAATTGCGGCTGCCATTGTAATGTAAGCCACTTCTGCTGCTGTCAGTCACCCCTTCATCTTCTCATCTCCCGCATCCACTTCACTCCACTCGAGTCGAGCCACTCAATGCAACATGGCCAATTAATTACGCAACAGCACGGCCCAGTGCAACCACCGCCTGCCCCGCCCCCCAGAACATAGCCCCGGATAACTGGCCACAGTGACCACAACATTTAAGTGTCTAACCCGCACTCAAGCCCACACCCCAGCTGCTGCAGCCTGCTCACCTGGCCAACGCGGCGTATACGTTATCCGCTTGCCGAAGTTGCTTTCCGTGTCTCTTTTTAATTTGCATAAATTAAGGAGCCGCTGGACTGGAGGTATTTTCATTGAAAAGCGCGCTTCATTAAAATTAAATTTAAAAGCATACAAAAAATGCGATTCATTCGGTGGAAACTCCCTCCTCCGCATAGTGACGCCGGTTTCCCGCTTCTGTCCATTGGAAAGCATCCCCCGTTGAGTGCTGAAGTATTTCAATGAATTTCCCGTCCCGTGGATTGCAGTTTGCATTTTAATTCTGTCGCCCGCCGGCCAAACATTCGGCATTCAACATCCACAGCCAATATCCAACATCCGGAGACCGGGCTAATCAGAGTCCGCCGATGCTTCCGGCTAAAGCACAATGCACGATTTATGTCGCCACCAAAGCGGAGGCTGAACCTTACTTTCAAGTGAAGTAGTTCATAGTTCCCAAAATATGAGCACTGAGTTCAATTGAGAAAATCAAAATGCAAACAAAAGCAAGCAAAAACCATTATACCAACAAGATAGGTTACGCCATACCATATTCTTGAACCCGAATTTTCAGTTCTGGCTTTATAATTCCCTTTATACTAACTTTAAATTCAGTTAATGGCAGAAAACGAGAGGCAGACAAAGAGCCTTCCAGAGTCAGAACGATATCTTATGTACAAGCGTTATTCATCTTGTTATTGAAGAACCTTCGGTGCAAAAAAGTTACTGAATCTCAGTTCAAACAGAGTAAACAAAATGCCTCTAATATAAACTATTCTATCGTAAATTCCACTCACTTATTTCTCTAAATTGAGACTCAGTTTTAATTTAAGTTATAACATTACCCCTTTCAATTGTCTAAGCAATAAATAATTCCCAAAAACACAACTTTCCTGTTTATAGGTAATTTTGAAATCTCATTAAAAGTTGAATATAATGTGTCCTGATTATTGAGCCATTTGCTTAACGTGGCAAGTTCGAAGCTCATTTAAACTGGAGCTCCTTTTCTCTAGCAACTTTTGGCAGTTTCTTGGCCTTCTCCTGGTGTTCTGTCTGGAGTCTCTTAATTTGGCGTTGCACTTTTTCACTTGGATTTCGGCCAACAACTTTCGCCATCTGTCTCCCTCTGGCACTGGACTCCCGATATAGCCCTCTTGGTCTGTTTTTCGTCTAATTGGCCGCTTTTGGCTCATTTATCTTGCTCGAACTCGGACTCAGTGCCACTCCCTGGCCTCCCCCCAGTGCTTGTCCACTTTTAATTTGGGTGAAATTTTCCTTATTTATAAGGTTTTTCACTTCATTGCACTCGTTCGTCGGCCAAGTAGAAGCAGACACTAGAGCTTCCGAGGCTTTGTCCACTGCCTTCGCCTCGTCCACGTCCACGTCCACGTCCTCGTGTTCGTCCTCATCCTCGTCCTCGTCCTCATCCTCGCCTCTGGCTTTGACTGTGGTATCATGTCACTAAATCAGCACAAATTGCTCAACTGATTTATAAATTTTTTGGCCAAGTGCCAGCGATATAATCTCATTGCCTTGTAGTTTTGCCATCAGCTCCCCGGCTCACTCCCCGTTGCCATTTACATCATCGGCGATGTTGTGTCGCTTTGTCTCTGGCCATTCTGGCCTTATAAATGCTACCAAATATGTCAACGGTCTGCTCTGAAGTGTTTCTCGCTCTTTGTCTTCCGTGAGTTCTGTGCTATTTGCTGTTTGCTGTTTGGCAGTTTCTCGGTTTAGGTTTTATTTTGGGGTCATATGGTCAAAGCTGCAAATAGATTTTCCGTTGCAAGTCTCAGGCTCTTCCGACTCGGCCAAGGAAGTTGGCCTGCTGTGGAATCGATAACAACTCCAGTTACCCACAAGTCCCCTGGCTAGCTGTTATTTTGCATATTTTGCATGACTAATCCCTCGTATCACCTCGAACAGAGCCGCTTTTTGTAACAATTATGTTTTAGCTTCAACTTTTAAATGTACTTTCCAAAAATGCACAGCGCGACCTTCAGCCAAAACCGGCAAGCCAACGAAAAATCCAGCCAACTGGCCAGAAACCAGCACAAGAACCACTGCAAAATCGCACAGCAAAGATAACAAAATATATGCATAGATGGAAGTTCGTTCGTGTTATTGTGAGCACAGAAAATCAACTGAAAGCGGCAGACAAAGTTAAGAGTCAACGGCGAGGGATACTGGCAAATGAAGTCGACCAACAAAATGTTGGAAATGATGTGGCAACTGTGGGTTCGACTAGGAGAGTTCCCTTTGTTTGGTGGGTTTTGTGTCCCGCAAATTAAGGTTTCTAGTTTATAGGATATTTAAGTTTCAGATTCGAGGTTATTCAATTGAATCGAGGGTTTCAAGTGCTTTATCATATAGTGAAACAAGTCTTTGGTTAGATTACATAAATGGTATTTTATATATTTTAACTCTTTCTCCGATCAGCATACCCTACAAAACACTCTCAACAAAGTGAACGAACATTCTCACTGCCGGAACCCCGCTTCCCTCAGAGATTTACTATGGCTACCAGTTGATAGTTTTGACCATTTTGTGCGTTATTTTCATATACATTTCGTTGGCTAAAAACTTTTTAATTTGCCCGAAGCAGCAGCTGCACAAGCTTTGCATGTTTATGGTAATTGCATTTACAAGTGGACCGCAGGGAAGGGGTTCGTTCCGGCTGCATCGATGGGTGCCTCCACGCCCTCGTATGGAGATCCAAATGCAGACATGCGGGCCAAGCTCATCGTCTAATTGAACTGAGGGCCAATTGAATAAAAAAGCGGATCGCGAAATAGCAGACAAGCCAGATCAGGGACCACACAGAACAAATGAATAAAATCCCCCAATAGAAGCTCGAAGAAGCTTCTATTTAGTAATGGAATCCTATTTAAATTTCTTCAATTTCGTTATTAAAGATGGAATTATTAGAGTAAGATCTTTATTTTATATAAATTTACAAATTATGCTTTTGATTACTTAAGACATTCTTAGTAAATTGTCTGGGAGTCTTAGTAATTTGTTTTAAACTTAGTCTCAGACTTCAGCGCCCTTTTATTTTGATTTATTTTAAACATAGAATTACTTCATGTCTTTCACTTATTTGTCTTGCTGTTTATTTCTGTCCACCGTTCCACACAATTGACGGGGTGAGGGGAGGAGTGCTTTTGGAGCTGGGAACCCCCGGGTGGATTTTCCGGGCCCCGCATTTTTCTGCATGGGCAGCGCTCCTGTCGCTGCTCAGCGTATTCAAAGGAGCGTGCAGCGTTTTCAGCCGCCTGTTGAGGTGCCCTTCGGGAAATTGGCGGGGTTTTCCTAACGGCAGGGAGGGGTGAGAGGAGGGTGCTCTCTGCCTGTCACCGGAAAGCAATCAGCAAAATAATCGAGTGAGCCCAGGGCTCTCTCTCTGAATGGGATTGTGCCGCGGGGCTTTGATTCTGACGTGTGTGTGTGTATGTGGGGGCGGGGCACAGTGAGTGCTTAAAGTCAGTCAACGGCTGGCGGAGAAAGTCGCTCACTTGTCGCGATATATTCGAATTTAAAATTCGACAAATTGAAGTATCGAGTCCTGCTGGGGATGGATGGACCGAGGGGACACCCAACAGCTGAACTTCAGTGAGGAATTTGTCGAGGCTTAATTAGCAACGATTGACTGATTATTCGGATTTCAATTGCCGATATATGTAGATACAGAATTTGCAATGAGGCCTGCCAATTTGAGTTTTATAGAGTGCCTCCAAGTTTGACTTTGATTGATGGATCCCTCTGGCATGGCTGTGCGATGACACCCATATACATGTATGTATAGGTATATATTGCCACGTCACGCTGCACTCTCTCGGGAATCCTCCTTTCGCCCCTTAACCCCTGACTGATGCCGCTTATTAACTGCCACCCGCTTAACCCCTTGTTGCCCGCCTGGGCCTGATTGTTCCTTCACGAAAATCGCTTCTTACACTTTAATTGCCAACAGTGCGGAAATTTCCCCCTTGCTCCCATCGGGCTTCTTTATTTTTTCGCTTGGTGATCCCCTTTTTGCGCTACTCGTTTTCCCATTTCCCATTTGTTCCATTTGCCAACTTGAAATGCAATACAATGGGCATTAAGTAATTGTTGCTGCTGTCGTTGTTGCTGCTGCTGCTACTGCAGCTTGTTGACAAATCCGCACATTTTTCATAAGCTCGGCAAAGTACTTGCTCTCATGCACACAGCACTCACACCACGATTTGCCCGCCCGTACTTGTACTTGGTCTTCGCATACCCTGTGCGACTACAAGGAGTTGAGGGTACATGGGTTTTGTGAGGCATTTTGAAAACGGAGATGGATGGCAATCAATTAAGGTAACTGTGTGAAAATAATTCTTAAATCATTTTAATTGCATTGCCAAAGTTTATCTATATTTAGTAAACTGAAATGCTTTTAGAGCAGATAAAGAAAATATATCTTATATAGCAGATAAAGCACATATAACAGATAGAAATAATATGTACGCTCTCAGAAAAAATAAACACTAAGCTAACATTGATGTGCGAACAATAGTTCTTTATGTGATGCGCAATGGCAAACACACATGATTTGTTTCTAAAAATCTGAAGCAAAATTTAAGTGTTATTTTATTAATCATTTAAGGATAGCGTAATACGAACGATCACCTTTTGGCTTAAAATAGTATATTTAGATAGTGATTGTGTAGTATAGTTTAATATAGTATAGTAGAGTATAGTATAATAGTATTGTACTGAATATACGAACAACTACGAAACTTAAGCAATTTATTATTATACATGATTTAATTACAATTATTAAACTACCTTCTCAGTCTTCCCTCTTCTCAATTTCTTAAGACACAATGGGCTGTAACATATTTTTGATAGGGTATTTCATAGTCAACCCCTGTCTTTGACAAACTCACATTTGCCAGACGATTTTCGTTTTCGTTTTGACTGTCGTGCAGTTTTTTGCGCCGATTATGACGCGGACATGGACGCGACGCTTCAATTGGAGTGGAGTGGTATGGAGTGCCTCCCATTCCCATTTCCACTCTTATTCCTATTCCCGTTCCCATCCCATTCCCATTCCCATTCCCACTGACAGTGCCACCACTCCCAGTGCCATTTATGAGGGCACATTATGCCATTTATCGCAGCTTAAATGCCGCTCATAAACCCAATGCAGGCCACCCCCTCGTCCACGGATTATTGGCTTCTTGCAGGGACAGAACTGAACCCACGGGGCTGGCCCTGGTGTGGCACCGTGGACTTTGTGGAACTTCAGCTGGAGCCGCTCTGGCCCTGCTGGGGGTCCCCGCTAATAATAGTGCTCCGGGTTTATCATTGCAATCAATTAATTGAAATTATTTCTTTGCCAGGCATTCGTTTTTCGGCTGCCATTAATTGTTTTGTGTTTTGTGAGTTTTTCATAGTTTGTTGCTGGAATCAAAGGCGACTTCCTTGGCAGGGGCAGGGGTCAGGGGCTGTGGCAAACAAAGAATGAATAATTGTGCAGTCACCTTGACTTTTGCATCTGAGCGTATACTTAATAATTAGATAATGACGGCACGAACCGCCACAATGGAACGATTAACAATGAAATTGCAGCACAGCAAGCCACAAAAAATATATTTGCTTGTACGTTCAACCTTTGCATTCGTTTTTTGCTCGTTTCTAGTTTTTTTCGCAAAACGAATTCGCAGAAAAGCGCAGAAATTAACTTGGCAAAAATCATAAAAAATGATGTGGCTAGCCTTGAGGAAGTGTTTTTTTTTATTTGGCCAGCCAAATGCAACCAGCGAGAGATGAAAACCAGATAGAGCTGCGGGATATGGAGTCGGCGGATGAACAAATATATTAAAGCCGCATTGTCTAGGGGCTTCAGAATTGGCGGGAGTGCCGGGTCCAAAAAGGTCGGATCTCGTTAGGCGTGGAGATATAGCCGAGGGGTCACAGAGGGCCCCGATCGAGGGAGTATCTATTGGGAACGACCAGGCCATCTGGTCTGTGTGATAATCCCAGTCAAGGGACAGGTTAGAATCTGATTAGCCGAGTTCCCTGCAGGCAGACCCCAATCACTTGATATTCGGTGTCCATAGATCACATAAAGTCTCTTGATAGCGCCTTTTGTCCATGCCCATAACTTTAACGATCTCGCTGAGGTGGGGAGTCGGAGCCGATTTTTAACTTCTCCTTAATTACACGCACAAATTGGCCAAATGAAATGAATTCAAATGAGTTTCATTTGCATTATTTCTCGCCCGCCCCACAATAGAGTCCTAAAATTGTCATAAAAGCATTAGAAATGCCGTGGCAGCATAAAAACTGCTCGTCGTAAAAGATGTGAAGTTATGGGGCCCTCGGCGTCTGAGCTAGAAAATTAAGTTTAATGAGCATTTTATGCCCCACAGCATGGGATAAATATACATATATATATATAGATTGATTTATCTTGTTTCTCCGCAGTGAAACATAAAATCGTAGAGGCTAGATCAGGGGCGATCTACGCACTCCGGTGACTCACGATCCCCTCCACAGGCAATCTGCTGTCTGCAATGCCAAGTGCTGCATGCAATGTGCAATGTGCAACATGTTGCCAAAAAGCGGTGTGGGGCAACAGGCTCTACATATTGAGAGTTATGAAACTCTTGGTTGCTGTGCCGGCAAGCTGCCAATATGTTGCAACATCAGTCGATGATTATTATTTATTCGGAGTCAAAGTTGCCGCCGAAGTTTGTTGCCGCTTTCCCCCCACTGACCAGAGCGATATGTTCGGCTTGCGAAGTGTGCCAAACTTCAAATTTATTGCTGCCGCTAAAGTTTCATTGCCAATTTTCCGGGATTAGGGTGGTTAGGAGAGGAAAAACCCCTGCTTAAGCAATCAGGAGTGCTTGAGTCTTAGCCACTTGCCAAAGGCTGCAATGCGAATGCAGAGGCAGGATTCAATGGGTAAGATTTTGGGTAAGAGGGACTATGACCAGATTTACTTTGACAGTCTGCTTCTATTAACACTTTTCCAGATCTTATAGATAGTTTCTCGGTATATATGTACATACTATACAAGGATGCATTTATTCAATACCTTCAAAGATTTTTGTGCTTAAACTTAGGCACCTCTTAATCAGTCCGACTTTAATACAGAGACCCCTGTTCACATCTCTATTCAAATTTCAATCTGGAGAACGCCCACAGACAAATGCCGGCAATCAACACCATCTAGATAAAAACAAATATAAACAAATGTCGGGCAGCATCTTTGTTCATTTTCAACATTTTTACATAAAATTCCAAACAAATGCAAAGCAATCCGCGACTCTGAGAGGGGGGCGACGGGAAGCAGGGAAGTGGCCATTTTATTTATTGTTATTTCATTTCGACCGCAAATTAAAAGCTATGAATAAAAGCGCCAAGTGGAGCACGAAAAGGGAAGAGCAAACACCGAAGGAGGAGCAGGAGCAGGAGAGGAAAGGAAAGGAAGGGGAAAGCGACTGCGGAGGAGCGCAACAAGGCGCGGGAGCAGCGGAGCAAGGAATCACAGGAGGAGGATCCGTGGAATGGGAGAAATGAGGGAAAAAGCGCATAAAAAGCACACAGTAAAACATGCTGAAAAACGGAAATAAAAGCTTATTAAAGCCAACACAAAATGGAGTTTCAAAGGGGATAAAGAACGGGAGGCTGCGGCGGCGGTAGCGGAGAGCGGAGAGCGGAGAACGTAGCGGAAACAGAGAGCTAAAAAACAAACACTAAATCAAACATTACACCCGAGTTGGAAGAGAAGGCAACCCCAGCAAATACATAAAAACGTGCAAGGGGAAATAAAGCAGGGAAATCCAAGGGGAAAATGCCAGGCAAAAGGAAAAGCTAACCGAGGAGCAAGGAGCCACGTTTTTTGCGCCGGCAGTCGCGATTCCCAGAAAAGGAATCCACTTTTTAGGGGCTGTGAACTGTGCGATTTAGGAATGTAAACTAGGTGTCCCTATAAAGTTACCTATTAGCTCTACGACTTCTTCTCACTGTTTATATTTATGATATTTTAACATGCTTTCATACAATAATATGCCTACAATTCATTTCATTTTTATAGCCTTAGCATTTTTAACTTAAACAACGGAATTTTAAAGTTCGATACAATCAATAACAACAACGTTAAGATGTATATAAACCTCCTAATAATTTTTGTTTAGGGACACTGACAAAGTGCCTAATAGCTTTCGGTCCGGAAATAATTCATAGTCACCAGATAAACCTACATAAAAACAATTAGATTTTCTAATTTCCGAAAATGTGTCCTAATGCGAAAGAATTACAGAGTGCTGTTAACTGTACATTTTGTACAATTGTGCTGTAAGGCGCACTCACATAGAATTCAGCTGTTATTTTTTGCGAGTTGGAAAAAATTTAACAGGGAGTCTGGGGCCTTGTCAATTCTACCTCTTACTCTTACACGATATCAAACGCAATTTTCTTAACCGGGACTTTATCTGACAGCAAAATATTGGCAGTAAATACAGAAACTGATAAATACTATTGAATTGAGAAGCTTAAGTATATGAAAACTTAAGAATAAAAAACGATATTGTTTTGGATTTATTTTATTTGTACTTCATTGATATATTGTAAGCAATTTTTTTAATATACCTTATTTTCTTGAAGTCCTTTTAAAGTTTATAATTACCTAAAGTACTTTTGATTTTTGCTTTTATGTCACCATCTCAGTTAGTAGTTATTTAAAAGTCGAGACCTTCCTCTGAAGCATGTTGTCTTTATTCTTTTTGGAGCGTCAAAAGCAAATGGTAGAACTTTGGTAAACACTGGTGCAAGGGAAAGTGGAAGAAAGACAAATGTGGGCGCCACCACGGCGCTTTTCCCTCGTCCTGCCACCCACAAGTCCCTCAAACAAACCCCCCGAAGCCGGTTCGGCATCCTTTTTGCAATATTAAACGCAGCAATGACACCCATGGGGTGCAGGGCCGCCTGCGGGTTAAGCACTGCCTCCTCAGACTATGCTAGACAACTGAATATATACACCTAGTTATTTGTTGGCTTTTGCCTGCTTCTGCGGCTTCTGTGTGGACACGGAGAGCTGTGGAGCCGTGGAGCCGTGGAGCTGGGGAGCAGGACCACAGCGGCAAACAAAGTGAAATATCAGGGGAATTAAAGACATGGCGAGGATTTTCAGTGAATGCCCGACTGCACATGAATGGGAGAAGCGAATGGTAGAGCAAAGAGTTCACAGCACGGAGCAGCACTACTGATTGGTTATGGCTTTAAATTTCGAGCGGAAGAGGCCTGAAGGATCACTTTTCCCTCTATGGATGGAAGTAAACGTGTTCTATTTGCTAATCCACTAACCCTTTTCTATCGTCGCCAGCACACCGCTGGCAGAGGACATAATCCCATGCAAAGTGCTTCAGTTTTGTGTAACATGAGCGAGGGAAATGTATAGCCCGGAGGAGAACGCACGCCCTCAGCTGGATAAGCCAAAAGGATATGTGTGCCAGACCCCTTTCCCGGCCCACTCCTGCAACAATGCCAGCTGAGAGCTTTTTTGTCCTGGCATTCCACAGAAGAAAAGGAAGCGGGGAAGGAATTAGGATATAAAAAGCAAAGGAAACATGAAAAGTTTAGTCTAGCTTGGGCTCAAGCACCAGCTCAAACGTCGAGCCAAGTTACCCCTGGAACCCCACCTCCGAAGTCGTTTGAATGGTGCCAAGCGGGTACCGCTAGGAGGCATTTCCATGATTACAAGCAAGGGACATGGGCCCCACAAACAGGACACACCCGGCACACACACAACACACAGAGCGGCAAAGAAGCACTTTGAAATTGAAGCTGCTGGAAAAAGGGGATAAGCGCTCGCCTGGCAATGCCTGGATGCAGGCATCCGACTCGGAGTAACCTCTCAAGTCAAATTAAAGACGCCAAAACCCTCATCGAAGTAGCTCAAACAGATCCTGGCAAACTGCCAGGCACCAGGAGTAACAAAACTCAATGACTATACACGAAATTGATCTGCCGCCACAAGCTCTGACGAGGTCCTCAACCGTGTCGTGTTGAATGATGATAAGAACCAACTATATTCTCCTTAATGTTTGTACTTCATAATAGAGTCGAAATGAACTTAAACTACAATTAGTTATACCCATCCGGAGAAGAGATACCTTTTACCTCCCACTCGACCTGTCGATCAATCTCGGCCACAAGATTGCCCCTCGAGTGGCCATATAGCGGGGCAGATACCGGAAAAGAGCCACGGTAATTGGAAACTGGTCTGGCAGTGGTGGAAGGGCTATCGGTGCCATGGCACCTCCAGGAAATGTCTCACGCGGTTATCAGAGGCGGTAATCTTATCAGTGACCACAGGCACTCGGCACTCGGAGCTGACAAATGTTAGACGGAGGAGTGCATTTGCTGGCCGATAGGGTTTGTGGGGAAAACAAAGAGGACATTGACTGCAACTCCCGGAGGGAGCCAGGGAAGAGCTGGAGGGAGCTGACACTGCAGAGGGCTGTGTCGAACCTGGAAGGGACCGTGGGGCAGCGTCAATAAAACAAATGTGACGGGCCAGCGGCTGTCGGGAAGCGACGTAAGTGTAATGATAATAAAAGTTTATGACAGCAGCTCATGAGCTTGTAAGGCTAATGTCAACGTGCCATTTACCCAGCGGCGGAGTGGGTGGTGGTCGGTGGGTGGTTGCTCTTCTGTGGAGTGGGTCCGAAGCTCTGTGCAAGTGCAAGTGTGAAAGCGCTTTCATGCTCCACTGAGCTTTTGGCGGAGCAATGAAGCAAGAATTTACACGAGCTCAACTCCAAGACAAAAACGACTTTGATAAAGACTTTGAGGAAGAAGAGAGAGAGAGAGAGAGCGAGAGACGCCTTGTGGCACCTTTTCACAACGCCACCTTTAATGGAGTTTAAAGCCCCTCATCAGACCTCTGAAGCCTCCCAATCTCTGTCCCCAATCACTGATTGCAATCCACCTCTTAAGCACTCAGATATAAAGGAAAATCCATGTACAACTTTTCCGTTATCGCAATTCCCTAATTCCGCTCTCATATCACATACAAAGAAAAGCATTTTCCTTGAGTATCAAAATTTATTTTCTAGAATAATCAATGCCTTACTTAAGTGGCTTTTACTTGACGAATTTGATTTAAGGTATTAATTTAAAGTCAACCGAGAGAGAACAATGGACATTTTTGTTCGTACAAGAAATACTTCCAATTAGCTCTGATAATTGGCTTCGCCCGACGCTCAGAGCTCCTAACGCAACCGATAAGCGATCGACTTAATAAATGCAAATCAAATATTTAATGGTCCCTGCAACAATAACCCGTTTGCAGCCAAGCCTCTGTGGCAAGTGTATAATTAAACGCAGGCTCGCACGCACACTCAAACGGCAGTGGAGCTAAGGCAATGGCCAAGTGCCGGCCAGAATTTGTAATGGCCCGAAGAGAAACAATAAACACATGCAGCAGGGGGAGCAGCATGGTTGCTGAATAATTCACACTCGTGCCCAGGGAGTCAACCAAATAACGGTTCATTGCACAAACTAATAATTACATAATGAAGCAAAACATAAGCTAAACTTTGACCCGGGCCAAGAGGCAAGGCGGAAGTTGCTACCAACTTTCCCAATGTGTTTGTCTGCGTCGGAGGATGGCTCGAAGTGTTGTCCCCCGCTGGATGCTTCGTGGACAAGTTTGCAACACTGAACAACTGTTGCTCGAGAGCGTTGCAATGCAATTGAAACTTGGAGGAGTTCTATCCCATTTTGAACTCCTCTACATATAATGAACCCATTGACCTAGAAACTGGCTACACATTCCCTGCACCTGGCAACGAAGCAAGTGGGGCCATGAAGCTAAGCCGACTTTGGCCAACTTCTAAGCGGCTTCCACTTGGCTTCAAAACTGCAGCCACACGCATGATAAACACTCGATCCCTGGGTTATTAAACTGCACACTGATATGGCCAGCCAACATATAACAACTTCAATGAGCATTCCCTCGGACATTAAAGCGCACACAACATTGTCTATGTCCCTGCAACATGCGGTACCACAGGAGGGCGAGGAGGAGCCCGAAGCAGGCACGGGAGTTGCAGTTACAATTGGCCATGTGTGCGGAGGTCAATGACAACGAGCCGAGGCCCCAGAGCCTCGGAGCCACCGTGCCACGTCCAGGCCCCAGACCAACCAGCTCCAGCCAAGCCAACCCAAGACGCAGGCCAACAAAGCATGCATACTAAGCACTGGAGCAGGCTTAGCAGGCAGAGGTCCAGCTATGTGTGACCACTGTACAGACCCAGGCCCAGGCCCAGACCCAGACCTTGTTCGAGTGATGCAGTCCGAGAAATAACGTTGTTATATCGATTGTAAACAAAGACTATTAAGCATTGGGAATAGTGATTCAAAATCAGCTATCGAAAGATCGGTCTTATCGGTTTTAAGTATCATTGCTAACTTTTCTTTTCCTTTACTTCATTTTCTTTTCAAAAGTTTTGACAGAAAATTAGATTTACAAATTTTTCAGCAGGAACATTAAAAGTTAAAGATCAAAAAATGCTAATACTGTTAATTTATAGCATTTTCCAAAGGTTTGAAAGTTTTCCAACATAAATATTTATGTTAAAAATAACTTTCGGATATCAGAAAACTTTTAGTTCTTGGGAAGCTGCTGGATAGTATAAGTATTGCTATTTTAACCAAGAGTTACGAGTGAAGATAACGATTGGATTGAACTTAAAAGACTAGATTGAGCCATGTTTCTTACTTGTGGAGGGTTGAACAATCATATATTCTGGAGATTATTTATGTATTCCCTTATTTTTGCTCAGTGCAGTTCCAGTCGCAGACCCAAGCCGGAATGCATTCGTGCGTATGCCAATGACGATGACGACGCTGCCAGTTAACAACACGATTTGTTATTGCCGTATCCCCCTAGCCCCTCTAACCCCCCCTAGCCCCTCTAACCCCCCCTAGCCCCTTTCTACCCCTGTAAGGCCTTTAGCTGGAGAACCCTAAGCCTAGCAACCTGCTGGCTTGCTGAATTTATTAGCAGACCGTCCAGAGTCCGAAGCCAGTGCAGCAGCTCCCAGGTCGCAGGAGGAGACGGAGAGGGGAAGACCCAGACCAAGACCGAGACCGATACCAGGACAGAGAAAGAGAAAAGGGAAAAGCGAGGGGAGCAGAGGAGTTCTCCAGAGGAGTTCTCTCCTCGCCAGAAACACCGCATGATGCACCGCATTCCTCGGCAATCGATGAGTAAATAATGACCAACGCAACGCAGCTAAACTGCGACTGGCGAGGGGGGTAGAGGCAGAGACAGAGGCGTCTGCTGTGCAGGTTACCCCCTTCGGTGCTCCTCCAGCTGTTGTTGTCATTGTGGTTGTTGTTGTAATCACACTCAGCATGCATTTCAACATGGAACTGCCCCCGCACTCGTCGCTCTCGTTTTAGCTGCACAGAAATCCATTCCATTCCTCCGCTTAGCATACTTTGTGGTTTCGTATGGTTGTAGAGAAGAAGGAGTAGGAGGAGGAGGAGCAGAATTGGATGGAGGAGAAGAAGGAGGTGACTTTAAGGAGCCTTTGGTGCTACCAAAGCAATAGGGAAAATTCCCTAAGCAATTGGTTTTTATCCGAAAACGGAAAGCAGGCGATGGCAAAATTTTAGGGAAATTTGGAAAACTCTTTGATTTAACAAATAAAAAGCATTTATTTTTTACTGCATCAGATATTATTTTTAGAGTTAAATAAATAAAATTATATTAAGCAAAAAATATATGACTTGATAGACTGCAGGGTATTCCATATTCGGCTCTCTGTTGACTTTGTTTCCAGTAAAACGTCCGGCATTAACGCCTATTATTATACGAAGCTAGGGGGAGGGAGCAAAATGGAAAGAGAGAGAGAGAGAAAGAGAGGGGGAGCCAATGCCCGGGGTCCAACCGAGTCGCCCCATTATAATTTGAGTTAATTACGTATTTTAGCTATATAAATATTTCATTTATCATGCATGCATGCAGTTAGCCGGCATGCCTTACGCACCAGTTACCCCCACACCGTAACCCATGGACCTCCCTCCCCCCTTTCACCGCTTCCACCTCTCTCCACCGCCTCTGTGCCACCAGATAGATAATTCAGCTCCATTCATGTGCCTCATGGAGATGGATCCGAGGAGCAGTGGCCAAACATCAACAACAACCTCAACAATAGGCGGCAGCTCGCCATCGCAGAGTAAACAAATATTTGGCGTGTGTTGCACACGACCTTTGGCCTCTCTGCCCCCACACCCACACCCACACCCACCCCCCTTCTGGGCAGCACGCGTAATTGAATATGAATTTATAATGTGTGATGCACGGACGCTGAGCTAGTTTGTGGAAGAAAGGGTAACTAGGTTGGCAAATAGAATTATACACACACAGGATATGCCGCCCCTAACACATCCCAAAAGCAATCTTCCGCCGCCCAGGCCCCGAGGGTGTGGTCCGGTGTGTGCGGCAGAAGGAGCAAGTCAACAATAAACAAGGATCCGGCTTCATTTGATTGGCATTAAGCCCTGGCCCAGGCCAATCGCCTCAGATAAATGAAGCGAAATATTTTTAATGGATTCTTCAGTGATTGGGAGTGGGGCCAAAGCAGTGGGATGGACAGGGTGGTAAATTTTGGATGAGATGTCGGAATCAATGAGCAAAGATTGCTCAGTGTCTAAGTAGGAGTGAATAAGTGAACAACACCAGCCAAGTTTTGGAAGGAATATATATATCTCCAAATTAAATTAGCAACCTAATTGGATCCAATAAGCATCCATAAACCTTTGAATAAGATTTAAGTCTTGGATTTACTCCAGATTAGGCTCAGTATTAAGTTATGCAAGGAAAAACAAAAGCTAATGGACACTGCAGGCACCCTCAAAAATGCTTAATATATAATTATTTAGTTTAGTGTCTTAGGCGAAGACAAGCTAACCTATTATCCCGCACTGGAAATAGATTTCCTCAGCTACAAATTATCCTGCAAACTGCCTCACACAATTTTGTATAATTGCCCAAATCTGTCATTCAACATCTAGACCAAGATATGTATATACCTTCATTAGGGAAGTGCAGCGTGGAGGGGGTTACTTCCCGCTCCAGGTTCCCACCTAGCAAAGACAACTTAATTAACAATTTGCCCCCCGGCCTTTGCTTCTTGCACCTGAAACCACCCTTTCAGGGGGCATGCACTACGTGGCCAGCAACAAATTGCAGCCGCAGAACAACAGGATGCGAGGAAGCGAGGGACCAAAAACAGAAACAGAGACTTTCACACGCTCCCTGTGCGCAAATTCTGACCAGCCCAGACCGATGGCCATTAGCACTTTGGGCCAAGGAAACTCTGGCGTCACAGTTGCAGCAGCAGCAGCAGCAGCAACTGCGGCGTCAATTTGCTACAACAGCTGCAGCAGCAACAGCGGCAGCAGCAGCAATAATAATAATGTGAAATGCAAATACTCCGGTGGTTTTTCGTGGTGTTACCTGTTACCTGTTGATATTGACAATGGCCAAGTCCAGCTGCCGCAGCTACAGACCCTGGCCATTAAACAGTAGCCACGGAGCACGGACCAGTTAGGAGACGGTCCCACTGCATGCCTTGCAAATTAGACCGAATTAACGCTGCCAGGCAGAAATGTGTATTTACCTGCAACGAGAGGAGAGGAGGGAGGCGGAGCAACGTGAGAATGCAGTGCGGATTAGCCGGAGGAAGTTGGTATTTGCCCAAGAAATTAGCCTGGCCAAGACGACGACTCTACGACTGATGACTAATTGGAGTCGCGCCGGAAAGGCAAGCATCGCCTCTTTGCCTCGTTGCCTTGCGATAAGTTCAACGAACTGAAAAGTCCCTAAAAGCTGTGCACCAACAAGAGCTTAAAGTTGGTTTAAATTCTGTGTTTTTTCCCTTTAATGGTTTCTTGGTGTGTTGTCATAACAAAGTGCATTACATTCTATATTATTTTTGTCTTTCCACAAGTTCTAAAGTTTGTTTAAATTAAGAAACTGATGAATAACCAAACAACCGACTTTAATATGAACGAGAAGGAATAACAGAGTGCTGTTAAGCACCGAATTGTTCTGCAAAGCGCAGGCAGAAATACAGCTCTACAATTATGACAGATACAAGGGAATTTTTTTTTCTTTTTTTAACATGTAACTATTTCTTCAGGATAACAAACACTTGACAGGAAGACAGCTTGCTATTAATGTAAGTCTGTTTGACCTGTAAGAAATCCAAATATTTTAACTGGGATTTTACCTTGAATATAATAAATTTGACTTTACCTTAAACATATCTAGTTATAAAAGACTTATCAAATAATGTAACAAGAGCTTTGGAATGTATTTTATAGATAAATACGGTTCACCATTTGAGGTCGATACGTCTTGTAGCAAATAATAAAATAAACATGGATTGTCAAATAATTCTATATTTCTGCGAGGGAATAACGTAGGAAAAATTATTATGAGTAATATCTTTTACTGGATAACCAAACGTTAAATGGAAATATAATTATAAGGTTAACAAAAAAATGGTTGATGATAACCATCATCTCATGATTGGGTTTTATTAGTAAAGAGCCTTCCCAAAAATTATACCAGTCAGTCGCAAGGAAAAACATCCAACTGTGAAAAGGAAATTAAAAACAATTTCAGATCGGACAAAATCTTGCCTGTCCGAAACCGATAAAGTGGAAAAGCTCAAGGAACTGAAATAGAAATAGAAATCCGTGTGCAGCTCAAATGGCGACCACAAATCTAAATTACCTCGACCGTGCACTAAATCAAATGTGTTACTGGGAGGGGCGGGCAAGGGCCGGCAAGTCGGACAGCCCGAAAGGGAAACCCAAGAGCCACCGCAGCGGCAACAATAGTGGCCAAAGGTATAAATTAAACAAGCGGCATGCGGCATGCGGCAAAGCCGAATGAAAACTCAACTTGTAACCCTAGAAGTGTGGCCCTCAGCGGCGACGACGACGACGACGACCGCATTACAGCGCCCTGGGGGGATGATTGCCATGGTCGATGGCGATGTGCTTGGCTGGTCTCGCCTCCAGGTCCTCCACTCCCGGAGCCTTTTCTTTTTTGTTGTTGTCTTCGGTCTGGGCCCCACGACCTCCCTCGCCCCACCCAAGCCCCTCCTTCTTCGGCGGGGCTCGTAATTAGCCATAATTCACTTGCCTAGACCGAAGACAAAATGAAGCATAAAATATTTACGCACTGCCCGGCCAGGCACCGGAAATATGCAATTTGACGTAATTTGCATGCAAACTCCGCCAGACGGCGACTTCTAGCCACTTCCACTTGCCACTGCAACTTGCAACTTGCAACTCGCAGTCTGCCGTCTGCCGTCTGCTTCGAGAGTGAGTGGCACGTGGTCGAGTTAGGTGATGCAATCATTTCCGCTGTTGCCAATGTGCAGATTGGACAGAATCAATTTCCGTTTCACAATTGACTGCTAACCCGTGCATCTTATGGCTTATGCACAGGTGTGGCTCAGGTGGTTCTTGTGGTGATCAAGGTCGGAAAAGGTACACTTTGTGGCTAGATAGTATTTCTAATTAAGCTGATCAGGAACTATGTATTCTGCGGTACATCATGCTAATTTCTAGGAGATGAATACATTTTAAGTCAATATTAAAATGACTTATTATAATGCTTACCTAAAATCAACCTTTAGGAGTAGGAAAGCTACAGTGGAGTGTGACTGACTATATTATTCTGGATATATTTATGGAAAACTTTTATTAAACTCGGCTGAAGACAGAAGAAGATGTTGATAAATAAACACAAATGCTGCTAGAAACATGCACCTTTAAATATGTTGAGCAACACCGATAGGAGCTGGCAACACAAATGTAGATGTTGCGGAAGTTCTACATGCACAGTAACTTTATTTTTTATTTCCATCATCCTTAATAACCTATTTTAAGTATCTTGCAGCCTTTGGGTACCATAGATAGCCACAGACAACAAAAATGGAAATGTGACTAAACTCCTTGTTAATTACACAGGAATGACTCAAAAAACCTTCTCTCATACAGTAAAAGAAGTAGAATGAATAAAACTCGATTTAATAGAGTTGAACTGAGCCCAGATCGGATGTCAGCTGGCCATTAGCTGGTAATCAGATTGCCCCATTGTCCCCCAGAATTATCGTATGGAAAAGCAGCTTAACGCATTTAAAGTTTAATCTGTTAGTTTTTTAAGCTGAACGGAGTAAAGGAAACCTGTCTCGGGAGCAACAGTTGTACAAATTAAACCCTCTCGCCCCACGAGCCAGCCCGTGCGAGTTGGAGAATACTTCCAGCCTCTGAATCCCCATTTAAAGCCCCTCGAGCCACCTCTGCTCCAACAACTTCTGGATGCTGCTGCTGGTGGTGCAAACATTTTCTTTTCATTAATTCATAAAGCATATTTTTATTGAGTGGCAACACATGAGTCGAGCGGGGAAAGGGTGAGAGGACCAGGAGCCAGGGCATGCCCGTAGTCATCGTGGGGCATTAAAAAGTTGCAGTAATGGAAATTGTTTTGTGGAAACTGCCAACTGCCAGTTAGCTTGTTGCCATCGAGTGCTGGTGGCAGGGGCGGGGCGGGGAAAGCGGGCCTTGTGGGGCTTGGGAATGTGCTTGCTTGGAAGTTGTTTTGGGCACGCTTCGTTTGCCACGGGAACTTCAAATAGAATAAAAGTTGACTTGATGCTCCCTGATAATTTCCTCTCATTCCAGCTAGTTTTCCCTCGCATTTCCCTCGCTTCCCCAATGAATTGTTGCGGCTGATAAGATGCTGATGGAAGCGGAGATGGTTATAGTTCAACTAAGATGATTGCCAGGAATGTTATGGCCAAAGTGGATGGTATGAAACGGAATGTTGAGTCCAATTTGGACTTTAGCTGGCTGGGAAATGACTTTAAAATCATATGACTTCATTGATAAGAAATAAAATATATTAATCCATTAATCTAGTATCTCTATTCTTAGAAGAGTGAGTGTGTTAGGCTTTTATCTCTTTTCTATCATTCTTTCTTGGTTCTTTTAATAATCTCCAATAAACTAAAGATACTCGTGTTCAAACTATTGCATCTTAACATCTTCTCCTTCATATATTTGAACAGGAGGCCTCAGTATATTAGCAATTTCTTTTATTTTTCCAACTGTTTGCTAACTGACTGCTCTCCTTTAACGCCCCAGTGCTCTCAGGCCAGCAACTCCTCCATCAAATTAGCCGAATCTTCATCTCCGGCCATTCCTCATTTCACCTCGGGGTGTTTCACATCTCCCGGCGCTTCAGCTTCAGTCAAAAAGAAAAAAACTAAGAGAGAAAGAATAAAACTCCCTCGATTGTTTATCCAACAAACACAACAATTCGTGAAACAACATTGTGTGTGCGGACGGATAGAATGTTTATTTTGATTTGTCCTCACTCCTCTCCCCCCCTATTTGTTCCGTATCTAAAACCCCATATACATTACACTTATCTATGTTCGCTTCCAAGGGGAGGGCGATGTGGGCAGAGTCTTAGGGCCACATACGGCCTGGTCCATAATTTTGTTTATTTAATTTTTATGTCATGTGCCGTTCGGACGCTTGTCGCTCGTCGGCCGTCAAATAAGCCGCCGGAGCTGTAGTGGAGTGGAAGCATGCTCCTGCCTCTTTCCCCCCATCATCATCATCATCTTCATCATCTTCATCATCGTAGCCATCATTGGCAGCAACTTCTATGGCCTGCTCCTGGCATAAAGTTGTCATGCCTCAGTTGTTTGATTGCCTCTGCTCGCTTGCAGTGCGGCCCCCAAGGCGATGGATGGTTGGATGGAACCCCCGGCTTCCCTCACCATCTCGCTTTCTGAATTGTACAGCAGAGTTCAACAAAATAGCATTGATAGATATATGAAATCGAAAAGAAATACATAGTATCTATTTAGACAATTATAATAATGCTTTGAGTATGAATTCCTGACCCTTAAAAAGGATAAGTACATTCACTAAATAGATTTTTTAGCTTGTAAAATATATGTATATCAACATATACAGAATAGTTGGTCTTGGCATGATCATGAGATACTGGTCTCAGAGATTAATATAACTACAAAATGAGCGATCAATCAATTTATATCAGTCACGGGTTACAAAAGTCCTCGGTTAAACCTTCTAGTTTGTAGTACAAACAAAGCAAAATACTCATAACTCACAAATGAATGAAATGCAATTCCCTATTTATAATAATTAATCAAACTCTTATGCACTAAGGAATTTTATCTTGGCTAGAGTTCACAAATGTTACATATTAAGTTAAAGAAATATACATTTAAATGATTGAGACACTATTTGTTCAAGTACATGTGTAACTCGGAGTATTCCCCAGTTGAATGCTCCTTGAATTTCCCATACACACTCAGGGAGCCTCATGCTCCCAGGCCTCGCAGGAAGATACTCGTAGACAATTTTATTTTCATTTTCCATTTTGGTATTCCTCGGCTCCGTTCCGTTTTCTCTTCTCGTTGGTTTCCTTTTTTTTGTAGTTCGGTGTATCTATTTCTCTCGTTTCTAATTTTAAAATCTTGGTTCGTTGTTGCCCGGGCTGAATCGCGTTGTTTACGGAAGTTTTTTTCAGTCCTCAGTTCCCAGACCCCGGTCCTCGGTCCTCGGTCCCCCGTCCTGGTTGCTCCTGGCCTGAGTGCATTGCCATGTTCTATAGACGACCAACTTCACATCATTGTCGTCATCTTCGCCGTAGCTGTAGCTGTAGCTGTCTGTGTCAGTGTCTGTGTCTGGCTCGGTCTTGGATTCTTTTGCGAGTATCTCTGCCCCAAGTATCTGTATCTGTGTGCCTGCAGCTTCAAGTCAACTTGTTGTACGAGTCTAGTCAATGTCGCTCCTCGCCCAACTTTGTCGACTGCGGCACAAACTTTAATTTCGAATCTATTACACAGACTGAAAACTGCTATCCGCCAGATCCCTTCTCGCCGGCTCCTAAAGTTGCTGCATCGCTTGTTATTAATTGATTTCCTTATTAAGCCCTGCTGCTAGTCGGACCAGAGGAAAATCTGAGCAAGACCGGCAGGGGGAGAGAGAGAGAGAGTGGCTTCCGGACTCTTTGACGTAGTTTGGCTAATTAGAATGTGATTAAAATGTGTCTGGTTCCGGACTCCGGCCAGCGGAACTCAAGTTGAAAGTATATTAAAGCGCGGACAATGTCCGCTTTCCTAGATTCTTAAACTCGGAACTGTCTACTTTGTATAGTTTTCTTGTAAACAAAATTTAAATACTTTGAATAACCTGAAGAATGCATGCTTCAGAGTTACCCAAGAGTCTTTTAATACGATTTCACCAGTATCTGTTTCAATTTGGGAAAATAACTAAACTGATATCAAACACTTGTTCATAATTATATTTTGGAAAAGCTTCTTCCTTCAAGGACCTGCACTGGACATACTCGGCTCAGAAATTTTCCTTGTTTGTGTTTGCTTTGCTGGAAAACCCCTTCTTGTCTTGGCCATTTAGCCCAAAGTATTTTCATAATATCAACAAATTTGGCCCTGGCTTCCGTCCACTGCCGTTGATTTGTTGATTTTGATGCGCCCCAAAGCAATGAACACACTTAATGTTATTGCAATTTGAAAGGAAATACACAAATGGGTATGGAAATCCAGCAACTTCTTGCTGTTCAAAAGCATATTTTTAAATGTTAATGCATGGCGGGTCCATTGAACTTTGCCTTTGATTAATGAAACAAAATCTGGCCTGTAACACGTTATACTCAACTGATTAGCATTTTTGCTGCTGCCGCCGTCGCCGCTGCTTTGTGTTAATAAAAAGAATTTCTGTTCGCGAAATGCAATTTAAATTTTAATGTGCTGCCTTTTAGCAACGACGGCGATGGGGAAAAATACAAAAAATAAATTCAATGCGAAATACAGCAGCAAAAACTGCAGCACACATGGTAAATGGCTAATGGTCGGTGGAGGGAGGAGGGAGGAGGGAGGAGGCAGCCGGGAGAAGCGACCGTTGCGTGCAATTTCAACCTCGCTGTTGCCCCAAAGGCAAACATGGTCCACTCTATTCCCTCCTGCCCCTGGGCCCTGTCCAGAGCCCGGCTCACGCACTTCAACGCTTTGCATTGTAATACATTTAATTTTCTCGTTTTCGACCCTCCGAATGTCAAAAGTTAGCTGCGAACGCAACTCATTAAGCCGGGAAAGTGTATCTGGCAGATACATTTTCAATCTGCGCCAGATAAAGGTCTGCCCATGTAATGAATCCCAGCACGAAGGCTTTAAGCCCGGTCGGAAACGAGTCCGTTTCCCTGAACGACTTTATCTCGTTGATTTAATTGTTCAGATGGGAAAGAGATAATTTAAATACATGCTCAACAAGAAATACTTAGGGATTACTTTAAAAACAATAAGCTGAAATATGATCATAATCATTGTATCTACTGAGATGCAGAAGATTATCATCATAATCATTCAACTTAAAGTTTAATAGTTGATTTTCCTTAAGGCTTTCCTACGTACATATGTAGTAGAAGCACCTCATTCAAGACATTCCTTTCCTTTAGAAAGTTTGTGGAAATTTAATTTAAAATCAATTTGCCTTCATCTTTCACGTTCGCCATCCTCTGCATTTCTGGCTTTCAAAGAGACTGGATTTCTTCTTCTATGAGGAACTCATCTCCCCCGGAGATTGACCCACTTTCGGCGACTTCCTTCTCTCCAAATCTGCTGGCACTCGGCTTTGGCCATCCTGCTGTCCTTGATCCAGGGCCGGAGAAGCTGCCTCTTGCTCTCCTGCCACGCATTAATCATGACAACTCTGCCATGTCAACGTCGTCCCCATGCAAATCCAACAAACTGTCACTAAATGTGCGACTTTAAGCGCTCTTATCCTCCTGCCTGCCACTGGAGCAGGGAGAAACCGCTGCGTTTTTTGTCCACAGTTTCCCCCATCTCCATCCCCATCCCCATCCCCATCCCCGTCAGCGTGTTCCTGCTGCAATATTTCCTGGGCGCAATTCCGACGGCCCCAGTGTGTGTGCAAGAGAGTTTTTCCCAGCCCAAAAACCAAAGCGAGACACATCATCCACATCCGTTTGGCTTTTTTGCCATCGCGCATGTTGTTTCTGCTTTTGCTGTGAGCTCTTTGAATATTTCACACGATTGCTTAGTTTTCTACAGTGGAACGGATCACGTATGTAAGAGCATCGGAAGCAGCTTTTAAAAACCTTGAATTTTGCATAAGAAATTTGATTATAGTAAACATCAAGCCTGCTTTTATGTCATTAAAAGTGATACGTTTCTGCATTAAACTGCATTGAAGGAAACTTGCAAAGTCAAAGTGTGTATACCCTTTCAGCTTTTGAGATAATTTATAAATGCGACTATTAATCATGTATTAATTAGTATATAGTAAGAGTTGTAATCGAATGAATAAGCAGAAAGAGAGGCAAAAGAACGAACATCTTTAGATCGCTTCGTCTGATGTTGATATTCCTTATTTCGATTTAGTTGAATAAAGGTATTATCAATCTCCTGTTACTGCTTTATCAACTCTTAACCCAGTTAGTGGGCTTTTGTTGGTGACTTTATGTGCGAATGATTGATTCTATATTCATTCTGAACAGGCTGGACCAGCTGGAACCCACTGTTCAGAGTTTGGTGCTTTGGCCAAGTGAAAAATAGTGTAATTTGCAGCAGTGAAACAGAAACAGAACCGTTCGGAACTCGGCTCAAAAATGCGGCCCAGGGTGAACAGAGCCAAAGTTAATTTGTAGCGACGGCGAAACAAGCTATTAGCAGGTTGCATATAGGCGACAAGGGGCACTGGTCGTGGGGGGCTTCCCCCCTTTCGATCCTCCTGCCAACTTGTGTGTGTGTGTGTTACCCGTTCTGGCCACAACTCGTTTTTTCCTGCATTTAAGCCGGCCATGGGCACTGATGAACGTGAGCAGCACGTTGACGCTTTAATGCTCTTGCAGTGGCTCGGCTTAGCCCGGCTCCTGCAGCTCCGTACTGCGTACCGCGTACTGCGCACTACGTGCTACGTGCGCCGGCGTATCTGTCAGATACTTTAGCACAAGTGCTGCAAAACTTTGTAAATAATGCCCGGCCGGGGAACTCCGCTCCACGCCCCTCCCCCCGCACACAGGCTGTGTGCATTCAACATGTCATGAATGAATAATTAGCCAAGGCAAGACTGCGGCGAGGGAAGTAGGAAGCCGAATGCATCCATCCACACATGGCAACACGTAAAATGTTTCCACACACTGCGCTGCGCTGCTTTAATTAATTTGAGTTGAGCTCAGTTCTCAGCTCAGGTCCCTCCTCTCCGCGCTGCCTAATTTCATTTTGATTTGTATTACTTTTTCGTAAATATATATTTTTATTATGCCATCCTCATGCATATTCATAACAGCCGCTAATGCCCCAAACGGGCCAGAGCCCAATATTTTTATTTCCCCACCTCCCCCTCCGCTCCAACGCTTTATTAGCCGGAAATGCAAACGTTTGTTATGCTCTTTGCCCGACTTATCTTTTATTTATGTGCATTTCCATTGCACGCAGGGGAGTGGATACAGTTGCCCCTGCTTGGAAATGGGAATGTGGATGGGGATGGAGGTGGAAATGGAGATGGAAATGGGGATGGGGATGGGGATGGAGATGGTGCTGGGAACTGGGCTGGGACTTGGCACTTGGGCTGCCACTGGAGCGCTTGGAGAACGGTTAACAGGTTAATAAACAGTTCAGCCGACGTCCAAAACCAGTTAATAATTCTCCTTCTCCTTCACTTGCGTTTAATATACTAGGCCCCGCTAATTTATGCAATTTTTAGCCCTCTTATCTGCGACAATCATCTCTTGGCAGACTTTGGATTCCCGGAAACGTGCTGAAGGAAATGAAAAACTAATGGACATCCAAAAATTAATTCCACTGAATTCAAGAATTAAAATATATGTTAAATACTAAGAGAGGATACTGGAGGAGAGGTCATTTACGAAGAACTCAACTTAGGAAACCTTTACAATTTATTACACAACAGTAAAGGGTTCTTAACCACATTAACTGAGGAAAATATACAACAACGTTGTAATTATTTTGGTTTAATTAAAGAGAACTTGCTCTTTAATGCAACTATACTACACTATACAGATATACTTGATTATATACTTTACTAATTCAGTACCTATTAGTTAAGCTGATCAATTTTATTGGAATTAATTAGATAAGATACCTAAAAAATCATAATACATTTTAATTGCATTATTTTAAACAATCCCTAAATGCTTAAACTTAGCAAAGTAATAAAATTGTAACAAATTTCCCATGACCATCAGTTCACACGTTCCAGCAAACTGTCCCCGGAGAGTGTGGCACGTAAAAAGGCCAAAACAATATCAGTGACAACAGCAAAAAACCGTCTCAATCGTTTACATAAATTTGCCGAGCTGTCCATCAATAAATCTAAGCGTAGATAAATTTATAGCATTTCGCTTTTGTTGCTATCCGTGTCTGTGTGCAACAATTTCCCCTTGTCTTTCTCTCCGACTCTGGAAATCGGATTTGTAGTCAAGACTACCTCAATACGAGTTTCGTTTGCCCAAATGAGTTTTTCCCGCTTTGGCGGAGGAGGAGAGGGATCCCCTAGTGGGGAGAACGAGAATAACGAGCGTGTTGGAATAAAAAACTAAATAAAAGAGCAGAATCGTTTAGCATATTTTAGCATATTCAAAGCCCCGAAAGAGACGGAGCCACACCTGAGCGCATCTCGCGCTCCCTCTCGCACTCACTTATTACGAAGCGCAAGCCGCCGATGCTGCCGCACTTGTTGTAGTTCATTAGCACTTGTCGGTGACAGGTATCTGCTCCGCACTCCCCCCGCAAAAAAAATGTATCTCGGTTCAATTGCCACAAAAGCGCTCAATGGCTCAATGAAAGTTTATGGGGCCCATTGCGGTCATCGCTGCTGCCGATTCTCCACTAAAGTTCTCTGGTTTTGAAAGTGAATTTATAATTAACTTGGTGAATTTTAAATGCTCCACGCTTTGTGCTATTAATTAATGTGGGAAGCTTTCGAAATGAGTTTCTGCATCAATTTAAATTTAAAATGCGAAACCGAATTCATTTGACACTGCCATTGAGAAGTCGATTAGTTTTTGTACAGAATATGAATGATACTTAAATTAAATTATAGCTTATATCTGTGTAAAGCAATTGTTACAAATACTGAATTAATAAACTTTAGAATTTTGAGACATTCACTCACTCGAGGCGTTTCATTTAGTTACAGAAGTCAGGTAACGTCAACTTCCTAGGGGAAGATAAAAGATAATAGATTCTTAAAATATTTGGACATGTTCAGAAGAGAGTACTGTTAACTGCGATTCAATTAACAATTAAATTAAAGCCTCGGATTATGCTGGAAGGCACAATTGTTTTGGTTTGGTTATCGAAACCACTCAATAAAAATAAATCGAAAATCATTGGGCTATCAGAAATCATCTTTTCTTTTTCGGAACCGTTAAAGATTTGTCAGGGAGTTCAAGTCCCTGTCAATGCTAGATCTTACGTTTTACCGATAGCAAACCAGGACTTTATCCGACCGCAAAATTTTGACAGGGAGACTAGAAACCGAACGTTAGTTTGCGTTTTATAATTTTACCGTAAAAATAAAGCCTTAAGAAAATTCTGTTGTGACATATAAAAAAAAAATACATTCAAACCTCCTGTCAAACCTTTTTTGGCTTGACAAAAAAATCACCAGATAAGGAAGAAAAGGCGCACAATTAGGTTCTAAGAGGCACACTGTTAGTCTTTCGTTTGGATTAATTAAAGGAAAGTTGAAAATAAGTTTGCTTAGCTATCAGAGATGTTTATGCCAAGCATAAACTAGACAGAAGTATTTAAGCTTTGCACTGAAAAGGTAAACATTTAATTGAATTTAATCAATCACAGCCTTTTCAAAAAAGTATATGTTAACTGGATAAGAATGCAATTAAAATAAAGGCAGATAGTCACAAAAATTGAACAAATTATTTAGTGCGTACCGAACAGATTAAATAATACCTTACATTACAATAAAATCCAACATATTTCAGCTTCCCCTAATGGGGAAGGACTTATTGTTTTTGAATGAGCAAACATCTTCAAGGAGAACCACATCACAGCTCGCTTTGCCAAAAGGTGAATAACATTCCCACAGACACACCCCGCTTCGAGATACATTCAATGTGTGTTTCCCCCCGTTCTCCCCCCTCGGTCACAGCTTAGTAAAATAGCAACAAAGATGTAAATCGCATCGCGAAATTGTATTGTGACGAATTTGCTTTTGGCTAATTTTTTGGCGCGAGCATTTGGCGTGGGCCCCATTCGCGCTTCCCCGCACAGCTCGTTATTTGCACTCTTATTTGTATTTGTATTTATATTTAATTTGATGTGTCAGTTAAAATCGTCGACAAGGGGGAAGCAATGTCAACATTGAGCGAGCGAGTGAGAAATTAAGATTTATTGTGGGTGAAGCTGACGCTGGGGGTTCCTCGATCGCATGTATCCGAACCGCGTGTATCTGTATCTGTGTGAGCCAAGGTTGTCAGAGTATGGGGGAAATAAAGTCTGTTTGACACCTGAAGGTTTCCCCATCACCTCCAGGCTCTCCTTCGGGACTCCTGCATTTGGGCAATGAACTTGAGAGCTACTCGAGCTCTGAGTGTCTGGGAAATAATCAAACTAGGAAATCATTCGCGGAATGCCTTCCACCGATCAATCGGTCAGAATATATTTCCAAAAATATGCAAATGACTATTTATGGGTGATTTGCAGCCACAGAGACAGCCTGCTGCTGGTGCTGTTTCCACACAAATAAATTCAATTTAATTTAATTTGGGCCCCCGGGTCAGTTACAAATTATATATCATTCGGAGCCAGCTGCTAATGACCCAGTAGCAGCAGCAGCGGCAAATGTTGTAAAATGTATACATTTAACGGCCGTTGTGATTATTACAAACTCTGGTGTTGTGCTTCTGGCACAAAATCCAAAATGCTCAAGTGAAATACAATTAATTATGGCTGTTAATGATCTTGCGGAGGAACACAACTAACCAAGGCAGCGAGATGGGGCGTCTGGACAAGTCCCAAGCTCAACCAGGAAGTTTGACCAGAAACAAAATGAAGTAAAACATAAAACACGCTCGCTGAAAACCAAGTCAAGTCCAAGCTGCCACAGCTGTTGCTCATGTTAATTTCATGCGTTCAACAGGTTTGTCCCCCCGACCCGCCTGTGCCGCTTTCTGTGCCATATTTTACGTTAGTTTTAGTAATTTTTCCATTTCGCCACGCCAACTACCGCGCAGCGTGCGTTTAAGTGTCGTCGCTCCGCATGCGAGTGCATACGTATACTATATAGTATATAGTATCTGCAAGTATCCGTGTCTGCAGACAGTCTCTGTTTTCAGTTCCATTGCCAGGCACAGTCCAGGCTCAATCCCCAGCCCAGCCTGCCTAACGTTTTGCTGTTTTAATAGGTTTTTGTGCCCCTCGGGCTGGCTCACACACATCGTCCAGATACCGAGTATCTTGCAGATACTTTATCGGCCACAGTTTCGGCTCTAGCTCGGAACCGCCTCGACTGGCACATGTTTAATTACGGAACCCCATACCACACGCTTGTGAATTAGTTTCGAGAGCCAGAGTAGTAAACTTGTACTTGTCATAAATAACAAAGCAGACACCGGCTCATCCCTTCGAAAGGTATTTCAAGAAATCTTGGAGTAAACGTTTCGTACTCTCACTCAACGAGGAATACTATATGTTATGATTCAATATCTTCCTATGGTAGAGAGAACAATCAAGGATTTGGCAGCTTTTCAAACTACTTCAAAATGTATTGAATATTGTTGCAGCAGAATGAATGTAAATGCAATCGATTCCTTTCCCAGCGACTGCAATAATTCACTTCCAACCAAGGTGCCTGTATACCTGTTACCGATCCTCCGCAGAACCCTCTGAGGGAAGCTGCAGAACAAAGGAGTGGAAACCTTACTCCCAACGGCATCTGAGTCACCGCGGTGATGGAGAGCAGTCGGACTTTATGGGATGGGCCCGGGATTGATATAGGGAATGGCGAACATCGGGCATCGGGCACACACTTCACAGCATTAAAAAAGCCTGCCCATGCCTGATAAATTTATTAGGGCTAAAGACTGCTTTTTGACTGCATCCCGGCTCCCAGCAAGCCATGAAATGCGGAGACAACAGTTTGATAGCCTTAGATAAGGCGCTCAAAGCCACTTGGGAAGCCTGAGAGCGTTGGCTACATAAATTGGATTCCCGTGAATTTGTAATGTGCGCTCAAAAGTTCCAAGGAAGCAGCAGAAGGAAAACAAGAGTGGCAACAAATATTGCTCTGTCTTGTCTGCTGTGCAAAGTATTCGGCATACACTTATTCATAGGAAACCCGGGGGTCGGAGATGTGGCGACCAGACACTGAGTGTTACCAAGAAAACTGTCAACTGGCCGGCGCACTGGCCCAAACGATCCACTACGGATTCGCTAACATCTGGGGGGGAATGCTCCGGGCCTCATCGTTTGTTTCAGTGTACGCATGGCGTGCCCTGTAGTCCGTCCATCAGTCAGTTGTAAATCCGCACACAGATACTCGCTCACGCACACCATGCAGCCCTCAAGTGCTAACTTAATTATTTAGCATGCGAACAGGAACAGCAAACACAAAGGAGTAGGAACAACTTCAAACTTGGCAACAAAGAAAGCCCGCCGGAGCCCCTCCCTCCCTCCCTCGCCCCGCCGACAAAAGCCAAAATCTCAGCTGAAGCAGCCGCAGCGTCGCGAAGTTGAAGTTTTCGTTTCGGGCTTTGGTCTTGCCATTGCCTCTGCCTTTGAGTTCGAGTTCGAGTTCGAGTTCGAGTTTGGGTTTCCTCTTTTCTCCGTTTTGTTGTTAAGTAGATTTATGCACGTCTAGTCTGAAATTATTTGAAACAAGTTTAAAAGGCATATGGCCAATCTGCGGGGAGAGCCCTTGCGATTCTGCGGCGACTCACTCAGGTAGAGAAGGGCGTTGCAGACGGCGGTCCTAAACCTAAGCCACACACTCGGCGGACTGGGGTATGTGGCCTCTACATAAAATCGACATGAAGTGTACGAGGGACAACGAGGGACAAACACATGTCGACGTCTACGTCGACGTCGGCGACGTGCCAAAGATACAGGTAGAGAGATACAGATACAAATGTATCTGCGCCAACTGCAGGGGCCCTGACCCTGATGCTTCTGCCTCTGCTACCCGTGACACTGCCAGAGTTTGAGAACTGACCAAGGCAGGGGAAGCGGGACGAGTGGACGATTCCACGAATCTCACACATTTTTGGCTCGCTTGATTATGATGATTACGAGGGCCCCGTGTTGACGATGATGAAGGATTAAGATGCGCTGTGGAGGACTCTGCGAGATACAAAGGTACATTTGCTAACACGGGATACCCGGCGATGCGTGAGATACGCCGCCATTTACTACTGCATCTTTATGGCCCACATTCGGGCCAACGCCTTCGCCATTAAGACAGAGACTGGCGACGTGGGCGTGCTGACTTTATACATACCTTGGGCAGTAAGGACTCTAAAGCAGGGAGGACCTGCACAGGAATTTTGGTCAGCATGCTTCGTGAGGAATTTGCATAGTAAACTAAAGAGCTCGGAGACTTCACGCTCTTTTGTGAGCATCTATGATCTAAAGCCAAGAAAACCCTCAGGCCTACACATTGAGATAACGATTGGCGCCTTTAAGAACCCTCTGGTAATTGTTGATGGTCCTGTCTTGAATGCTACCATATTTTAGTATTATTACTGAACAGAGCTTGTGAAAAGATCGTTTATTTAAAAGATGAGTAACACCTTACGCCGGGAATGTCTTAGAGCCATCGGATCTCTAGAACGCATTCAGCCACAGTTGTGTTAACAATTCTCAAACATTCTAGATCTCTACGCACCCATACGCAGCTCAATGAATTTTGTGTAATCACACATAAAAAAGCATTCTGCATTGAGATTCTACTCTCGAACATAGTTCTAGACACAAATATTTCTGGCTTCCAGTACAATTGCTTACATTGCCAATTTAAATACATAGGCGTTATGCATCTTTGTGTTACAAAGTGGGGCGTTGCCAGAGCGGACTCTTTGAGAGATGTCTAATGAGGGCAGGGGGTAGATCAACCCCTCTGATGACTGCTCTTCCTCCTTCTGTTCCCACCCCCTTTCCACTTACGAAGACACCGCCACTGCTCACTGCTCATCAATTGCTTTTGGTCAACGCCCCCGAGGACCCCGGCTACCAAGTTTCATTTTGGCTTTCTTGTGCGGCTTCCCTCAGCATATCGCGTGACTCGTCAGGCCAAAGGGAAAGCTGCCAAGGGGGCACGTTAGGGAGGAGTACGAGATGGGGAAAGGTACCAACTGTGCCGTGGCAACGCCTTCGATCGCCCAATGGCTGCCAAAGTATCCCCAATTACCTTTACGACTCCATTTAAAGTGGCCCACACTGAGACCCGGCCAAAACCGAAACCCGAACGGAAGTGCTCATTTTGCCTTTTTTCGGTTTACATTAATTTCTCATAACGCCAAACTTGACTTTTTAACAGCTCACAAAGTAGGAGGGCGCGAGGGGAGGGTAGAAAAAATTAATTTATTATGTTAACAATGGCCACACAAAAGTTTTGTAATGTTTAAGCCCCGGCAATTAAGTGACAGGAATTATCAACTCCCCGGGATCTTCGCATGTGTCAGAACCCGGGTTTTGGCCGGGTCTAGTTAGCCCTTGTCGTGGTAGCTGTTCCCCTCCCTCTCCGGTTGCGTGTTTAATGACATTATGATTAAAATCATTTTGTGTCACAAACAATTGTCGCACACACACTCACACTTGTGCTGGGCAAGGGAAATGGACGCGGGACATGTCATTTGGCCAAGGACCTCCCCCATGAGCACAGGCAAAAAGTCTCCTTAATTTCTGTTTTGATCTGTTTGGGCCTTTTCATGTTTTTAGTCGCTAATGAGCGTTTCAGGGCCGACTGTAAAAAAGGGTTAGCCAGCCAGAGGACGGTGCACTTTATAATTGGATATATTGTCAACGTTTAATTACCGTGCTTTAAGGGAACATACAAACTAGATGCATCGAGATGGAGCAGCTTTGCCATAATTTCAATGATTATTACCTAAAAAAAAGAAAGAGATTATAGAGATTAAACTACTGCTTAAAGCAAAGAATTACTAATCAAGCCTTTATGATTCATTAACACAAATATTATTTCCTGAAAATAGATAAGAAACCTTCGGAGAAAACCTCTTTTGAATTATATCTTTATAATAGTGATTTTCGGAAAGAGTCCATTCATTCAAGCATAAAATATAATATTAGTTCCCAGAATAAATTCCATATAGACCTGTTGCTTTCTAGGGAATTATATATGTCAGTGACATATAAATAAACCTTGGTTATTATCAAAATTTGGGTTATCAGGTCGCCGCCTGGCCGAGTGGCTTTGTCACTTAATGCGTCATGGTACCCAGTACCTAGTTTGGTCATAGTTATATGCACTTTTGTTATTTTATTTGTAATAATTTTTTACTTGCTTGAATTTATTTTAATTATCCGGTTTGCTTTACTCACAGCCCGTCCGAGGTAGAGCCCAAATTGATAAGAGCTCCGACCCGACGCCGTTCCCGACATGCACTGGCTTACGCAACTCCCTGATAAGTTGAGCCCCGGGAAGGATGGGGGCTCCGGGTGGCCCGAGGTGGCTTCCTGCCCCTTGATCCGCCTCTCCCCCCCTCCGCACCAGCCCCGACTGTTTGGTTTGTTTTATGTCTTGGCAAACATTCGATAAAGCAAAAAAAAAGGGGGGAAAAATAAAAAAGGAAATCTCAAGGCAAATATCGAGCGAGTAAAAGTTAAACAAACAAATAAATATTTGTTTATTATTTCTGTCACCGGCTTTTCTCACTGTATGCGTGTGTGTGTGTGTGTGTGTGTGTGTCATTCTGTCGTTGAACTTTCCGGCATTTGTGTGTCAATTTTAATGACACTTTGCCCGGAAAAATAGAATCCACCCAAAGAGGCGCAACTTGTTACCTTTTCTTTTTCAGTTTTCCTGGCTTGATTTATCACAGACACTTACGATGGATCCCGCCCACATAAGCGAGGTCAGAAACAAATGTCTAAATTCCGTCACGCACTTGCCCCTTAATCGCTTAGGAGTGCTTTAATTAAATAAAAAAATATATATGCTGGTAGCTGCAGGAATCCGAGGAATTTTAGAAGACTTTTGGCCAAGGCATCTCATCCTGGACAGTTATAAGACATTTTTCTCTTTTTTTTCTTGTTTGATAAACTTAAAGGCATTTTGCAATAATCACGAAGCAAGCAAGGGAAGAAAGAACAGGAGAGAAAAATATAAAAAAAGGAAATAAAATACACAGTTTTTCCCTTTTATATTCATAAACTTTTTTGTTACACCCCATCATCAGAGACTTTGAAAACTTTGAGAGAACAGACAGAACCGGTATTTCGATGCCTCCAATTCCCAACTCAAAGCATACACTGAACGAATACGATTCAAGGAATTCAAGAAGATTCCATATTAAATTATCTTTCTAGGCATGGGAACTGCATTGAAAGAATTTACAATAATTCTTGAAAGTAAGCTTGAAAGGACGAATTCTTTGTTTACAGCTGGAGCCTAATAATTACTATTGAGGAAAGCTCTATAATATATTTAATAAAATAAATGTATTTTAAAATATATATCTCCCTTTTTTATGTTTTTATGGGCGTATACCTCTATATACTTCCAGGGAACACATACAAACGAATGCAGCAGACAGACGCAGATGAAGAATCAACGAGGACGGACAAGGCCTGGACTGAAGTCAGACAGGCCCAAACCGAAAATGTATCTTACGGATACACAAACATGCCGCAAGTCTTTGTCTACGTAAATGGCCCATGAAAATGAGACAAGAATATATATAGCAGATACAAGGCGACCAGCAACAACAAAAAGGAACACGTCAGGAACAACAGGGGAAGGACAAGGGACAGGAGCTCAGCACGACAGTCGCCCGCCGTCTTCGACGCTTCGCTTCGATGGCGACATCTTCATAAAATAAAAATAAAAAAGTGCCAAAAATCGCGTGTTGATAACGGCGAGTAAAATGCTGGGAAACGAAGGGCAACCTATGAAACAAGCAGGGATGCTGCGCCAAGTACACAAGATGGTGATGAAGATATTAAAGCAAAATCATCGTTTTTGAAAAGAGCAACGACAAGGGAGGCAATAACTTTTGGTATTGCAGGGGAACAATTCCAAATTTAACATTACATTCACTTATAAAATTGTTGCCAATTAATGATAAAGCCAATAAAATTCTTTTTGAATTATTTTAAAACATTAATCAACTTCAATGATCTATCTAAACCAATAGGAAAGTTACCCCACACCCAAAGCATTGTGGGTGGTACTTTGCTTGATTATACTCGAATTCATAAAAAACTTTAATTAAACAGGACCGATTGCAAAAGAAAGTGTTGAGCAACATTCTTTGGTGTTGCCAACATAAATTTATATGTTGCAGACTTTCAATAAACACAGAAACTTTATTGTCTAATAACATCCATATTTATTATCCGATTTCGATCAAATTATCTTCAAAGTATGTGAAAAAATCGCTCTTTAAGACCTGACTAATCATTTCATCATAGATACAAGCTTGCAACTTTATTGTTAGAATCAGAGTATATACGCATAATTATACAAATTAATTTTCTGATTACTTAACTCGAGAATATAACTATTTTATGAATTTTAGGGGCGTTAGTAGGCGTCCCTTTGTTTAGTGGTACCTATCGGTACCTGATACCTGTGGCTTACCCAATTTTCGTAGCTGATTACCCCTAATAATACAGATTCATTTCACTTTCCTTTCCTCAAGTTGGGCATTCTGAGCTCACCTTAATACCTAATCATTGCACGCAATTAACATTAAGGAAAGGGAAAAAAAGATGCCAATTACATCGATTGGGATTGCAATTACAAACTTTTATCGCTCAATTTGAGAGAGCGGTAATTGCTACGCTTCGCTTGCAATGATGCAACTTTTATTGTTTCCTTTTTTTTTATTTGCTGCTGCTCGCTGTGGCGGCAAGGCAAAATTGAATTGCTAATGAACTAAACATGAAAATTTAATTAAAACGCGCCTAATTCAGCTGCACCAAGAAGCAGAAACACGAGATGGCAAAACAAACTAATATATACATATTTTTATGGGATTCCGTTGCAATATATATGGAGCATATTTGCCCATCGTAAATAAATCATTTGATTTATGATTAAACATTTTTCGCATATTTTGTGGTTTATTAATTACTCATAATGGTATATTTTATATAAACAAATAAATTGAGCCACACAAAGTGGCCAATCATTTGTTTTGTATTGTTTAGAATATTTTTATACCCTTGCAGGGTATTATAATTTCAGTCAGAAGTTTGCAACGCAGTGAAGGAGGCACCTCCGATTATATAAAGTATATATATTCTTGATCAGGATCAACAGCCGAGTCGATCTAGCCATGTCCGTCTGTCCGTCTGTCCGTCTGTCCGTTTCTACGCAAACTAGTCTCTCAGTTTTGAAGCTATCTGAATGAAACTTTGCAGTTAGTCTTCTATATACTCTCACTCGTATATATGACGGAACGGGCCGGATCGGACGACTGTATCATATAGCTGTCATAGGAATGATCGGAAAAGTTTTACAAAAAAAATTATAAAATTTTTAGTTTTCAACAGAATTTGATCAAATTTGAGATATAGCCATTTCATATTATTCTACAATTTTGTGTAAAATTTTATGAAAATCGGACGGCTATATCATATAGCTCCCATAGGAACGATCGAGAAATTAATACAATTAAATTTATAACTTTTTTAGTTTTCAGCTGATTATCATCCAATTTGAGGTATAGCCATTTTATATAAGTTTTAAATTTTGTGGCAAATTTCATAAAAATCGGACGACTATATCATATAGGTGCCATACAAACGATCGTTTGATGTAGAGGAAAAATGCAAATCTGTGAATGTAAAACTGCAAATATAATATGTATAGGTGAATGAAATGAAAGCAGGTATTACTTCATTGTTTTTTAACACAAATATATCTAATTTATATTGTATGGATTCCTATTCATAGAAGTTCTATCTGCAAGGGTATATAAACTTCGGCGTGCCGAAGTTAGCTTCCTTTCTTGTTAACTCTACTTATATACTTTGTCAATTTAAGGTTCAAATTTACAGAGTTTATTCGCAGTACGCTTTCTGGGAGGAAAGAATGACTGATTGGTTGACTGACGACTGGTCGATGCGCTTCACTGATCGACTGTTATTTGGACCAGAACTCAAATTTAATTACAATTCCAGGGACATTTCCATTACATTTTCCAGGACCTCAATTCGAAGTTCGAAATGCTCTAGATATGGTTTGTGATGCTAATAAAATAAGAATCAATATATAGAAGACCAATGAAAATGAATCAGTAAATTATTATAACTTCCAAAGAGACTTTCTCTAAGTATCAGACAGTACAAGTAATTGTTCAACAACTTAAGCATTCTAACAATTCAATGTGTTACACTTCTCGTGAAATCATTGTTAGCTCTTGAGAGGGTATTCTGAGAGGTTTGAGTGCTTAATTGGACAGCCGACAGCAGGAATGGCTGTTAAGTGTCGTATTTTTTCTTTTTTTTTGAGAGGAGAACCAGCTCAGGGTATAATCATAAACAACATTGTCAATTACTCAATCGTTGACAGGAAAAAACGGTGCGAATTAGTGAAACGGTGGCGTCCACTATTATAGTAATTATGCCTCTATCGGGCACTGTGCCTGCCTTTGGCAGTGCGAAAAGGTCGAATGCGATGATTACTGGCAAAAATTGAGAGAATTGATTGAAAAGGCGTTAGAGGAGACGCCAAACCAATTGATTGTAACACCTGTTGCGGTTACTAAAAGTTCTTAAACGGGTTTTGGGTGCCCTCCCGCCACTCCACACTCGGCTTAATTAACTTTTAATTACCATTTGTTCTGGCTTTCCCTTGGACCGCCGCTGGCCACGCTTCCACATGCAATTTAATATGATTTTATTTCAAAATAAACGTATTTATGCAATCAATTTGATTTTATTTTAGCTAATTAGAATGGCAAACACCGCAACGCTCCACTCTTACTGGCCGCAAACTAATTTCACGCGTACACACACACACATAACATAACAAATAAAACTACAAAAATGTTGAAACAATTTCTGTGACACTGCCTCTGGTTATTTATTAATTAATATATTTGAACACACAATTTCATGTCTAATCAATGGGCCAAACAATGGTCGGAGACCGCAACGACATCGCCACAGTCTACGAGGGCAATGGCAAAAATTTCATTTTCAATTGACAATTCAATTCAGTTTGATCAAAAGTCAGGCCTGACACTCTTTAAGCCGATTATAATGGTTGTTTAGTCTCCTCAGTTTCCCCTTCCTTAGCTGGGTGTGTATCTATGTTATGTATCTACACTTCCCAACGCACTTCATCATCAGGGGGTTTTTCCTCAATGTCTGCTTCCGACTTTCAACCGATTCTCACATTTTCTTTGATTAGCTTTCCGATTTTTACCTTTCTTCTGCTTTTCCCACTCAGTTTCCTTTTTGAAAGCTTCTTATTGTCTAGCTTGGCTTTGAATAGGCGTCAAAGTGGGACAAGGCACAACGTCAAGGTCAAAGCCAAGCGAAAAGCAAAAGCAAAAGTATTTAAAGCGGAAGGAAAAAGTAATCGATATTAAATAATAGCTTTGTCCATAGATTCTGTGATCTTGAAAGTGATTTTACTCAACAGTATCGGTTCGTAGTGATATTAAATAAGATAATTTTTTGTGAATAATACAATTTGTGTTCCTGTCACTGTGTACTTTAGACTGTTTTAGCTTTATAGGTTGCGAATTTTAGGTCTATCTTAAAAATGAAGCTAAAGATAAATAGTCTCAAGTCTCAGAGATGTAATTGTAAAAGATCAAAGTTCTTATTAATAATACAAAGGATATTAATGCCAAACATTGGGGTCTGTTAGAATTTCTTTACACCCATTTATTATATATTTAAACTTTAAATGTCCTTCTGTTTATTGCTAACATTTTGCACCCTATTCCCGCGCACACCCTGTCGTGCCACACACATTCCCCCATCCATCTTGGCAACTTAATAATAGTCCATGGAAAATACGTTGCCATTGCATCAAGTGCATCTCTAACGTGCATTCGATTCCTGCTGCAGTTGCCGCGGCGGCAGCATAATTGCCACATGCACCACAGAATCGAGTTCAGTTGCGGAGCTTATCGCCGCATGACCGCCATGCCCATCACTCATACGCCATGTTTGTCCAGTCGATGCTTAAAAAGTTAATGACTAATTTTCGCTGGCGCGCAGAGCGAAAAAATGTGATGCCAGCAACTGCCGTCACTCGGTTTTTGGGATGCCTGTCTGGCCAGTGATGTCAGTTGTTGCAGCAGAGGATGCAAAGGGGGGAGAGGGGGGGCAGTTGTTGGCTTTCCAGCTGCAATGGCAGGGGCATAGCTCTGCTGCTGCTGCTGCTGCTGTTATTTCAGCTGCACGCCACCGTTCTGGACCAGGGGAGGTACCTCTGCTCCCGGCACACATTACACTTGCAAATAAATCTGTAGAATTTGGTGTATTTTTAAATAGGAGCCTATTTAAGCTATTACTTTTTGCTTAACATATATTAGATACTAGATCTTTAGACAATAAAACACTAACTAACAAAGGTAGTGGCAAGTTTAGCTCGTTAGAATTTTAGCTTTTAAGAACCCAAGTTAACTTAGATTACAATATTACTATATGCATTTTTCATCTGAAATTTAAAACTCCTCTGAGTGTAAAAGGGCAGAGAATGGGGCAGAGTGGGCGGTGGTGCGTCCATCGCATGCTGCCTGACGTTATAATTAATGAAAATTTGCCACGACTCTGTTGATGCTGCTCCTGCTGCTGCCCTGCCCCAAAAGTGTGCTCACAAAATAGATGCAAAATCCGCAACAACGGCACCAGGCCACTCCGCAGCATCCAGAGCTCGGGCTAATATGATTTTGATTTTGGCGGTTGGCATTAGAATGCCATTAAGTTGTCGGTTTGTTGGTTTTCTCTTCAACGGGGCTCACACACTATGATTCTGGCGCGTCGATTTGCACATCGATGCATAAATTATGCATCTGTTGCACAAATGTGCGCATGGTGCCGGGCCCTAAATGGAATACTTGGGGCGAGGTCACAGACCAGTGGAGTCTGAACACTTACAGTCGTCTGGCTGGATTTCCTGCATTGAAAATCATAATTAAAGAGTTGGCTCATAGTAGCTTTATGTATCAATTCACAATCTATCGGATCTCTCTGTGGTGTATCATGATATTATTTATGCTTTCTTGAAAAGGTTTCCAAATAGGTCAAGGCAACTGCTTCAAGATCTAAGTTTTTAAAACAATTAATACAATCTTTTAAATATGTTTGTAACTGATTCAAACTTTTACCAACCCTTTTTCACACTACAGAAATGATCAGTATCAGACCATCATACATATTAATATACCATAGTGCCTAATCAGTACTAAGGATTACGTAAAAATTTTGCATTCGATTTTTTAATTATTAAGAGACTTGATGGTATAGATTCCAGTGAACAGTTCCCTCGTCTATTGTACAAGTTACTTCACTACAGTTACAGTAAAAGACAAAGAAAATGTTTTTTAAAAGCAGAACCGATGATGCTGATCCAAAATATTTGAATGTAACATAAATACTTTTGAGGGTTCGGAGTCTTTTCTTTTATAGAATTGGTTCAATAATATTTTAAAAGGTTTAGGACCGGTTTCTACCCTCAATGACAAAGTCCTTGATTCTCAACCCTCCTTATGTTTATCCAAACGTGAAGATATAACAGATCCCTTTTAACTGTTATGTCATTTACTGTTATGCTCTAGCAAATGGTTGCTTTTGGATATTGGTACCACTCAAAACAACTGTAAGTTACTTCATCTTCCATCTTTGTCCCTGTTAATGCTATAAACTGTAAAATTCACGATAGCAAAACAAATGTTTTTAGCCAAAACTTGATCTGATAGTGTTAGGAAGGGCAGAATCGGGTCTTTAAAGCCTATCTTCTACTTCAAATTCGCGAACAGTTTTAGTCCCTGTTAAAATTTGAATAACAACTCAATTTTAGAGTTAGCAGAAACCAGGACCCAGAGTCCCTGTCGTGTCCATGATGGTTTCAGATATCCACTGTGTTATTGTGCTTTACAGGACAAGTAAATGCGTAACAGTACTCTCTTATTGTTTTTGTTCTGAAAAATTATTTGAGGGGTTACTGATTTGCTATTACCACAATTAGTGGTAGTGAGGAAAGAAGCCACTACTGTTGGTAGTTTAGTGAGGAAAGTCGACTCTAATTTGGGTTTATTTATTATGATTCCCTGTGAAAGGATCAAGGGAAATGAACTTTTGATCAAATCGTGATTGTTTTAGTATTTAGTAATATTTAAAAAAAAGTTTATATTCGGAAACGTTTCGCACTTAAGTAAGTCACATTAAAACATTATGGTCTATTTCACTCAAAATACTTAACTGACTAAGCAATATGTAAAGTATCTCTGGCAAGACACCTTCCGACCCATTCATATCTCATATTTCTGGCAAGTGTCTCGTACATTTGTCATCCGAGATTACTATTTCCTACCTATTTCCTTCACCTAATTTCTCCTAATAGCACAGTTTGCTCCCCCACTCGCTTGGGGTGGGGGGTTAGCCCGAAAGTCCCCACTTGAGACACGCTGTGAATTTTACCTTTTTTGATTTATGGCCCCGAAAAGTCGCGAATGCAGCGCCCCTGCAGCCATTGTTACTAGAGACAAAGTAGCGTGCGAGCAGGGAAAACAACTGCAAGCCGCAAAAAGAAAATATAAAAAAACGTCTGCATTCTACAATTGCGATTTGCGAACTGCGAATTGCATTTTCCATGGAACGTAAATGGAAGCTATTTAGCAAAATGTGCACGAAAAGCAACAACGAACGGCGAACGGCAAACAGCATCCCAGCTAAAAAGATACAGCGTGTAAGGGGGCCAGGGGGCGTGGCATGGGGGGGAGGGGTAAAAGGGGCACGAGGAGCTGCGGCTGGGGTACATGGGTTCGGCGGCTTTGCTCCGTTTTGAGGTCAATGTACAAAGCATGCAACCAGGGAGCATTTATTACGACTTAATGCGCTCCCTGAGGGAACAAGGGGATTTCGGTGGGTTGCCAGGGGAGGCCGGGGGAGGCTCTAATTTCGTGTTTAAACTGCTTTTCACACAAACCACTCACACACACATGCGAGGCCAGCTGGATGGTGGCTGCCTCAAAAAACATATAAAACTAAAATATGAAGAGGAATATTTTTCGGCTTACGAACCGAACGTGCGGCACCCTGCCCTTATGAG
This sequence comes from Drosophila serrata, assembly GCF_035046125.1. NCBI lineage: Eukaryota > Metazoa > Arthropoda > Insecta > Diptera > Drosophilidae > Drosophila > Drosophila serrata. The sequence goes on from NW_028257165.1 coordinate 44,297, forward strand.
GGCAACACGGGCTGTCTGCGAGTCGAGCATGCCCCTGCCCTGCAGGGTATCCCAACAAAAGCAATCACAGCGAACTAAGAATGCGGCGAACAAGTGGAAAAAAGCAAAAACAAAAAGGGCTGACAGCAGGAGGTGCAACAAAGACTCAGGTCTAAAAGAAGGGGCAATGGGGGGGTAGAGATTCAGCTACAAGCAGAAGACTGGGAATCTCGCCAAGGCACTTACACACTCGCCTGGCAACACAGCAATATATGTATATATCCACACACAAAATATTACAATGAACAACAAGACAAAATAAACAAGCATATAAACTAAATTCGGCAAGTCGAAGGTTCTATACCCTTGCTCTTGGCCTATGTCGTATGATATATGTTATATGATAAACGTATGTATTTTGTATATAGTCCTCGATATTCTTCCTGAAGCCGAAGCTTGTATACACTTTCTGTTTGCAATTGAAGCCAAACGTACCAATCACTATAAAGTTATTTAATAGTTTTGAGTGTTAGTATGTCAGATAAGTAATACAATCCTCAAATGTTATGGTGTAAAACATTTACAACAATTTAATAATGATTTACTAATTATTTTTCTATGATTTCAAAAAGTTCCTTCTGATTCCTTATATAAAATGGTTATTAAATAAGAAGCTAAATCGAATCGGCTGTTGATGATACATACACTTCCAGAGTTCCTGTGTGATTATGTACCACGTGTTAACACGTTTTGCATGTTATTAAGTTTCAGGATACATAGTAAATACAGTCGTATTTGTGAAGTGTTTAAATGTAGGGCGCATTTGTAAGAAGCATTTGGCATACTAAGTGGGTTATACTTGCACCAAAAAGTGTGTGCCCCTTAAGGTGATCAGTTCGGTGATCGAGATGCCATTGGCAGTGGGCGCGGGGACATTAAGGGCGTGGCCACTGGCCAGCAAAAGCGAGAGTACCGCTTTGGCACCCGCCAAAATCTTGGCAAGCCACAATGCTAAAATGGCCAAAACTAGCTGGCAAATGGTAATGCCAAGAAGTGCTAGGAAGAGAGCCGCAGCAACCACTGGCAATGGCAACCTATTATATTACACTTTCGACGTCATCGCGATGCTGCTGCTGCAGCTGTTGTTGCTGTTGCTGTTGTTGCTGTTGTTGCTGTTGCTGCCGTTTCGGAGTCACTTAAACGAGATAAATCAACGTGGGCGATTACACAATATCTCAGGGTGATTGTCTCTCTTTCCCCCACCCCCTTGGCTGGTCCGCGCTCTTGCGCTTATGTCTGTGCATGACTTGGCAAAAAATGTGCAACTGCAACTGCAACACCAACAGCAACAGCAACAGAAACAGCAACAACATCAAGTTGAGCCCACAGTCGGCAAAAGACTCGCGCCATTGGAGCAGTGGGTCGCACTTGGGGTCTCGTGGAAATATGTGGAAAGACGTGGAAAACCTGTAAGACAAAAGTAGACAAAATCAATAGCACACACACACTGGCGCACTCGTACACCGGGGCGACACTGCAAATAAACAGAAATGATGACAGCAATTGCAGCAGCAACAAATGCTGGCTTTTCATTGCTGAAGCAGCAGGCAGTTACTCTGCCCCTGCAGTTGTTGTGTTTTCAGCTTTATGAGCGATAATTAAAGTTAAATGTCTGTGCTGCGCTGCGAAGCTGCGGATGTTACTCGTACTTGCTGGCATCAGCAATACTCTAGCTGCCAAAGACTGCAAATTGTTGTGTGTTTGTGTGTGGAAAAAAATAAAGTTTTAATGACTACTCTCTGGAGGGGAAGAGTGTGTCTCAGGCTCGCCTTCAGTCGGGTTCCCTTGAATTTGGTGCGGCAAATCGAGGTCAGCTAAACCAAGAGCCGAAAACGAACCCTGAGGAGATTATCTGGAGGTCTTGAGTACTGCGATGCAGATGCATCTCAGAGATCTCCGAAAGGGGATAGTAAAAACACGTGAAGCAAAGAATAAATATAAAACATGCAAAACCAAAACCAAGCAACAGCAAAATGTCATGTTTTGTGGCGGTATAAAAAAGAAACACACTCGAAAATAAACAAAAACCCAAAAAAAAAAACACAAACACACACACACACACACAAAAACAAAAGCAAACAAATAAATAAATCAAAAAGAGTTCAACGACCAAAAGTCGAAATGATTTCCGACAGCCAACGAAGAGAGACGACGACATCGGGCAGAAGCCGACGCGATGATGTGTACTTCGGTGGGGGCAGGGGGGCCACGGGGGGCTGGCGATAAGGGGGCCGGCGATGGGGCCAATTGACAAAACATTCGCGGCGCGTTAATCGTACCGAGAGATACAGATACAACAGCGGCGATAGCAGATAGGCAACGCTCGCGTGTGGATGGAAGCAGAACCGATACAGGAGCGGAATCGAAATCGAAATCAGAGTCAGAGCCAGAAACCAGAAACCTGAAGCCTCGTCGTCGGTGGTTAAATAAGTTTATGCATGATTTGCATGCAGCTACAACAGCAGCCATTTAATTGAAATGCTAAATGCTAAGAGCCAAAAGTCTGCAGCTTGTGCAGCAAACACAGCTAAGCCAAACAGAAGTCAGGCAACCGAAGAGAGCACAAGAGGAAGTAGAAGAAGTATCTGCTTATGCATCTGTATCTGTATCTGTATCTGTATCTGAATGCAGCCTGGAAGCCACTACCGCTCTACCGCCCACGCACCGCCCATGGAAAGTCAGCAGCTACTGCGGCTCATCAGCGTCCATTTGGGGCTGATAAATGGAGGCATGTTGTGCGTATCTGCCAGATACAAATACGAATGACTGCAGTCGTTCGCTTTGTTTCCACAGCCGCTGCTTTTGCTGCTGCTGCTGCTGCGCTGCGCATTTTTAATGAGCGGAAATTAGTTGGCATTGCGGCAAGATGTTTTTGTGGCTGCCCATTTAAGTAGATACAAATGTATCTGTAAGTCATAAATTCACAATCAGCGAGGCGCGTGCCTGGCCGAGTGTTTACAAAGTCAGCTACTCACATGTACGATTATTGTACCGATTACCTGTCAGATAAATTTAGCGCAAATCGGTTATTAGTGTTCTCCAGCCTGAGCAGCTCGCTGGGGATTTGATTAACGCATCGATTGTAGTTCGGATTCAACGGAGTCACCTATTTTTGGCCGAGTCTTTTGGCTCACACAGCCACTTTTGGCTCATTTTTTGGGCTATGCAACTCGCAGATATATTTAGGTTATCCGCTTTTAGCAGAGTCTTGGCACGGCCAACAAGTCCACAGATACACACTCGTGCAATTCCGTTTATAGCCATAAAGTGCTTCTAAGAGATACATTGGCCAGACGAAATGCAGGGATGTGCAATTGCAGATGTTGGTGAAGAGAAGTTGGGTCTTCCCATAACCTAAAGCCTAATTAGACTGCACTCTTCTACTGCATTGGTGTATTTATAAAGGATAAGTCACTAAACACATAATTCACTGCACTGTCAATCGACTTCTAAGGTTTATATCTATATTGGTTCTAAAATTAACCTAGTCCCAAGATGTACATTTGTATCCATATTTCCTTTGATTAACGTTACGAACTGTGAACTCTTTAGCTTTTCCGCTATATATTGTCGTAACACTCACCTGTCTGATGACTCCGAGGAATCGTAACGATCCAGACACCGCTTCTTTGAACCCCTATTCCCACTTCCGCGCTCTGTTGACGTCTTGCTGACTCCTTGCCTGGTTGATGTGGTTGTTGTTGTTATTGTTGCTGTTGTTGTTGCAGTCTTCCTGGCGCCCTGATAGAGCTGAGATCGCAATGCGTTTATATCCAATTTGGCTGACTGTGCCCCCAGTCCACCGGCCACGGAGCCCGCCCCCCGTTTGGTGCCCTGCACGATGCCAATGCTGCTGGGAGTACTAAAGGTTCGCGCTGGCTTTGCCGGCGGCTTCAGTTCGATATCCGCGACGGATGGGGTAGCGGGGGCCGGCAGCCGGGTGACGGTGGGTGTGTCAGCCGTTGTTGTACGTGGTGTTGCCTCTTGCGTTGTTGCTGTTGCTGGTGGTGGTGTTGGTGTTGTTGTTGTTGTGTTGGTGTCACTGGTGCCGCCGGCGCCAATTGTCAAACTGTTTAAATTGACGCTGTTTTTCAGCTGATCAAACAATGACAAAGCCGTGGTGGGGCTATGCATTGCCACCCCTTTTGCTGTGGGTGGCGGTGGGAGAAGGGCCACCGATTCTTCAGTCTTGAATGCCGTATCCTTTAACTGAGTGGCAGACATTTTCCCTGGCTTTGTTCGGCAACTATTTCACTTGTTTCACTTTAGCTACTGGTTCTAACGAAGCTCCTAATTTCCCCACCCGGCTGTCACTATTCCTCGGGCCGGAGCCAGGCGCTTCAAGTGCTCGCCGCACATCCTAAGTATTCACTGTTGTAGTTAGTCGATGGAAATCCAATTTTAATTGCTCTAATCGGAAAGTTCTTGGTCAGCAATTTAAGACCGCACTGCAAATGCCTTTAAGTGGTATGGCCTTTTGGCTGCGCAAATTCAAGTATTTAATTCGCTATGAACTTGCACTTTTCCGGATGTCGACGGGTGGTTCTCCGGTTACGAGGGACGTGGAGGATGTTTAGAGAATATATTCAACTGAAATTCATTTAATTCATTGGCATTTTTGGCTGCACTTCACTCCCGGCACTTATGACACACATTCTTCAACTCGATTCGAATCGATTCGAATTCGATTGATATTTCACTTGATCAGCATTTAATTAGACAACGTTGCGGGATTGATTTTGGTTGTGGCTTGGTTTTCGGTTTACGGGTTTCGGTTTTCGGTTTTGCGTGGGGCTTTTCGATTTCGGACTCGTTATCAAGTGTTTCACTGTGCTTTATGGCTTTGTGAATGGCTGATGGCTGATTGTTGCTTCGTTCTCGCTTGCTTCCGGTGCACACCCGAAACTAATTCTGCAAGACAGGCAAAAATCGCCAGATTCGCGCATTTGGGTAAACGTAAACATTAAACATTAAGACCGATATCAAAACTGGTTCTAGCATTCGCGTTCAGCCTTTGTTTTGTGGGAGCAGCAGGCAAATCTAATCAACTGCACTTGCATTCCACCATGCCACACCAGCGATTTGCCTCTTGATGGGGCCGACTTGTCTGGCGAGCTAGCTGTGTACCTACTAGTAATTAATACCGCTTAATTGATTGTACTAGCTGGACCAAGTCTGGGAAGCGCCGAGCGCTGAGCACTGCAACTGCAAACTACGAATTCCGCAACCCCGCCGATTGGCGAACGAAAAAACTGCGATCCCCACGAAAAAAAACTGCGGGCTGCTCTCGCTCTGCCTGCCGACTGACTGGGCGAGTGGGGCCGAGCGCCACTGCCCGGCCGAAGTGGGGAGACGACGCGCCCCGAAGCGGGAGCCGAGCGCCAGCCGAGGGGCTTAACCAACTAGAACCGGGCACAAATCAAGATACGAAGCTCGCGCGAGCCAAGAACGAAGGCAACGAACTGCCGTTCGTGAGCTTAGTGGCGTCCGAGCAAATGTTCACTTTTGATTTCTGTGCAGCGGCAGCAGGTTTTCTCGACAGAGAGTGCGGGAACCACAGTGGGAGGGGGGGCTATCTGGGAAAGCTTGTTGCGCCACAACAACGTGTATTCGTGTGCGAGTGTGTTTGAACTTCTGGGAAGGTTCGCGTTCGGGTTCGGGTTTGGTAGTTTTGTTAGTTGCTGCCGAGGTGTCCGCGGGTGTTCGGTTCGAGTAGGTGGCAAGTTTACTCGCACACACGCAGGCCCTGCTGCAGCTACCTGTTGATATGTGTGGGAACTAATCAGAATACGAGGGGTTCCTGCGTGAAACCGGTTTGCCTCAGAAGCCGAGCTTTGGCAGAGAAATGCAGATATGGGGACACATTGAACCAAACTAATTTGCTTCCTCTTGCCCTCGGAGCCGCAAAGATGGTCGAAGGAAACAGAAAAAGTAAACAGAGACTAAGCAAACCCAAACAATAACAAAGCAATGACAAGAAAGTCAGCTCGCAAACTCAATCCAAAGTCACAACTGTTATCAGAGACCAAAGAGAGAGAGCCGAGAGAGGGCGATCGGCTCATTCACACACACATCCTCACATGGCCACTCATGCGAAATCACGTCATGAAAACAAAAACAAAACAGCCAGGGGACAGTGGGGGTGGAGGTGGGAGGTGGAAGCGAAAAATCAAAGCCAACACGTGCTTTTATTACGTTACAGGCAAGTGTGCGTACGCGAGCTTGTGCTCGTGTGCGTATGTGTGATGCAACTCTGAGAATGCAAAAGCGAGTGGGGGACAAGGACGGCACATGTTTACGAGTACCAGTTGTGTGAGTGTAACTCGTTTGAGGGGGGCCCAGCCTTATTGTTGTTGTTGTTCTTTCGAGAATATTTCGGTTCTCATTGGTATATTTATGAATTTTATTCCCTGCTCTAAATTTAAACTCAATTGCACCTTTTTAAACGTTTAACATCGCACAACAAATCACACCACTGATTATTTCTTATTCGATTTTATATGTAAATTACATTTCCCGAGTACGCGGAGACGCGATTGCTTGCTAAAAACGAACTAAGTTTGCGGTTTGCTTTTGCTGTTGCCTTTGCCGATGCATTTTCCTCAAAGCCAGCTGCAACTGAGAAAGAGAGAGGGAGAGAGCACAAGCAAATAGAGAGAACAAATGGGAAAAAAGAAATGAAGAGAGCATTGCATTTTTTAACAGTTGCTTGTGCTTTGATTAATGATCTAATAATACTTATATTATTTTAATTCTGCCTTCTTTGTACAATATTTAACAAGAAAGAAAGCCAATTTCTCCACGCCGAAGTTTGTTTACCCTTTACTAACTGCAAAGTTTCATTCAGATAGCTTCAAAGCTGAGACGGACGGAAAGTCGGACGAATATACTGTTGTTGATGCTGATCAAGAATACATATTTTTAGAGGGTCTTCTTCTGTGTTTCTATAAAAAGCGAAGGACGAGGGAAAGAAATACGTTTATGTATAGTGCATTTGTTTGTGCATTTTTGAATTAAATTGTAGGATAATGGCCAAACCTGTAGAGTTGATTAATTTGTGATACTTTGATACTATTAATATAATAGTGCAGGGCTGTCTCAAACTAGATTGTTTGGTCTCTGTACTTTCTAAATGTAAAAGAGTACTGTGACGTATTTCAAAAGCTGTTCTATGTCATATAAAAAGTTGAAAGATTATCAAGATGGGGAAACAAACTATAGTCTTAAACAGAAAGTTCATACTAGATAAAACAGTGCTTGCTAGAACTTTTCCGCAGATACATCAATGTTCCGGAAAGAAAAATAAACGTCCATGCTATGTTTTAAAAAGCAATATCAACATCTATGTAACGATGTTAATAAATGTGTTTTTGTTTTTTTAATTCTGTATGTGAGCTCCTGAAAAGTCTTGGTACTCTTAACGCATTTTCAGACAGCACAAGCTTGGATGTATAAATAAGTACAGAAGATCCCTTTTATTTATAACAATTGCAAGTTTTATATACATAAATAAATTAAAACTATTGCTTATATAGCAAAAAAAAATTTACCTTAAGCATTTATATCTCTGAAAAATACAATTTTATTTCTAACAATTCTTCCTTGATCCTAAATGTTTGCTGGGACTACGAATCCAATGTTTCGATGCATTTCTCTTGGCAACAATGTATCTAGCATGCTCATGTTGCCGAAGTCAAGCTGTTGATCGACTCTTGTTGCCATAAAAAGACTGGTTGCACTATAACAGCCATAAAACAAGAAACCATAAATGTTATAGCAGCCAGTTGTTGTCAGTAAACAAACTTAAGCGCTTAGTTTCAAACGATCTTTTGAATATTTCCGTTATCCAGAAGTAATTTAAAATTAAGAATATAAAAAAGCTAGAAAATTATGATGATTTACATACGTTTTGCGATATTCTTTTAACTTTTTTAAGGCAATCGACTTTTTTATTAAATATATAATAACGATTTATGAGCTTAAGTAGAGGAAGATTGTGTGTACTGATTTTTCTTTTTTTATTTGGTATAAGAGATGTGAGGTCCTGTACAAAAAAGGCTAATTAAGGCTATTTTTAGAAAATATAATTATATATATATATATATATATATATATATATATAACATAAGTATACACTGAATATATGGCTTTCTCATCTCATTCGCCTGTCCGTATGAACCAGCAGACTTTTGAAACTAAAGCAAATAAAGCTACCCAAATTGGTGATTACATTGAAGCCTGTTGAAATTGTGAAAATTCTCTAAATTGATCTTATTAAATATATTTTTATAAGCAACATACTTAATTAACCCTAACGCTGTGTGTTAAATAAACTACTTTTTAGCATTCAACCGAGAGTTTGAAAAATATCCCAATATTCTGTCCAGTCAAACACTAACCAAAGCTTACCTTTCTTAAATCTTATAAACTGGAAATATTAGCTTTACTTGCTATCCTCTTCAATCGTCATTATCTCTACAGAATCGTAGAGCCTGTCACTGCGTAATTTCATAAAATAATTTTAATTTTTTTAAATAATAATAAAACATATATATATTTGCAAACTTATTGTTTTATTACCCTTGGTAATTCTTTGCTTAACAACATTAGTTCATTTGCACTCCATATCACTTTAATAAACTTGTGTAAAACATTCTAAAATACTGCTTTAAACATCGTACAAAAGAATAACAATTATGGTCTAATAACTAGGCTTGAGCACATGTGGATAGACAAACAGCGTAAAATAAATTAATAACTAGTTGGTAGTACCTAAGGCATTTACGGATATACTATATACAATATACAAAGCTCACGACTTGGCAATGACAAAGCGTTCAAGTTTAGGTTAAGCGCATTTGGTGGGGTTTTTTTTAAACGTTAAAAGAAAAATTTGGCAGACGAAGTCATACAGAGGTAGGATTCTCTCTCCATTTCTCCATCTTACGGATGCGTATCATGTCCAAACGGAGGTGGGAATGAGGCCCTCCTTGCTGGTCCCGGGCGGTGTGAGCACCTCCTTGTTGAGGAACTCCAAAGGCAAATTCACCAAGTATCCCTAGAGGAAAAGAGGCAGTTTAGCATTCGATTTTAAATAAATTTTAATTCGAATTCCTACCTGAATTTCGTTGGCTCTGTTTGCCGCCAACTCTGGCTCCGTTTTGGCCAACGGCGGCTCCTCTTGATACTTGCGCAGACTGGCAAATGTCTTGACAAAATCCGTGGGAATGCACTTGAACACCTCGTCGTAGATCTCAGTGTTCCGTGTGGAGATCCGGCGCCAGGTGCCATGCCAAAACTTGTCACAGACGGGATCGCTGGTGTCCAGTTCAGATCGGCTTGAACCCTCCTCCAAAAGGCCTGTATCCAAAGAGGGTTAGAAACAAGAAGGGCAAATGCGAAAAGCAACTTACCCAAATGCTCCTTGAAGAGATATTTGCGCAGACGTCCGGCAAAAACTCCGCTGGGATACTTTTTGCCGTTCATGCGACCGTCCTCGAACTCCTCGTCCATGATGATGGCCGCAATCTCCGAGTCCCGCTTCCCAATCATAGAGCGGTCATTGATGTTCGCCGAGCCACATATAACGACACGATCGTCGGCAATCAGCAGTTTTGAGTGCACATAGATCAGTTCCGTGATGGGTGTGTTGTTCAGGAAGGAGTGATTGCGCAGACTGTGGAAGGAGATGTAGTTCTGTGGCTCGGCCACACCTGCCTCTTGGAGGCGTGTCAAAATGGCAGTGCGACCCCTGAAAGAAGGTTATGATGTAAATTGGAAAAACTTATAATGTTTGATTGGTTTGATAAACTCACCTGGAAATTGAGGCATAGTTCCAGTGGGTGATAGCCCGGACGGCAATTCCCGTACTACCACCCACATCACCTTCAAAACCCGGCAGCAGCGGCATTATCACATACACACGGAACGCCTTTCGTTCCCTGAAACGGATATAGAGATATATGTAGAGCTCTAATAAAAATAGCTGGATATAGCATCCACTCACTTGTGCGCCCGTACGATCCTCTTGAAAAGGGTCTCGCCGATCTGGTTCCGGACATTGTTGTGTGATCCCGGAACGCCCATGCCCAGCTGCATGGTGATGAAGAACTGATTCTCGATGTACACATAGTGCTGCGCCTTGGTGATGGTCTGGATGTACGCATCGTGAATGGACTGCTCCACCAGGTCCGCCTCGATGAAGCCACAGCTCCAGGCCGAGACGCTGCGCAGCAACTGGCAGGTGACTCGCTGCTGGCGGCGCTGCTGCAATTGCTGCAGGTGGGAGTTCAGTCTCACCTGGTGGTAGCTCTTGGGCATCAGGTAGGGGAAACGCGTATTATCCCGCAGCTTCTCAAGCTTCATGGCGTTCCAGCGCTGAATAAAGTGGCGAGCAACATCCCTGGCGGATGCGCCGACCACGCAGAGACCCACATCATGCCAAGGCATCCGCGGCGTGGTGGTGCGATCGATGATGTCAACAAACGGCGAGTTCAGATTCATCCAGTCCTTGAGTATGAAGTTGGAGTAGTCCTTGCCGAACCAATACTTGGCCTGACCGTAGAACTCGCTGAGTATTTGCGTGCTGCTTGCGGCAACCGTCACCTCCTCCTTGTCATGTGAAGCGGACCTAAAGGACTCTTCGTGGTCCGTTACATCGTGGGACTCAACGGTGTACACCTCGTCCGGCTTATCCTCCGCCGCCTCAGTGGCAGTAAGACGGTGCATAAAGTCCTTGCCCATACGGGCGCCCTTCATGGCATTGTTCTTTAGACGATCCAGCACGTTCTTCCGCTCCATCTCTGGGGTATTCAGTTTCATACCCTCCAAGGCAATACTCGACTCCCCTGGCGTATCTCCCGGACTTGACACAAGCATCGAGGGTATCAGCAGGCGATCACCGGGCTTCAGAGTCCTCAACTCGATGCTGGTACTGGGCTCATTAGGCGACGGCGAAGGCGATCGCTCCTTAGTGGTGGATGTCTCGTAGTTGGCATTGCGGGAGGACTTGCGCGATCCAAAGGCAGAGTCCGTGTCATCCTTGCTGAAATAGAGGCTGGGCGTGCGACGTGTACTTCCCGAGACGGATGCTGTAGAGATGCTGCCCAGATCTGTGAGCCGATGGTGGTGATCATCCCAGCGGCCGTAGCAAAGGTCAATGCCCCCCATGAAGGCATAGGTCTGATCAATGACCACGATCTTCTCGTGATGAGCCCAAAGCAAGATGCCACCTCTAGCGTGATCCGGATGTCGCATCACCTGAAAGAGGAGCGATGGAAAACTACTGTAAGGTCAGTTCATGTAAGCAGGAAAAGAACACCCACCTTGATGTTGTCATGCTTGGCCAGGGTGGACTTGCTGTAGTAGCTGTTGATGCCCAGGGCCATTTCCACCTCCTTGTACAGCAGCACAAAGACACGTACACCCTGCTCAGCCTTGCGCAGCAGGATCTTATCCAGGCGCCAGTAGTCGCCGTCTAGCGCCGGTCGTTTCATATAGATCTCGGGGCTGAGCCACCAGTCGGCGATGTAGATCTCCTCGGTGGCGGCTTCCAAGCCATCGGCCACGGCCGACATGTACTGGGCACCGTCCACATACCACGAGGCCTGTGTATTGGCACGCATCGGGGCATAGGACATGTGAGGGTTCGGCAGTGTGAAGTCCCGCGAGTACGAGTTGGCCGTGTGCTTGAGGTACTGCATCCATTCCTTGCACTTTCGCCGTGTCCAGCACTTGAGTACGATGTGCCGGTTGTTGGTCAGCACCTGAAGACCCTTGCGCATGCCCGTCTGGTAGATGCCCGTGGACACGTCAAAGCCCTGGTCGAACAGGATCACCGCACGGATGCTGCCATCCGTTGGACGTACGTAGCCGAAGCAGGTCTCCTTCACAAAGAACCAACGACTGCGCCACGTTCCACACACCACATCCGAGCAGAAGTAGTTGCAACGTACGCAGCAGTTCTTTTGGAAGCAGCCAAAGAAGTTGCAACCCGCCTGGCCGGGTCTTGTCGAACCCGTCCGCTTCAGGATCACGCCCTCCTTGCCCTTGATGCCCATGCCGGGCACAAAGGACACGTTGGAAACTTCCACAAAGTTCAGCTGTAAGATATAATCGGGTTTAGTATGAAAAGGGAAATAATTTTCGTCGCATTTCCGAATTAAAGACCTCTTAATAAGAAGATGCATAACGCTCATACTTTGAATTCGCCATAGCACGTTGCAAGTCTAAGAAGATGCATAACGCCCCTACTTTGAATTTATCTAAAAATCTATAAATAGAATGCGCTGTCCTAATTACAGTAATTCGTTAGAGGTTCATCAAAAACTTTGCCTGATTTTCATACAAATTACTAACTAAATGAACATGGGCATCCTAGGCTGACATAATTGAATCAATCAACATATTTCTAACAAAAAATTAGTTTGTTCAATATTTTAGTGTACACATTCCTGGAAGTTACATTAATAATTAATTAGCAATTCACCAACTATTTTATACATTTTAAATTTACATTTATACATTTCCTAAAACTATTTCTATTTCTTAAAACTTTTAGACAAAAATGTCACCGAAATATAATTGATGATTCATCGACCTTTATCATGATTCCAATTTTTAAAGAGAGTCAATGAGAGAAAGAGAGAGATTCTCTTTCGTCACGATTACCGAAACGTGATGAAATAATGATGACATTGCGCCATTAATAGATCTGTGGAACTCCAGGTATGCTTGGGCGCGTTACTCATCTTGTTTTTATGAGGTCTTTGCCCAGATCAAGTCTTACCGTTTCGTGGTGGGATCGATAAAGACTGATGTTCAGCAGATTATACAGATAGTCCTCCAACTGCTTGATCCTCACGGCCAGATTCTCCACTGTGACGAGGCTCTCTGGTCGGTTGGGAAATCGTGGCAGCTTCCGTTTCTTTTTCTTCTTGCGCTTCTTCTGGATGCGTCGGGGTGTGAGTCCGGCCAGAATGGAACTGTGACTGGGACTGATGATGGCCATGGCATTGCTGCCGGAGCCATTGTTGTTGTTGTGACCCTGACCACTCAACGGGGTGCTGGACTGCTTGACCTTGGTGTGGGCGGGCAGGTCCTTAAGAGTGGACTCATCGGCCAATTGACTGGCGGTGGCCTTGAGCGTTGTTCGCTTCTCCTTGTGACTGCGACTGGGAAAGGGAATGTTGAGGGATGTACGGAAGAAGCTTAGCTGTTGGTGCAGTGAGTTGAAATGCTTATAACGCCGCTTAATGGTCCACTTGAAAGGGCCATGAGTCAGCTCGATGGTATACCTAGACAGCAAGATTCGAATTAGTAAAATAATGGGTTAATTCAATTGATTAAACTCACAAATTAGGATTGAGGAGATGTGTTGTGACGCTGCGCTCAGTATCAACGATCCGGACGTGAATCTCACGGCCAGGGATAAAGACTTTGCGCTGAAAGGAGTTGAACTTGACACTCGGACCATAAATGCTGGTGAAGGGGATCTCGTGGCGCAGCACCACGCTGTTGTTCTCCTCGTCATCGAACTCCTCATCGTCGTCGTCCGTCTCCTTGCGCTCCACCAGGACCGGCTTGTCCCCCACATTCGACAGAATGGTCACAGAGTCGGGAAAGGCCAGTGTCTCATCATATTCGGAGTCGACCAGCGAGAACTGGAACTCTGGCAGGCATCGGCTTTGATGCTCAGCCACCGCATCGTCCGTGCAGTCCCGGAAGACCTCCTCATCCTCCTCGTTGTTAGAGTCCTCGGCCGAGGCATCAGCCTCCCGACTGCCTCGACTTCCCTTCTCGATGTCCGAGTCGGTCGTGTAGGGCGGCAGAACCGCTCCAGCGGCACCTGCGCGAACCTCTGCCATGGCCTCAAATTGGGAGAAGTAATAGGAACTATCTAGATCATCGTAGCCACTATTGACATAGCCACTGAAGTGTGTTGGCCGGTATACATCATCTGTGGGGTATTCAGCTGAAAGAAGATGGAATAATTAGTACTAAAATGCATCTCGTAGCTCATGGATTCGGTTCCAGCAACAAATCACACTACTAGTTAGGAAATAAAGCTTCTAAATTCGTATTTAGTGGACTTTCTATCAGCACAAAGTCGGCATTTTCCAAGTGCAATTCAGCATTTTAAGTGTAGTTCCCCTCCCCCCCCACAGTACAAATAGCTAAAATCCTTATCAATATTTGCTTCCCTTCTCAAAGTACTTTGCCCCCACCGCCACTCTCCCGACAATTATGGCTTTTCAATTAGCTAAAATTACGTTTGGTGTTCCATCTGGAGTGCTGGCCAGCTATCGCCGTGCATTTGACTCAACCTGGCGATATGATAACTGAAGTGCAGGCGGAAACTTGAACATTTATTAACCGAAGCCTCGGCTAACCTCTGTAATGTGTAATTAGCGCATGATTTCTCCAGTTTAAAAATACAGAAGCTCACTCAAGGCCATAGCTCGCGACATGTGCTGTAGTTAAGTTTAGTGCTTATTTCAGAGTACGTTGCTCGATTGAACTTGACATAGGAACCCTGCCAGACCTTGAGGCTATTTCGAGCTGTGCACACACGTCGCAGCAACCTCTTCCCCCTGGACACATGAAGCTATCTCTTAGCGTTAAGTGCACATGATTTGTCTGCTGATATGTATTCTTTTGCATAACCAGGAGACTGGGTCATAGTCACAGATAATGCATACGTTTTCAAAACAATTCCCTAACAAACTACCCCAGCTTTCAGTTAAATGCTATTTAGATAGCGCTCACCACTATAAACCTAGGAGCAACTGATGGATTAGGAGATACCACACGGTAGTAGGTGGAATCATAAATCATCCATGGATAAGGGGTCTTATCGAGGTGGCTATTGATCGCTTCTGAAAACTGCACAAAAGAAAAGTGCGTGCTGTTGTTATCGGTGGCGGCAATAAACTACATAAATCAGTATTTAGTCAAGTACTTTGATTAGCTGCCAATATAAACAGGTGTCCCCTGCACCGACACATTATTATTATTATTGTCATTATATCCAAGTCTGCTGAATTCCGAGCTTGCCTATCGCTAGACAAATATTTATGGGAGTGCATGATTTGCCTTATCACAGTTGATGGTTAAAATTAGCTGGGACGCCGAGTGCAAGGGTTTTGATAATGGCTGTCAGTGATCTATGACATTGGGGGATTACCACCAGACACTATCTAAGTTGGCTCACCGAGTAACTTCCAAAAAGTACGGTCTAGAGTCTAGACCTTCCACTTGCTCAACCATATGTCGTTGGAAGTGTTCAGTTTCTAAGATAAGTTTCACATAAAAGCGGGTGTGGGCACGTTTCTTATCAAAGAACTCACTCGGTTATCAGCTTGAAGTTACCAAACAAAAGAACTCTTGAGCCGAATGCCAGAAATGGGGTTCGCCGTAAACCTTGGCATTCTTAGATGGGCGATAAAATGCGGTATTTATTTATAGGTAGCTTTGAAGAGATGAAAGGTGTTTCCAGCTAGTTGCCGTGTCGATAAAGTGAATTGTGGATATAAATGAAATTATGTTTGCTATAAACAATTCGCTGAACCAACTCTGATGCCATCGACCTCGATAATGGCATTTTGAATAGGGTCTAATAAAAGATTCCCAAAAGTTAGCACATTCTCACTTTCAGATCGTAATATTTACCAATTTCATTAACACATTCGCTTCGAGTTGGGTAAGTCAACTGAAATGTCTTTAAAATAGGATGATAAACACTTGACACTTTCTTCGCCATTAAGATAAGATGAATAAGTTCATTCTGCGGCAAGTGAATCCCCAGATAATGGGAAGCAAATATCAATGTAGGGGAACCCAAAGAAGGTGCAGTCTGGTTCTTTTAAACAATTGTATTTACATTCTGCGAATATAAAAATAGATTCCGTTACCCTCTTATCTATAAGAAGCTAACGAAATTACGTATTACACAAAAACAAAAAGAGTTATATCCAAAAACCTGCATTGCAGTATACAATTTATTATATATATACTTGTATATAAATTCAACTAAATAAACAATGCGTTGTAAAAGGTTCTTCTAAGTAAGACAGGCTTAAAACTTTCCTTTACCATATATACTTCCCCTTAACTACCAAGGCCTTACAAAATATATAAATTTATGACCTTTCAGAAAGTTCGAAGCCCGATGATATTGACAATATTGTTGTAATGCCTTTGTTTAGCTTCGATACTGGGCTGTATAGATACGTATGAGCAAAAATCAGTCCCCCTGAACAGGTCTTTCAACCCAACGGGCACTTGTTCCATCTGACCTACACATAATCCCAAAGAAATCGAAACTTCCTGTTGCATTATCCGAATGTGAGTGCTGATGTAAATCAGACACCATATTTTCATATATGTACTTATCGACTGTATAGCGTGGCTTTTAGCGTGCCAAGCATTTGAAAATCGGTTATGATTCATTTACAAATAACACCGTTAGGAGGAGCCCCAGCACGCAACCCGAGGTGCAAGACATTGGCACCATGTAGATATGTACATATATCTACAGGTACTTATATACATTTATAAGCCAACGGAAATGGCCAAAGTTGGGTTGTGTTAATTTATTATTAAGTCAGTTGGAACGGCGGTTATCAGTTCTTTGTTGTCGCATTTTCCGAGTTCTTTCATGGGCTACGCCCGTTATTTTGGACACTCCCCCTCACTCAGCAGAGTACTTGCAAATTGTCAATTTGGATACTTTTCACATTTCTGATTCCAAATAGATTGCCAACCAGTTCAAGATTTTCAGCAAAACTGGTTCACTGTTATCTGGCGATGACGCAGAATCTCAAAAATACACCACCGCGTGCGAAGAGCAGAGTGATCTAAGATAATCAGCATCTACTCTCAGCCGGCTTTAATGGTTTGTGTTCGCGAATGTATTTAAATGTCTGACGATCTATTACCGAGTTTATGCCAAGCCAAATTCATGCTTGTGATTTTAAAAGTAAAAGCATAATCAGCACGTTAAGAATTAAAGAAACTGGACGAATGAGTAACATACATATGGGAAGAATTAAACAACTGTGAGTTTAACCAAACACTGGTATTTCCATAGATACTATATAGTAGAGCATAATATAAAATCAATTCTATAATTCATTTTATCCAATTATGCGATACATTTTCAGAATCGTTTTAATCGAAAAAAAATTCAACACATCTGGGAAAATGCTCCAATGCCTGCAGTCCAAACAAAAAATTCTAGTGCAACAAAATCATATGGCGCTATGCATCTTATTCCTTACATTATTGGATACAGCCATAAAAGGGTGCCACAGAAATTGCCGTGTGGTTTCAAGACTCACTGAGGTTGAGCCTAAATATGGAATACAATTTTAAAGGTCTGATCTTTACCCTTAAACACAATTTAATCCTATTTTAAAATCTCGTATTCCCGACTTCATAATCTTAGTATTAACTGACATTACCCATGCTGGCCATCAGCTGTGAGATGCTGCGACGATGACGTCGCACCTGCAAATGCTGCAAACTGGCCGCCACCGCCGCCTCCAGAGGCGGATGCAATTGCAGTGACTCGTGGGGGTCTCTATGACCACCACTGCCTTTGTTGCCATGGCTGATGCCATTGCTGTTGCTGTTGCTGTTGCCGGTTCTCGTTTCGGTGGACTTGGCCATCATCGATGAATGCAATTAAGTTGGCTTTATTTTATTTTTGGCTTGCGGTTTTTGGTTTAATTCTCTTCTGTTGTTGTCGTTTTAGTTGTTGTTGTCGCCTCCGGGTCATTTTTGCATTTCCATCTGCGGTCAGCATTTGCACGCGTTTTCGATTTTGGCGCACTGCGTTGGCTAATTAAACCAGAAATTATAAATAACGCAAATGCGTTGCCAATTGACAGAGAGTCGATGACTGATTGATGGACCAGAGCGGTGTAATCAAGCAGGAGAAGGAGAAGCTGAGGTGGAAAATTCTCTATGCCACTTTATTTATTCATTTATATTTCACATTTGTTTATTTAATTTTTAGCTTTTAATTTTTATCAAGGCGTTAAAGGTGCTATAGAATATATATGCCTTTTAAAAGCCCTAAAAATGTGTTTAAAGTTAGGCTAACAAATATTGCACCATAAAAATATAAAAATACAAAATTTATACATCTTCTAAAGGTGTTTTTAAAACACAAGTGATTTATGGAACACCTTAAATTATGACTTTCTTGTATTCAACTAAGTTTATTAATACGTAAGAGCACTTCGAGATGAATACAACTTTACTTTATATTTAATTCGTTTGTAATATTGTTAAATCGTGTTATATTGTATTAAAAGCTTCATATTAATTTTTGTGATACAATTTTGTCCCTATATCTTGGCTTTAAATTTCCATCACAGCTTCCAGTTTTCTTGACTTCTTAGAGTACTAGCTCGCTCTCAAAGTCACATCAAAATCCACCCGCATTGGAAAGTAATTAATTAAATTTTTATCATTCGGCATTTCGTTATCTTTTGCGCAAACACCGCCAGGCCGCGTTTTGCCACCGCTGCTGGCCACTTTTGTGGCTGTTTTCGTTTGTATTTCATCGTATTTGGCTTTTGGCGCTTCCAGCTCATAAATGTTTTGCACAATGGCACACTCACTCACACACACACACTCACACACACGCAGACGCACCAATTGCTCGAATATTTCCCGTATTTTCACATATATTTCACTTTTTGCACTTGGCACTTGGCCCCATCAAAGCGATGGCCAAATGTGCCAGTTAAATGGGCCGTTTTGTGAGCTGGGCACTTGTATCTTTCGGATGCAACATGTGCACTTGTATCTTTCGGATGCAGATACTGCGATACTACGGTTTCGGCACGCTTGCATGTGCCGAAGTCGCGATTTGTTTACTTTCTCGGGCCGCCGCTGCCGCCGCCGACTAACGGAAGTACCACGATCAGAATTAGTGCGGCAGACAGAGACGGCGAGAGGTGAGAAATGCCACGCAAAGGCAAGAACAAGAAGTGACACTCACACACGCAGAGGCATCAGCAAAACGCCGAAAAGCTTGCCGCTCTCTATCTCTCTCTCTCTCTCTTCTTCGCATCCGCGAACCGCGATCCGCGAGATACGTTGCGCCAACTTTGCCGTCACTCCGGTTAATAATATTAACTAAACTTCGCGCCGTTGGCCGAAAGCTTGTGCCGCTGAAAAGCAGTTAACGGTTAACGGGTAAGGTAAGCAAGCTTGCGGAGAAAGACAAAGAGAGAGAGAGAGAGAGCGAGCTGGTGGGAGAGCTGAGTTTTCTGGTCAACAGCTGCGAAGTTCAAAACAGCTGACAAAGCTTTTATTGTATATTTTCCAAGCCATTGGAAATGCGATCCGATCTTCAAACTGTTTCGTGATCTTACGAACTTACATATGCAAAAATCAACTCTGGGATCGGTCACAAGGTCATCTGGGCAACGAAAGAAACCAGTTCTCGCCCATGGAATGTTGCCGCAGGCAAGAAGCTTTCGAAAGCTTTCCAAGGGGGTTCAAAAAACCTTTTCTAAACGCAGAGTTCTTTAGGGTACCTGACGGTGAATCACAGGCTCACTCTCCTCTTCTAGCACTATCTTATCACCACCACCAATCATGCGGCAGGAAGAGACTGAAATCAGTCGCCACAGCTGTAATCAGCGGTCATATAGTAATTTGTACGACCCCAATGCGCTACAAAAGGCCAAATGAAGCGAATTACAATTATGCTCTCGATTAGATTAGTTCACGCTGCATAACGAAATGTCAACGATATAATTGATTCATTAATATATGGAGCAAGATACAAAAAGATACAAGCATAACAGAACCAAGGGCATTCTTAAGTGACTCGATCATGAGATACTCTGTACTTTACAGTCTACACAATATTTTCTATTATCTACTGGACATATAAGCAAATATGTTTTAGGCCTGGTCAATTTGTGCGGATGAAAAAGAAATCTTGGAAAATTAGTCATAAGAAATCTACAATATTCTTAGCAGAATGTATTGTAAAATGGACAAAACAAAAGCATTAAATTAAAAATGCGACCGAGATTACCTTTGTATTAATGATAACCACGGTATCCGTGAACGCAGATTAAGTTTATTTTTATATTTTCTCAAGTCTAATACCAAATAGCCGTGGTTTCGAACTGAAGCGATCCCAAATTATATCATTTTATATATTTTTTATTTCTCCATTTTATAACCAACAGCAATATACTTTAATAACTCTTATATATAATAACTTTTATACTTCATACTTCATTACATATAAAGGTACATACCTTTTTTCTTTTTTATGAATTTATGTAGTAGATATGCGCTTCATGATTTCTGGGACGATAGTGATCTTGCAAAAGATATACATATGTTAATGTTGTAATCAAATTTGGAATCTCCAGCTATTATAGTCTCGAATTATTTAAATCGTTATTATTAGAAAATAAAGTTTGTGTATGTTGAAACATCTATAGTTGTTGCGCAACGTGGTTCTAGCAACATTGAACTATATTTGAATGTTGTGCAACATGCGTATTTGCCTTCATTTGTCAACAATTTCTTCTGCCTTCTGTTCAGTTTAATTTAAGTATTTCCCAAATTGAAAATTATTTAGCAAAAAATTATATTTTTCATCTTCCCTTAAATTTTACCCACAAACAATAGTTTCAGATTACTATTAATTTATATTTTTTATTTATAGACTTAACTCATCAATAGAAATAGTAATAGGATAAGAGATCGATGTATGTATATAAGCAAATTTTGAAATCTGAGTAGTTAAGGGAAACTTGCAAACTTTTGAAATCTGAGTTGTTAAAGCAAAAGCTAAAGGTTAGATAAGATAAGTTTGTGTGCACTTCACAAGTCATATGTAAGCACAAAACATGTTGGCAAACTGTCAGCGATTTTTTAAAGTACAATTGAACTGTTTACTGTGATGATAACTCTTAAAAGAAACAATTTGTAAACCCAAAAATAACAAATAGAGTCCTACGCTATATATACTTTGGAAAAACTGAAAGCAGCTCCGACTATTGGAGTGTCAGATGTCAATGAAATATATTTTTCGAAAGGGAACTGAACTAGGGATAAGTAATGAACAGAGAAAAGTGTGCAAATATTTCAGAGAACCATTATTTCTTAACTTCTTATCCACCATCCATTGTTTTCTTATCACCATCGATATCGCTGATATTGGAAGCTATCAAAGTTATTTTAAGGAATTTTCATTTTGACTTCCAGCCACTTTCTCTTTAAATACAGAATCTCAGGAACCAAATCCACATATAAAAAAATTAATAGCACTTACTTACCGATATCAGAAATCAAAAGTCACGGCTGAAACCTTGCTGGCTCCAAATGCTAACGGTACAGATATCTCTTGTGATTCACGCGTCTGCTGGGGATAAATCACACACACACAGGCACTCACTTTGACTTGGCAGTGGGTTAAATTCGAATATACATATCTTATGTACATATATGTGCACCGATTTAGCACTCTGATAATTGCAGCAATAAGAGCAATTCGTTTGAGGCGCCACACGAACGCACTGTTCACAGTTACATATATGTATGTATGTGAAAATTCATAAAATTTAAATATATTAAAGTGATGTTAATCAATCGCACACCCGACAGTCAGCGTGTTATTGATTTCGAAGGAGACGCGTCGACAAACTTGAAAATTCGGCTGGTTGTTTGTTGGGAGAGCACGAAACAACTAAGAGTAAGAGGCACAAACCAACGTCAAAATATCAACGATCGACTTTGATTTCTCACTGGAAGCGCTGCGAGAGAGAGATGGAGAGGGAAGGCCTGAGAGAAAGCCCTGGGAAATGGCACGCGCTGTTCGCTTAGAAGTCTTTTTAATGCGCTTTTACATTTCTTTTCTTCACCGAACAATTACACAAAAATGTCGACCTTTGTTAAGCTACTCTTTTCGAGTTTTTCAATTGAAGCTTCCCGGACGCCTTCGAGGCTTACACACGACTGTCTGGCGTTTTGCGAGCGTGAGCTTTCGGCTGGAAAGCCAGTGTGTCTGATCGAGGCAGCGAGAGAACAGCTGATCTTGAAAGCTGAAACACGAGGCTCAGACTTTGACCACTAAATAAAGACGTTGAAATTTGAAATTGTTCACCGACAAAAACCGGAGACAGTGATGGTCCTACAGTGAATTGTTGCATTTATGCATAAATACCTCAAATAGGAATATTAAACTCTGAAAAATATACTTCCTCATACCCACAGAATAACAGTAGATAAACCAAAAATAGCATTATAATGGTTTAATAAAGAGTAACCCGTGAATCCGATCGGTAAAAATAAACATGCTTATATTATTTATTTTATACAATTACAGGATTAAATTGTGATACTTTGTTGCAGGGATTATAATTTCAGTCAAAAGATTAAAACGCAGTGATCAGCATCAGTCGAGTCGATCTAGTCATTCCCGTCTTACCTTTTTATTTTTCGAGCCACATATGTACATACATATGTATGTAAACGAAAGGTTGCATTCGGTTTGTATTGCACTTAGCACAGAAAAAGGAACGTGCCAAAACGCAACTTTATATTGTACAGCTGCCGTAGAAACGAGCTGGAAATTTACAGAATATAAATTATAATGATAATAATTATAATAATACCCCCCGACTTGTAACTAAAAAAAACCGCAACCGTAGTTTATAATTTGAATTACATTTTTGTCAAGCCTGTCTGATTAAAGATTGAAATTATAAATCTCGATAACTCCTTTAAAAAATATTTTAATTAAATTTCGAAAGGGAAGTTTTAAAGCTTAAAGAGAGTATATTATTCCGTTATTTTAAAAATTGACAAAATAATGTTTTGTTGACCATTGACCTTAATTTACAGGATATATTAATTCTCAAAATCAAGTCCCAATTTTTATCCAAATCTGCCGAAAAGTATTAGTAAAATCGACTAATTTTGTTATTTTTAAACCTATCTATACATTTATTTTCATTCGGATTTAATAAATGTCTTTTAAACATGTCTGATCACTGCAAGATGAAGAAAAGCTGTTAGGTCCCTTGATGGGACAGGAATTTTCAAAATTCTTAAATTTTTACTTATCTAATAATAGCTACAGGATGTAAATGTCTTTACTATTCAATTTCTGTTTGTACTAGAAGAATAACTATTTAGGCATTTTCAACACGACTTATCTACAAATGAATCAGCTGATACCACAGTCTTCGTCGTACCCAAATTGTAAACACATGGTTTAAATTGTTAAATATTATTTTACGTTTATTTTCTATGATTTAACTTCTTTCGTCTACATTTATTTTCTCAGAAAAAAATAAAAGAATCCTTAATAATGTTTCAAAAACATTGCAAAGATAAAACGCATGAGTTCCGCTTACCTCTCGGAAGGTGGGAAAAGGCTATGGGAAAGATCGACTTTTGCTATTGATAAAGGGTTAAAGTTAATAGTACGGTTTTGCTTAGATATAAGCACTGCGCCTAGGCTTTAAACTAATTTAGTTCTTTATAATTATACTCTCTAATTATGTATTGTATTTTTTTCGCTTTGCCGCTGAGCTTATTTTATTTTCTTTTTCGTATTTCATTTCTTTTTTGCTTTGCCAAAATTTTAATAAAAAATAGTTGCATTTCATGGCTACTTTCACGTTTCCTAAATCTTGTATAGCACACTATATAATTCATATATTTAAAGCTACAGCTTGTAGTATATGTATGTGTATGTGGGCGTGTGTGTAAGAGTGTGTGTATGCATTGCTTTTATGGGATGTTAAACTAGGATTACAACTAAACTGCCAACAGGATCAAATCAAGTGTTTACCATAAAGCGTTTTAGCAAAATCGGTTAGCATATAACCTACTGCTATAAAGTCTACATGCAGTACACCTAATCATTGTATATATAGATCTGAATATTTGTATATATATATATATGTATATATGTCAAATATATATAAAAATATATAAATACGCACATTATACCATAGAAAATCATAAGCGTCTGTCGTTTACAGTTACATTTCATATTTTTCCTTTCGAAATCCTGTTGCGGTTTGCCTTAAGCTTTTTCGATTTTTTCAACTTTTTGCTTCGTTTTGACACATTTTTTCGGACATCGCCGACCCTCTTCTAGGCATCCGACAAATCACAGTAAGCCGCGCTAACGCCTCCCGCCCCGCCACCATTGGACGACTTCTGCTCGTCGTCCATAAGAGCGTCGTCTATGAGAGCGTCGCTGGCTGCCTCGTGGTGATTCACCTGCGGCGACGAGGAGCTCTCGCCACAGTTGGTGGCATACACATGCCGTCGACTTCCTCCAGGCAGCTGATTCGAGTCATCCGTGTCCGCGTCGCGAATCGAGTTAAATGCATTGCAGGCATTGGCGTTCGGCGAGCAGGTGTCGTCATTGGGCGGATAGACGTGGCGGTGATAGCTGCCGCCGCCGCTGCCTCCGCCACCGATGCTGCCATCTCCGTCCAGCTCGGCGTCGCGAACGCTCCCGAAGACCGGCGTGTGTGAGCTGCTCTTGCGCAGCGAGGCCGGCGGTGACCAGACGGTCTGGTAGAGCGGCGAGGCAAACACGTACATGTGGTTGAGATATTCCATGTCGTAGCTGGGCTGGTACGAGTCCGTCTCCAGCGGGTTGTACGTGGGCTGGTACATCGGAGTCTGCCGGCAGCTGGCCGAGCCCGAGGCACTGCCCGCATAGTGCGGCGTGTCGTAGTTCTGCGACCGACTGGAGCTGCTCAGGTGCAGCAGCTGAGCGTGGCCACCACCAGCACTGCTCCCACCGCCACCACCCATCCGATGGGCAGGCAGGGTAGCGTAGATTCCACGATATGCCTCGTATGGCGTCTGGGGATAGTAGGCATCGCTCCAGCGTACATGGTTCGGTGTATAGTCACCTTTTGCATAGAGCTATATTTATACAAGAAATGGTACAGGTTAGTCAATATTTTAGGATTCCAAGCTGCTTGTCACCCACCTGAATGGGCCGGCAGAAACCCTTGTTCATATGACGCGGCACGCCAAGAGTGTAGCTGTGGCTAAATCCCACCTCCGAGCTCAGCAAATACTCGTGGAATTTGTTGGGAAAGAACTCAATCTGCTTGTAGTTGTTGTAGATCTCAGACTAAAAGGGAAATGGGAGAAGGTTAATGTTATTATTTATTAAAAGGTATTTTAATAGCCATAAATGGACTAATATCTGTCTAATGTCAAGATTGATCCTTACCGTCAGGTTCTTTTTCTTCTTGTAGCTGGCCCAGTTCTGGGCCTCCAGTATCAGCTTCCCTCCGGGTCGTAGCTGGTTGAACATACGCTTGAAGGCCATCTTCAGGCCGGCATCGCCAAAGTTGAGATGGATCCACTTGGTCACCGAGAGACAGAGTATGAGATCGTATTGCTGTTGATCGTTGCTCATCAAGGACTCGTCCTTGAGCACATAGTTGGTGTGTCTGAAGAAGACGTTCGCCGGGAACTGGTTCTTGTTGCTGGAGATGTTGGGTGACTTGCCCGATGGCGGCACATGGGGAATGCCTCCGTAGGTTAGTGGAAATGAGATGGGAAAGAATTCGTGAGGTTTCACAAGCAGGGCATCAAGCTTTTGCTGATGCTGCAGCTCCTCTAGCTCCTGCTGATGATGATGATGATGGTGGTGATGGTGGTGATGGTGATGATGGTGTTGATGGTGGTGGTTATGATTATGACGATTCGGTTGGTGGATAAGTGACTGGCGCCGCTTTTTGCCACGTCGCGTTTTCTTGGTCGCTGATCCCGAAGCCCCTTCGCCCACAGGTTCTGTTTTTGGCTCCGCTTTTATGTCCGACCCTGCCGCCTCTGCCTTCACATCAGGAAGTTTTTCCTCCTTGGGAATGCGAACAAAGATCGACAAATTTCTCCTGGCTCGAGCCACAAGCTCTCGATCGATATCGATGCCGACAATTGTTTTCGGCGCCAAATGCCGGGCCACTGTGATGGTCATGTGTCCCACGTTGCATCCAATGTCCAGGATGTCCTTGTTCTGGAACAGCTCCACGTGGCGCTGGAACACCTGCAGCCGCACATCCCGAAACTCGTTCATCTGCCGAAAGTCCACGTAGCGATCAAAGTTACCGTACCGGTACTTTAGCCCATCTGCCCTGAACTTAGGCAGCACTTTCAGTGGCGGAATCATGGCCGGTTGCAGCATCAGGCGACTGCTGTTGGCCTCCGACGGTTGAACAGGACCCAGTGATGCCGAGCCCTCCACCATACTGATGTCCGTCCCAGCTAGGGAATCCTGCTCACCAGCCGTGTGCGAAGTGGCCGCTGATGTGGTGCTTAGCGGACTACCCAGTCCGTGCTCTGGCAAGTCTGGCGTGTCATCTCGGGGTATCTCCACTGCAAGGAAGAACGCGTTAGTTCAATTCATTATCCTTAACTATATTCTGTGGTATCGGCAAACTTACCTTCTATGAGAGGCAACTGCTTAGGTGCCCCTTCCTCAATGGGGCTAAGCAACTCCGATTCGCTGAAGGAAGTCGAACGCCGCGTGTTGGGCTTTCGGGCTCCGCTCGGTTGCAGGATACGCGGAGGACGCTTCCAGGCACCGGGTTGCGGAACCACCGGACTGACGATCTTATCCATGGCATCATGGCGATGAAATTTCTATCGGAACAGATGCGAAAAACGGTATAATTACATTAAATTAATTTCATTTATATTAAAACTATGGTTCAGTATTAGGGAACATAAGTAAAATCAGTCCCCAAAATACCATATTTTTAATTGTAGATGAGAAACAAGCGTTACATTGTACATACAGACAAAAAATAATACTGTATCGAGAATATCTGTGGGTAGCTGAAGTTGAATCATTTGGAAAAACTACCTAATTCGTTTAAATAAATACATCCTACTATAATAGCACATACTCATGCTGATTAATCTATGGTATCATAATAATGGACCGATGCTCTTATGGCAACTTTTGATAGTCATCCAATTTAAAAACGTTGTATACTTACATCGATAAAAATATGACAAATATTTATATACCTCAAATATGAATAATAACTTTTGGAAATATTTTTATTGTAAAATTAAAAATTTCATAAAAAAAAAGAAAATAACACTGTGCCAACTAATCAGAAATATTTTATACTTATTTGTGTTTATTTAACCATTTAACCATTTTTGAATACTTTTAATTTCATACATTTATTCAAAGTCACAGACTTATTTGTCAAAAATCTTTGTAATTAGCTGTCACAGCGATTTTGCGAATTTGTCAATACGCTTTTATATCCTATTTATTTTTTTATCTTTTTTTTTAAACGGAATCATTTAATTCGCGGACAAAGACTGTATTTGAATGTAAATAATAAATAATAATAAGTTCGTGATGAATAAATTAATAAGCCGCAAGGCTTTATCTTTTTTAAATTTTTGCATAAAATTTGAAATCCGTGATTAAAAGTCTGGCACAGATTTCCGCAAATACTTAAAATGTAGTTAAACGCTGTTGACCGGTATAAACACAAAAACGGGATTGTCAAAGCATAAACACCAAAATCGGAAAGCAGAAAACGGCAAACTGCCAAAAGCAATCAAAACAAAAACAGCGATTGACTTTCTGCCAAACAGCAACAACAACGATTGGCGTTCCCCCACTCTTGTTCCATTTCCGCCACGTTCCATCTTCCACGTTCAATGTTCCCCATTTCACATTCCCCTTTCGACGCGCACTCACCTTGCTCTTTTGCGAATTGTTGCTCTCGCTGATTTTTCTCTTTCGGCCGCCTCCTCCGCTGCCGCTGCCCACGCTCGGTACGCTGCTGCCTCCGAAGCTCAGTCCCGTGCCGCCGACGCCGTAGCACGTGCTGGACAAATCCAGGCGCAAATCGCGGCTGGCCTGCGCCCGCCGCTCTGCCAGCGTAGACGCCACCGCCAGCGTAGCCGATGTTGCTGCCGAGCAGCTGAGGAGCAGCTCAGCCGGTGGCTCTGCAGCAGCGGTGGCAGCAGGAACATCCTCTGTGGCAGTGGCCACATGTTGCTGCCGCTGCGGTGATGATGTTGCTGTGGGTGCCGTCGACGCAGCCTGTTCCACTTGCTCCTCTGTCGCTGCCGCTGCCTCGGTCGACGTCGGCGTGGGCATCTCTGCCGTGACCGTTGTCGCAGCCTGCGGAGAGCGCACATGCGCCTGCTGCTGGCCCGATTCCGCTGTTTCGCCCGCGGCCGGGGCAGCGGATTCGCTCAGCAACAAACTGCCGCTGCTGGCGTTCGCAGGCGCTGCCACTGGCGACGCCGCCAGCGAGGAGCTGGCCGTGGGCAGCGGCGTTTCTTCAGGAAACTCACCTCCACCACAGCCCCCGCCCCCGCCGACAACGGACTCGTCGCTGGCGTGCGAGGCATTGGTGGAATCGATGCGCCTCCGCTTCCGGTTTTTACGCGTACGATGGTGGTGCTGCCGGTGGTGCAACTGCAGCATGCCACCGCCCACGCCACCCACTCCGCCGCGCTTCATCGGGGACGTGAGCTGCTTCTCGTACTCCATCGAGTCGACGGGGTCGAGCAGGTGCAGCGGGTCATGGATGTTGGGCGGTATGATGACCTCCACCTTCGGAGGCGTCGTGATGGGCGACTGGCGCGGCGTTGTCGCCGGCGTGTTGTTGCTGGAGGATGCGTTCGACGTGTTCTCGTTCTGCAGCGAGTTGAGGTTGAGGGGATCGGATATGTTGCCGCCCAGCAAGAACTTCGTGGGCGGCACGATCACCTCCTTGCGGAGCCGCTTCTCCGGAAGGAAGAACTTGGAGCGTCCGCAGCAGTAGTGCACCGCATTGGCTGCCGCCGCGCTGCTCGAAATGCTGCTGTTGCCGCTGAGCGAGCTGGTGTCCTTGCAGCTCTGCGCCTCCTTGCAGGCTGCGCCGCTGGCGGCAGCACCTGCAGCTCCTCCAACGCCGCCGCTTCCGGTGCCAGCGCCACCCGTCGCTGCAACTCCGCCGGCAGAGCTGCCATTGCAGCCGGTGACCAGACAGCAGGCGTGATTCGCATTATTACCGGCACACAGCACGTGGTGATGGTGACCCCTGGAAGAGATTGCAAAAGTAAGTACAATGGTTAATTTATTGCATCTACTAAATGGTTAGGGTGGATGATATCGTAAATATAAAGATACATATACATACTTACATACATATGTATATTCATATTTGCATGTTGTGGCAACTGTTAAGCCTTATTTTTAATGTTAAGCACTTGTACATTTTTGTAAAATTTCTTTAAATATCTCTTATTTGACTAGTAAAACAAGTCAACGCCATTTAGGAGGGATATGGACATGGCTAGTTTACTGTTTCAATTATGCTCAATTTTATCAAAAAAAAAAAAAAAAAATTAAACAGGACGAACGGTTAAAGAAAATTTTGTCAAATAAAGTGTAATGTTGCTAGGAACATGTTGAGCGATATCCAATGGTGTTGCCAACACAAATGTTGCTGAAGTTTAAGATACACAGAATTTTAATTATCTAATAACTCCTATGTTTATTATTATACCCTTGCAGGGTATTATAATTTCAGTCAGAAGTTTGCAACGCAGTGAAGGAGGCACCTCCGACTATATAAAGTATATATATTCTTGATCAGGATCAACAGCCGAGTCGATCTAGCCATGTCCGTCTGTCCGTCTGTCCGTCTGTCCGTCTGTCCGTCTGTCCTTCTGTCCGTCTGTCCGTCTGTCCGTCTGTCCGTTTCTACGCAAACTAGTCTCTCAGTTTTGAAGTTATCTGAATGAAACTTTGTAGTTAGCCTTCTATATACTCTCACTCGTATATATGTCGGAACGGGCCGGATCGGACGACTATATCATATAGCTGCCATAGGAATGATCGGAAAATTTTTACAAAAAAATTTTTAACTTTTTCAGTTTTCAATAGAATTGGAATAAATTTGAGATATAGCCATTCTACTATACTCTACAATTTTGCTTAAAATTTTATGAAAATCAGACTACTATATCATATAGCTCCCATAGGAACGATCGAGGAATTAATACAATTAAATTTATAACTTTTTCAGTTTTCAGCTGATTTTCATCAAATTTGAGGTATAGCCATTTTGTATTAGTCTTAAATTTTGTGTCAAATTTCATGAAAATCGGACGACTATGTTGTATAGGTGCCATACAAATGATTGTTTGATGTAGAGGAAAAATGCAAATCTGCGAATGTAAAACTGCAAATATAATATGTATAGGTGAATGAAATGAAAGCAGGTATTACTTCATTTTTTTTTAACACAAATAAATATAATTTATATTGTTGAGATTCCAAGTCATAGAAGTTCTATCTGCAAGGGTATATAAACTTCGGCGTGCCGAAGTTAGCTTCCTTTCTTGTTTTTACTTAATTTTTTCCTAGTACCTCCGCGCAAATCTCTTTAATTGATATCCCTAAACTAAAAATCTTTCAAATATACCTTAGAACCCGTTTTTTTCTGATTTGTGGAGGCAATATAAATGTTGTAAACAAATTTGGAAGCTCTATATGGACAATGAGATCGATCTGTCGTTTCACACAGACGGACAAGCGGACATACCTAAATTGATGCGCCTAGTGATGTTACGAAGGGTATACCCTATGGGTACCGTGTATTAAAATAAATATGTCTTGAATATTACATAACAGCTCGTTTTGCTAAGCAGAAGGCTCCTGTAACGAAACCTTCAGCTAGCTTTATGAGCTGACTAGGCCCTGTTCTATTTTAATCAAAATCCGGAAAAATCGTGATGCCTCTTATTGCTCTAATTCTCACCTGTGGGGCAGCATCTTCTTGTAGAGCTGCATGGCTCCGCCACCTCCTGCTCCACCACCAGCAGCTGCGTTTTGTGCCAGCCTCGTGTTGTGGTGGTGATGGTGTCCACCGCCCCCGCCACCTCCTGCCCCGCCGTGATGGGCACCTCCTCCGCCGCCATGGTGGGTGGCTCCTGTGTTGCCATGATGGCTGCCACCGCCGCCTGCAACCTGGTTCTTGTTCTGAATACTCTGGATGTTCTCAAGATCTGCTTTGTGGGCAGCCGCCGCCGACGTCGATGTGGGCAGAAGGGATGCGGCCGCGGAGGCAGATGATCCCGCGGATGCTGCCTGAGCGCTACTGGCGCCAACGCAGGCGCTGGCGTTGTGCTTGCCGCCGGCCTTGTGCTGTCGCTTGCTCCAGGCCTTGTTCCTGTTCTTGGGACCCTGCTGCTGCTGCGGAGCTCGGAACTGATGGTGCTGGGCCGCCTGCGATTTTCCGGGCAGCGGAGTGGGGGACTTTGACTTGCTGGCCTGGGCAGCCGAGCCGGTATCCTGCGGTTGGGTGTGGGCCTCCTGCCTGGGACTCTGCTCGAGACGCAGAGTGGGCGTCATGCTGGATCTGGTAACGCGACAATCTCCGGGACTGTCGCTGAGCCGCTTATCCATAATTTCTTAGTGGCGACTGGGCATAGTTTTTAGCACACACTGTTTTTTAACTTTAATTTGAGAGTCACTTGTGATTTTAAACTCCGCAAAGGAGTGAATACTTATTTAAGCACTTTTTGATTTTCTATCTCCGTGTCCTTTGATTATGTATAATATATAACACGCGATGAGTGCAAAAATATATGCAGTTCTTTAGTTTATATTGCTTTAGACATTATTATATTTTATGGTCAACCATTCTCACTTTCACCATTGAATATTTTATTTGGAGTATCCATTTTATTGAAGAGATGTGTGTGTGTAGCTGGACTCAATTCGATTCTGCAACTGAAAAGAGTCAAAAGATAAATTTGAAAAAATTAATTGTGAATTTCTGGTGCGTCTCAATAGGAGAACTCTCCTCTCCTTCCCTCCGGCAGCTCCAATGATTTTTCAACACTTGAACAGCATTTTGCATTCATTATTTGCATAGCCCCAAAAAACACGGAGCTAAAGTCGGAGAACCTGCAGTCAAAGCAACCTAAAACCCAGCCAACCAACTAACGACAGAAACGAGCTTTGAAAAATTGAGCTATACTCCCCGGACTCCGGACTCCGTGCTCCGTACTCCGGACTGAGGACTCTGGATCCCGGACCTGCACCTGCACCCTCCTCTTGTGGCCATGTCTAGCCTGGCATTAATATTTACATGGCAAATTGTGGCTGGAACTGAGAGGCTTCTCTGGAGGCTTCTCCCCTCCCGGCTTCCACCAGTGCCCCCAAAACTCGTTCGTTTTGGTGGTTTTGTGGATTGCAACTAACAACCGGAGCAGACGCAGGCTCCTCCTTCCTTCCTCCCTCCGCTCCCTCTCTTAGTTTCGAGTTAACCAACAAAAAAAAATTCCACCAGTCGAAAACAGATTTCCGTGAGTGAGGCAGCGAGGGGGAAAGGAACAAGTTGCAGAAGAAATGGAGCCAACTGCAAAAAAAGGGAGAAGTTTCTTATGCAGTTTTGGGCTAGTCTGAAGGAAATGAGGACTAAGGACACTTTCATATACATTTCCCTCACATACCTTTAACTTTTTAACCTGAAGTCGCCTGGATTCGAAGCAAAACATTTTGAGTAATGCCTGGCAATGGGATACGCTGTGAAATATGTCGAATTTCTATGCAACTTTTTTAAAACTCTGGTCAATATTTTAAACCAGGAAGCAAAGTTGGGTGTGTTTCAAACTGTGTGTCTAAAAGTAGTACGAACCCAATCACTGGCTTATAAACGTAATTTCATTTATATATTTATCAAAAATAATAGTATATTAGTAACATTAAGACTATAGAAAATTCTTTAACTTGTTCAGTTTGTGCATTACGAACGTGCAAGTCGGAGATACTAAGTAGTGGTAGTAGTAGTTATTAAGGTAGTTAAATTTAAAATTGGTTCAATTATTAAAATTAATGTGCAAAGTATAACGCGCAATTGGTATAGAAAACTTTTCGTGAAATGAGACCAACACCAAAAAAAAAGTTTTATGATCTCTTAGATCAAAGAACCCTTAGAAGTAATTATTGCATGTGATTTTTTGTTTATCATTAATTTAAACATTTAAATTTCAATTTTTTTTTTTTTTTTTTTTTCGTCTCAACCCTTTGAGCTACCACCGGCGGCTAAATTTCAATAAAAAGCAAAAAGCAATAAGCAATTCGTGATTCAGCCAATGATTCCAAAATACCAATGATAGGATTAAGTATCAAAAGAAAACAGAAGAAAGTTAAATAAAACAGATTAAATGCTAAAACACAGATTTAAATTAACGAATTGGAAATATATTCTTCTTTTCTTAATTGAATCAATAA
Source organism: Drosophila serrata (assembly GCF_035046125.1). Classification (NCBI taxonomy): domain Eukaryota; kingdom Metazoa; phylum Arthropoda; class Insecta; order Diptera; family Drosophilidae; genus Drosophila; species Drosophila serrata. The sequence continues at coordinate 77,631 of NW_028257165.1, forward strand.
ATAAAAACAAATGTAAGGACTTTTTAAGTGCCTGAAAAAGCAACTTTAACGTGCACTTTCTGACGTATTTCAGTGTATCTGTGGGCAGAAAAGGGTCAGAATGAGACACAAAAAACAATACATCTTAAGAACGTCAGATTTTAAAGACAAAAGATCTTTCCAGATTCCTTTTTGGACACTTTATAAAATAGTATCAGAAATGAATATCATAATATCAAATGACTATCTGGGTTGTGGTTTAAATAAAATATTCCTTGTACGTTTCTGATATTAAAAATGTTGGTTTTAAAACCTCCTTAGTTATCAATAGCGCTGTTATCACGTCAACAAGAGGCAGATAATTAATTTGTGCTCATTGCGGGACCACCACAAGCTTCCATTACAGATCCGGACTGACTTTCCCCTGGGGGCGTCACGAAGCTCTCAACCAAAAGGTTATCAGAAATCAGAACAGGATCCTCTAGGCCCAGTTCCCTGATGACGAGGCTCGGAACAGCGGCAATATTTATTTGCATATTTTTAGGCGCGCGAGTGCGAAATGGGAACGCAACGCGCCCGCTCGTTGAGAGGAGGAAAACACAAAGGAAAAGCTGGGCTGGTTGGCGAGCCCCGAAGAAAATTTTAATTAAAATTTAAATATGCGGCGCGTTGTTGCCGTGCCAAAAGGTCACCCACCTCCACCTCCACCCACACCCCCACACCTAGGCATAGCCATAGCCCAACCCACCCAAAGGGCAGGGGGCGTTGTGTCAGAAACTGGAACACTGTGCGTTAGAGAGGCGGCACGCAGCCAGTGGAAACAATCGCAGGAGCCTCTCGAAGGTAGAGCTAGAGGTGGCCCCATCAAGTTTCAATTTTTATTATTTTTGTTAAGTGGATATTCTCGCTTCTCGCTTCTCATTTCTCGTCCTGGCCAGCGGAAATTGTCAATTTTCGTAATTTTGTAAACATTTTAATGGAGAAAAGTTGTTGCCGCTGTTTTTAGTTGTTTGGAGATGTGATTTTTATGTAAATAAAATTAGTAGATTTGTCCCGGCATCTTTTCATTAAAGCCAAACAACTGAATAAACTCAACTTGGTCCTCGGGCGTAATTCAAGACGTCGTCTGAAACTTTAAGCTTATTCGAGATATTAAGTGTGGTTCGGATGAACAACAAAAGCCAGCGAAGAGAGGCGATAAACAACAATGGGTGCCGATTTCACAGGTGTTTCAAATACCAAATTAAGTCCTGTGGGAGTCCAACATACATATTTGTCGCTGAATGAAAAAGCGCTTACACTGAGCAAAACGAACTGATATTTTATATGAAAAATCCTTAATAAAAAATATTTGACACCACGAAATAGTGCATTCAAAAAACAGCTGCCATCAGTCAAATTCTAAATATTTGTATTTCTCTTTTGGACCAAATATTCTTTAAATGTTATTTAATAAAATATACTTTAGACCAAATATTCTTCAAGCCGCACTTATTTAGATATATATCGTTTCGATATTGCGCCGTACACACAATAGAAAATAAATTATTCCAAAAAATCCAACCGCGTTATCCCTTGATGTACCTTTTTATTCTCTTAAAGTCCTTTTAACCCCATCGAAATGGATATATAAAAAAGAAAACAAAAAAGGAAGCTAACTTCGATACGCCGAAGTTTATATACCCTTGCAGATAGAACTTCGATGACTAGGAATTAATACAATATAAATATTATATATTTATGTTAAAAAAAACAGTAATGTAATGCCTCATTTCTTTAACCTATACATATTATATGTATTTGCAGATTTTTAATTCACAGTTTTCATTTTCCTCTATATCTAACGATCTATATCATATCTAGCTATATGATATAGTAGTCCGTTCTTAATAAATTTCCATACAAAATTGTAGAAAAAAATAAAATGGATATATCTTACATTTTATGAATATCTGTTGAAAACTGAAAAAATTATAATTCTTACTTTACTTACTTGCTTTACACAAAATTGTAGAATAATTCAAAATGACAATATCCCAAATTTGATAAAAATCTGTTGAAAACTAAAGTTATAATTTTTTTCGTAAAAATTTTCCGATTATTCCTGTGGGAGCTATATTATGTAGTTCTCCAATCCGTCATATATACGGAAGTATATAGAAGACTAACGGCAAAGTTCCATTTACATAGTTTCAAAACTGATAGACTAGTTTGCATAGAAACGGGCAGACGGACAGACGGACATGGCTAGATCGACTCGGCTGATGGTGATGAAGAATAAATATACTTTATATGGTCGGAGGTAACTCCTTCAATGCGTTGCAAACTTCTGACTGCAAGGGTATAAAAATTACTCCGACCTATTCGCTTACATTATATTTTGAGTGCAGAATTTGACACACTTTAATGGGTACATTTTCTCTGTGTGCATAGCAGGAAACATGAGTAAAAAAGAAATAGCAAAGCATTTGTCCTCCCCAGGACACACAGGGAGAAGTGCGGGAAAATGGCGGAAGGCAGCTTGGGCGGTGAAAGTACAAGCTCGCCTTGCATATGTAATGTGCGTCCTTATTAAGCACAGCTTAACACCTACTCAGGGGAGAGAAAGAGACGACGAGATCGAGGGAGAAAGAGAGCAGGTGGAAAATTTGAAGGGAAAGACTAATTTAATGTCATGGCATTAGGGAGATTTACACAGAATGACGATAACAACAAGCACAGAAACACTTTTCCGCCATATGGTAAGCCTTTAAATATGGATGAGTCCAACTGGCAGAAATGTACACATATTAAATGCACATTGTGTGGCAGGTAATGATCGGGAAAGAAATATATACACAATGTGGCTCTGAATATATTTAAATAGAAGATGTTATGGAAAAGCTTAAAAAGTCCTTCTATACTAACTTCCCTCTAATATTTCCTATTCTCTTTACTTGGTAATGAATGTGAAAAATGGGTTTACCTATAAAAGTCTGATAAAACTGTCTTCAAGCTATTCCCTTTTTTAAATGCTGTTCGATACCTGAGCATTACTCTCCTGACACTACCCTCCATTCCACTTCTTCCGGATACTTTTTTTCAGGAAATCTTTGAAATGCTCCTGTTTCCTTTGCCGGGAGACACTCTCGGCCCAACTGTCAACGTGTCACCCCCAAGAACTGCTTATCCACTTCGCCTGGTCCCCCTTTTTACCCTTCGCCAGCAGATTCGCCATCCGCAGAACATGTCAAAGGGAAGTCTGTCATACAACTCAGGTGCATTAGTATGCCGTGTGAGCAGGTGAGTGTGCTCCTGGCACACCGCGGGAGCCACCCACCTGCTGTTTTTTCCTTTTTAATAGACAACCTTTACTGAACCACTGTGGTGTGGTTTTGCATCTGCGGCTTACGACATCTGATATATTCCAGAAATTAATCGTTCTCCAACAGCGATTTAAATTGCGGGAGAAAAGAATATAATATGATGATGTACATTTAATATATTTAATAAATACTATAAAACTAATAAGCTAAGAAAGAACTTGTACTTTGTGCCATCTTAATTAAGGGTATATTTAAATACTGTGTTAGTTTTGACTCTTTACGTGTTTAGTGATATAAAACTTATATCAACTGTGTCAAGCGAGTTTACTGGACTTTTAATAGTCGATGGAATTGGAATCTTATTCCTTATGCTTGCCACAATATTATACAATCTATGTACTTCATAGGTAGTGAATATATTATCATTTAGAAAAGCGAAATAACAAAATAATGAACGAATAAAAGTTGTATTAAAAGTTTGAGATGGTTGAAACTGTTGCCGAAATTTTCTTTACCGAATGCACTTTGTCAGTTTCAGTCAGTTGTTCTCGCTCAAGTTCAGTGGAACATTTTCCGTTGCCGTACCCGCTTTTCCACTCTATTTCAACTTTGGTATTGTTCGGCTGATTTCTTGTTTTCTTTCTATACAATTTCCCTGGCTTTGGCCAAGTTTTTCAATAGTTTGTGTGGAGCAACGTAAAATTACAGTCTTTGTCAAATGCAGCAAAATCTGGGAAAAGTGGAAATCGAACTGAAGAAGAGGAAAGCAACGAAAACTGGTAAAACGGGAAGACGATGATGCAGGGGCGAAGATTGCTGCCCAATTGCTGATAATGACCACGGTGACTACCACGAGCTGAGCTCCAAGTCTAGTCAGAGGCCAGATAATCAATTATGCAAAAAGTCAAGCAGAAGCTGGGGGAAAAGTAAAACGCGGAACTTGCTTGTCACAGCAATAAGACAAAATTAAATACTGTGGGGAAAGAAAGAGGAAAACAAAATGATTAAACAAGGGAAAAGGCCAGGCAAAAATGGGGTAGTCACCCAGAAAGCTGTATAATTTTGCACGGCACATTGACTGATTATGAGCGCCTCCCCGAAAGCTGATTTAAGCACAAGTCTGCCGGGAAAATAATGCCAGAGAGAAGCGGTGAATAAAATTACAATGACAAATTAATGAAAATGAGCATGAGAGAGGACTACCGAAAGAGGGAAAAATTCAAAGAAAATCTATACAATTTAAAAAGCTATATCAGCATGCTTTTGCAGTCTTTAAAGTGTATCGGGTTATTCTTTAAAACAATTCCTATACAACTTTTAACGAGTCGTATATAAGTGATGATATTACACGGCCCTCGGCAACCACACACAATATGGATGAGTGAAAAAAAGAAAAATCTTTACTATCTTATACTAATGTTATTGCTCAATATAGTCTTTTTACAGATTTTTTCATTAAGGAGCATAGCTGTTTTTCCCCTGTAGTTTCATCACATGTTATCTGTTGACCAAATTCATCAACGTACCGATATTATATTTTCTCTCGTCAAAAAAAGGTTGATGAATATCTGGAGAAAAATGGTTAAAAATCACCGATCTTTCATCAACAAAAACAGCATGTGAGTATTTCTCTCATCTGCACTCTCTAACAGAAATAACATTTCGTTTTAGTTTTTAAAAGAGTTATTAGCAATACATTGTAGTTCCCATAAGTGAAAGAAAGGTTAAATTATTAAAATAAATTCACATGTCCTCGTGGGTTTGTGTTTAACCCTACTACAAGCTTATGGAAATCAAGAGAATTATATGGAAAACATTGCAATTCAGTATTTTATGTAAGGAAAATCTACAAGTTAAACAAAAATTATACAGTTAGCTGCGAATAATATTCAAGTGAATCAAATTCAAGTGGAAAATAAAAAATAAGTTAAGAAAGCAAACTAAAACGCTTTGATGTACTTTTGGTCTAGAATATTGATGAATCATCGATTAATTGTTGATGAATTTTTCACTGATGTACAATGTTTATTTCAACAGTTACGACATCGATAATTCGTTAAGAAAACCGACGGGTATGTTGCTGAATCTAATGAATTACTGATGAATGGTACTGCAGGATTACGACATGTTATAGAAAGTTGTATAATTATAAAATATTAAAAATCTTATTTAAATTAATTAATTATTGATGTAACAGAGTTTTAAAAAGTTGTCAAGACTTCCTTGAAAATAATATTTCAAATAACTTTTCAAAAACCGACAAGCATTATCAAGATTTCGAAGATAATTGAGTACTGTTAGCCACTCTAATGCCTGACAAAACACTAATTGCCACAAGTTCAGGTGGCTTCTCCACGTATGTGGCTCTCCAGCACGCGAAGGGAGTTGGCCCACTGTCGTAACTACTTGTTTACACCGAAATGTTTCCTAACCTTCCACGGAGAACATACATACATACATACCCCCCACCAAGCCTGAGTTCCCCCCTCAAGTCAAAGTCAAGAAGTTTCAATGCCACTCGCGTTCAGTTTTCGCTTGGACGTTGGAAAAACAAGACGCCGAAAAGCGAGTAGAGGAAAGCAATTCAGGCTAACGTTATAAATATGTATGGAATATAAATATGTACGGCAATTCGTTTCTTTTTCTCTTTTATTTTTCAGCCAGTCGTCGGAGACGTAAGCAGAAAAATTATGGTGCATGGCGGAGGGAGAAATTGGATTATATTTTCCAAATGGTTTTCTCATAGTCGCACAGTTTTTATTCATTGTGGTTGTCTGTTGCTTCCGCAAGACTTCCTTTGCTAGCTGTGAATATTAAAGTGGTCCTCCAAAAATTTAAATAACCCCAGGTTCTGTGTTCTGTGGTGTTTTCTAACTCGCGATTCCGTGGTCTTCATTTGCATTTCTGATTTAGCTCATAAATATATAGTATACCTGGCGTGTATTTTTAACTCCATCAGTTTGAGTGCGAATGATTAGTAGAGTTCTGGCTTAATTGTTATTAAACAAAAACACCTCTTAACAAGGTGTAATTATTGTGACAATGGCACCTTCAACTCAAAGGATTTGGATACTACATTTTGTAACAAACATTAACATTAAGAAACAAAGAATTAAAACTAATTGAAATTGGGAACGCTCGTAGAAGTCTTGAGGTATAATTAGAGCGGGTAATTTTTCAGCTTAGTACAAAAAGCAAAACCAATTAATTTATTTATATGGACGTGGGTAATAAACCTTTATGTTTATGAGGCACCTATAGTCCACTGACATATAAACTTGCCAATTTTTAAATAACATAATAACGAGTTAAAAAACGTCTTTTTAATTGCGAACTTGTGTCGCTTTTAAGAGTATAAAGTACTCCGAAACCTATGCATGGGTAGATCGTATAAATCATACACATTGATCGTGTTTTCCTTCTGCTTTTTACATTTTTTGTTTATATTTTCTCTCGCTGTTGCCCCCTTTTCGTTAAACCTATTTTAGTTGCACCTCGAGGCCAAGTACAAGCAATCATGCCACGTACTTGCTGCTTTTCAATGCAGTTTGATGCAAAGGGCTTTTCCTGGCCAACTTTTCCATGTTTTGGTGTTTGTTCATGTGTGCCTGTTGGTTATTTTGGTTTTAACGTCAGTTTATGCTTGCTTCACAGTCGAAAAATCTGTTTTCTTTTCCTATAACCTTTGGTTAGTTGGGTGAAGTTGGCATCTGGTGGATTGTAATAACAAAACCACTTTTGGATTTTCCATTTTGTTGGGGGATTATTCGTTATTTGGATTAAATCAAAAATCGGCTTTGAATTTTCTTACAATAATATTTTGTCCTAATAAAATTGAGTGTGGGTTGAATAGCAACTAGAAAGTTTTGTGGTTAAAGTTAGTATGCAGTTTAAAAATCAATATTAATAATTTTACAATTTATTATTATTTATTTTATTATATTTATAAATTCTTTTCAAGTATAAGGTTTAAGAACTCTTCAACTTATATATAATGTTGGTTTATTTTTATGCTCCATCGTTCAATTGTTCATTCATGTTTGGGGCATGGGGCTTAAGGTCAAATAAAAAATTCAATTCCTTTATAAAAAGATTTTTGTCTTGATCCTTGCCCCCATGCTGTGTCCTTTTGCTTAACTGACTTCCAAAACGTTTGCTTGTTTAACTCACTTATTGAAATTTGTCATATATTCAACAATTACATAGTAAATGCAATGGAAAGAATCCTTATTTAATATATAATATAAATTATATATAATATACGCTTAAAGATATTTTCTGCATTCTTTAAAGGTCACACCTAAAATATTATTTAAACACAAACTAAATTTGAACATGTGGAAGTTCCTGCATACACATTATGCACATTATGTGCATATATACACAAAGAATAAAATATCTAATGCTGGCGGCAAATGGCATCGATAAAATCTCTATTCCAAATGCATTCCTATCAGCAAGCCGCACACAAAAATAAAATGTAGAAAAAATGCTACAATTTAAATATGTTCAACAGTATGTTACGAATGTTTATTTCTTCTTCGCCCTGCCCCAAAAGAACAACAAAGCGGCAAACATGGCAATTTTTAGAGCAAATAAATACATAAAAAACAAAACAAAACAAAACAAGAAAGGAAGCTAACTTCGGCACGCCGAAGTTTATATACCCTTGCAGATAGAACTTCTATGAATAGGAAACTATACAATATAAATTATATATATTTGTAATAAAAAACAACGAAGTACTACCTGCTTTCATTTCATTCACCTATACATATTATATTTGCAGTTTTACATTCACAGATTTGCATTTTCCCTCTACATCAAACGATCGTTTATATGGCACCTATATGATATAGTCTTCCGATTTTCTTGAAATTTGACACAAAATTTAAGACTAATATAAAATGGCCATACCTTAAATTTGATGAAAAGCAGCTGAAAACTGAAAAAGTTATAAATTTAATTGTATTAATTTCTCGATCGTTCCTATGGGAGCTATATGATACAGTAGTCCGATTTTCATAAAATTTTATGCAAAATTGTAGAATATAGTAGAATGGCTATATCTCAAATTTGATCCAATTCTATTGAAATCTGAAAAAGTTGAACATTTTTTTGTAAAAATTTTCCGATCATTCCTATGGCAGCTATATGATATAGTCGTCCGATCCGGCCCGTTCCGACATATATACGAGTGAGAGTATATAGAAGGCTAACTACAAAGTTTCATTCAGATAGCTTTAAAACTGAGAGACTAGTTTGCGTAGAAACGGACAGACGGACAGACGGACAGACGGACAGAAGGACAGACGGACAGACGGACAGACGGACATGGCTAGATCGACTCGGCTGTTGATCCTGATCAAGAATATATATACTTTATATAGTCGGAGGTGCCTCCTTCACTGCGTTGCAAACTTCTGACTGAAATTATAATACCCTGCAAGGGTATAAAAATAAGGGGAAGCACAGGAGGAGAGTGGGTGGGTGTGGGCGTGAAAAAAAAACGCAGAGACATAATAAATACCACGCTCAATTGTGTCAACAACGGCAAGTACAATTGTTGGCGGCAAATGCTCCCCCCCCCCCATAGTCCACTTTCCCCCCTCCTCTGATAGCGCTTCTGCCCCGTGCCACGACGCCTTTTCTCGGTCGTTGCACAATCAAGAACTACATTCGTTAAAATGTATAGTGCGGCACATGCAAATTGCAGAGAAGTTGCGGCAAGGGCGAAAATGGCATTGGATCAATGTTTGGGGTTAAATGGAAATTCCAAAATTGAAATCGTTAAAATGCAGGTACATACAGAGGTGGGTACCAAATATTAGCGTTAAACCGGAATGGAGCCATGGCTATGGAGACGGCAGGCAGCAGGCAGCAGGCAGCAGGCAGCAGGCAGACAGGCGCACAGAACCAAAGCTGAAATCAGAGCCGCATGAGCGAGCGAATTGTTGTTCACGCTCTATTAACCGGAGTCCACAAAGGAGACTGCCATGCAGGCAGGCAGCAGCCAGGCCCAGCCAGTGGGGATGAGGGAAAATGGAAAATGGAGCAACAAAGCTCCAAAGGCAGGCAGCGCGAACCAAAAGATCGAGATTTTCCACTTAACGAGAATCCTAACTGCAGGCAAGGTGAGAGTTCTCTGCGCGTTCCATGCCCCGCGCTGTCACGCTGGGTAGCCCAAAAGCGTTCTGGCGGGGATGAGATGGAGAAATGTGCATGAATCCGCGGTGTTCCGTCTTTCACTTCAATCAAACGGAGATGTACAGAAAGAAAAACTCAGGGAAAATTCAGCAAAACTATTGCTACAGTGCAGTAATATTGATACTTGACAAAATGAAGCACTTGAAAAGTAGAGTATAAATCAAGTCATCAATAGGACAAGTTCAAAACCGACTTCGACTTCAAATTATGTACAAACCGACTCTCCCACTTTCTTATTTTCTCTCTTCAAAAGAATTTGATAAATACCTGATGACCAAAAGGGTCAAAACTCATCAATCCTTCATCAGTAAAAACAGAACTGCACTTTCAGTCTCACATCACAGAGGCGTATGTCGATGAATTGTTGATGAATTACTAGTGAATGGCACTCCACTCAATACAAACTAGAAATTATAGTTCTTTTTAATACTACAAAATCACAAAAAGATTATAAAATTAGTATATATTCTTAAATATTTCGATATCTTTCACTACCAGGATTTTTTCTTACTTTTTGCAAATATTGTTGCAAATCGCTTTCTAAGTGTACATAGATCGATTTCATTGACCTTTGTTTGCCTTTCTGCTCCTAGCTGTACCGCCTCTTTCTGACACCGAGACACATGATTAGGGTCAATGATTTACAGCACCGTCTCTGTCATTGTACAGCAAGACTTGTATGGGGAGATGAGTGCCACCAGCAAGGCTCTCTTGACACTTTGCACCTCTACAGCAATTTGGCCAATTAACTTTAGTTATCATAAATCTGTTATGAACTCATTGTTCACCCAATTGACGCCACCGGGCCGAGAGAGAGAAGCAGGTTTTACCTCTATATTCAACCGAAATGTTCAGAATTGCAACCAGAATTGCAGTTTTCCCCATTTTCTTTTTAGCCTCTTGTGTTCGTTCTGGGCCTTTATCAATGTCGTCATATCTGGGCGCTCGAGTTGGTTTCAAATTTTGAATTTATCGTTCTTTGTTTTCTTGGTCTTGGTTTTCCTAATCAAAAAGGGTATTCAACATTTTACTAGACGTTGAAAACGTACTGAAAATAATTTATTTGATGATTATCAGGTACGTTTAAAGTCCTGAACGGCTCACAGAATGTTAGAAAAGCAACATAAAATTAAGTTATCTACATGTGTTTATTTTTCGCAAAACTTGTCAGTAATTGACCCCATAAATAAAGGTTATAAAATAAAGGGATACACGTATCCAACAGCGGTTTTTTATAAATTATTTTTTCACGAATGCCTTAGACCTTGGACTTTGAACTTTGTATCATATAATAAGTGATTAATGCATATTTTTAAATACTTGTTTGGAAGTAAAAGAAATGCGCACTTGATTTCAGAGGTTTGAATTAATATAACTATATTTATAGTAGATACTATCCCATTTCAGGGATAAACTATGTATATAACGAAATCGAATAACCAAAAATACGTTTAATCACACATAATAACATAACTTATAGAAGCAGGAAGGGGATAGAGAACCCTCAACTGAATTTAATTTAATCGTCTATAGCTTTTTGTTCCAAAATTACAAGGGTGTAAAAACAATAATCAAGTAAGTAGTATTTTGAGGTTGAATGCTCCCCCCACTGCGTAGATGTTTCTCAAACTGCACACGTCTTGATTGATGATGTCAAGGATACACAATTTAGACGAGCAAGGAGAGCAGACAGCTCAAGGCTGTACGATGGACACGCAAAGCCAAACCAAGGACATAGCGTCCTGTCAGATGGGTTTGTGCGTAATTGGCAGACTATCTCTGTCCATTAACTCAACCTCACCAAAGTTTTCCTAACATAAAAAAGCGTTTGAGTTTAAGTAGAGACTATCCTTAATTTAATACATATTAAACTAAGTTACTTTGAATCGAATTCAAATGGCTTTAATTATATTATTACTTTCACGCAGTGTCAGTGAAAGTAATCAAGAGCTTGCTTTTTGTGTAAGAGTTCGCATTTTGAATCCCAAAATATTCAAAGCTTTTTCATAGTTTGTCAAAGATTTCGCAAATCGGAAAATCCGCTTAACTTTTTTCTGTACAGCGTGTAGTGTGGAAAAAGGTGAAAGGATAACGCTGGGCACAATCCATTTAAAGTTCTGAATATCAATGTCACCATTTTGGCTGTGACTGTGATGGCGGCGATGCTGAAAAGATGCGGGTCATGGGACATGTGACCAAAATGCCGCAATTAAAGCCAATGGAAGATTAAAGCCAAATTCTTTTTTTTTTTTACGAAAATGATACAGGAATTGAATTATCAGAATCATTTTCTCAAAGTTCTCACCAAGTATGAAACTTCTATTCAACCTTTAAATATTTGTAGCCTTGTTACAACTGTTCTTAAACGCTTTAAGCAAAAACTAAGCTTGGATTTAAGTTTGCCAAAAAAATGTGTATATATATATTATTAATTTTGATTAAAGATGAACAGCATAGACTCGGCACATTAAAATTTCCAAAGTTGCGAAACCAAACATTTACAACATATTGAACATGTTCCTATTTCTGTTACAGAGGTCCTGTTTTCCGTCACATTACAGCTCTTTACTACGGTCCACTTCGAATCATCCTATCATCAGGCCGCAGCCCAGGCGAAAGGTGTTCTTCTCGTAGTTCATTCGTCCGGAGATGGCCAGGGAGAAGGGAAGCGGTTGCAGGCGCTTTTCCAGGACGCCTGCGATGAGCCAGTTGGAATCGAAGCTTCCACGAAATACGAGGTCCGCCTTGGGCAGATCCACCTGGTAGGCCAGTGTGGTCGTGGACTCTTGCATGCGTAGATTCGTCTCCACCTCGACTCCGACCTGGAGTTGGTCGCTGGCCTTCTTGTAGAAGCTCAGGTGCATGCCTCCCGGTCCCACGGTGCAGGATCCCACGGAATCCCCAAAGTCGTAACGCCCCACCGCGGACAGCACTGCCACTTCGCGGCCAGGAACGTTCGGACCGTACTGGTAGGCCAGCTCAGTTCCCAGTGCCAATCGCTTGGTGATCGCCTGCAGGTACTGACCCACAATCACTCCAGACCCCGTGAGGATGCCCGGGTTGCCCATGGTGAGTGAGAAGGTGTAGTCCTTGCCGCGATAGTCGCTCGTCAGCTGGGTGGCCACCAGCTTCGAGTCCTGGAACTGTGAGGCGAGTCGGCAGCGCAGTCGCGCCGTCAGCTGGTGTATCAAATTCGCACTTAGGTTTCCCATCGGATCAATCTCGCCAATAAGGACCGGAAACGCCTCACTCGGACAATACTGCTTGGTGCCCACATATGTGGCTCCAAAGCGATAGCCATTTGACGCCCCCGTGCTCATGGTCATGGTGTGCGTAACCTGGAAATGGTTGCTCAGGCCCTTGTTCAGCATGATCTTGGCGCCATCGAAGGCGTTGGCCTGGATGTCGCGGCAGCGACTGTGCAGCTCCTCGACCGTGCCGGGATTCTCCAGCTCCGTCTCCACAGCCTCCGCTTCCATCGCCTTCACTAGGTGAGGCGGCAGGGTCGCGCCGGGGGTTGAGGGTTTTGGAGGCATGTCCGACAAGTCCAGTCCGCCCGATGAAGAAGCCATCACGTTGCCCATGTTTGCGAATTATTGGAAAGTACAAGGTTTTTGAAACTGGTTCCTTCGAAAGTTTAATCTGGTAAGTGCCGTCTGTGCTTGAACTTTTGAAATCAGAATAACAATGAACGTAAATGTAGATGCCAAATAAGATGGCTATTAAATTTGACAATTTAGTCAATTCAGAGACTTTGTTAACTTTCCTATTTTCGAATACACATCCATCTACTTTAAGATATGGCAAGATGTGACAATACTTAATGATTTCTAGTTAATTGAATTTTCTAGCTTAGTCCTTTAAATCGATCAGACAGAAAAGGATATCCCATTAAAATTAATTCTAAGTTCTAGTTCTAAGTTAGCTTTTTAGCTTTTGTTGCAATTATTTTGGGTGTTTTATGTTTTGGTACCGGTTATTTAATAGTCGGTAAAATCTCGACGGTTACCATCTATATACTATAAGTCGGAAGTTTGCAAAAGTTCCAATACTTTCAAGGATGCATTTAAGCTTTAATAGAAGTGTGGTTTACAAACCGCAGGACTTTCTTTTATACCTTTTTCTTGCTCTCTTTCTCACTCTCTCTGCAGCTTATAATACATTCACTATTAATTTTTCTAATTTACCTAGTCGAACATATTAAGTGCACGCGCTTTTGTACACCTCAGGGAAAATGTCAAAGGCAGGAGGGGAGGAAAATGTCGATGGGTGGGAGGCCTAGGAAAAGTTGAGGGCGGGGTAGAGAGCTTCATTACCGTCACGCAATTCTTATGGGTAGATTTTCTACTACTTCTGCTTGATTTTTAAAGGTTAGCTCCTTAAATGGAAAATCCTTCCCTTGCCACGTTGCTCATTTATCGTCGATAATAATGCTCTCTTGAATTTATTGCCTCTTGGAGTTGGGAATTTATGAGAGAGCAAGTGTGTGTGAGGTTGGGGAGGTGTGCATACATATATGTAATAAAACCGGATAATGCGCCCTGTGTTTCTTTGTCAAGTACTTTGGTCAACTCAAGGACACACGCACACCAAGTCTAAAGAAGTTTACAATCATAAAGCATTGTGCTGACACTTGATAACTTTATTATTATTTAAAAATGTTCGTCACATCCCCCGAGCTGACTTCCCATTTACACCTTAATAAATGTCACATTTCAGGTAATCAACAATAAAATTAATTATAAAGTTTCTTGGACGCCACCAATTTTTTTACAAGGCGGACAAACTTTGTGTGCAGTCACAAACCGAAATCCCATTCCCCCAACTTTGAGGTCCTCCCAAGTATACACTCATTTATACACACAGAATCGTTAACATAACTTTTAGCTACTTTAGCAACAGCGAAATCCGCTTAAAGTGACTAAAACTGCAGCTCTAGATATATGTATGTACATATATATATAATAGAACACATAAACTCGTGCTACACGCCTATCAAGACCAAGACATCTCCTGCCTGGCCCACTCATATACCACAGACTTAATACACTTTTGGCCCAGAATCGGGAAAGCAAAAGTCGGGGCAACTTTATTTTCTCGCAAACACAGTAAACAAACTTCCATACCGCCCCTCCGTCCCCTACATATAATGTATGTAGGTATGTATGTATATAAAAACGCTCATTGACTTGACGATACAACAGAAGTTTGCTACAAGTTTCAAATAGCAAGGCGGAGACAAGGAGGGTCAAGGAAGGAATCCCCACCCACAGGGTGGGTCGGAAAAGTTGCTAAGAAAATATGTCTACACTTGCCGACGACATCCGCCTTCCGCTTGAAGACGCTGCGCATCGTCGCTGCTCTCGTTGCGTGTCAGGGATGCCGGAGGCGTCCTGGGACCGTTACAAAAGCTAATAAACGCGCACCCGTACACTCGGAGAAATAAATTGAAAATATTCATATTTATGTTATTTGGAAGTATAAGAAAATATAAATATGAACTTTGTTAACCACAATTTGTACGCAATAGTTTTTTCCCTATTGTGTATAAACTCCTTTTTAAAGAATTATAATGAAACATTTTTTAGCTTTTATTGAGAGATCGCTTTTAATGGTGAACTTCTCGAGGCATCTACCGATCCTTAACAAAAAAGTTGTATAATACGACCTGGATAATATTTAATTTGCTTAAAATATTGAGCTATCACACTCCAATTCGTTGGGTAAAAATATGTTAAAATCGTTTAAAATAATCTTAGACTTACCAAATATCAATAATTTCGATAGTATATTTCTGAAATTACATAAAAGAAATGCATATTAAAACGGGGTTTCTGTAGATACATATGTAAGTTTATTTAGAGATACAGTCGAGATGGAAAAAATTAAAGAAAGAAACTAAGAACAGTTCCCAGTTTTATTGTATAGTTTGGTATCTATCTATTATCTGTATATTTTTTTGAAGCTAATGGGATAAAAATATTTTTTTTATTACGATGAAGTAAAGATTTTTCAAGTGCACTCGTGTTGTGTCCTTGTGTCACAGGACACTTTGTGTTTCATTTGCCGGTGGCGCATTGATCACAAATGGCGAAAATTCAAAAAACAAACAAACAATTTTGATTTTTTTTGCAAAACAATTTTGTAGTAGGATTTATAAGCACCTCCACGTACACACTACCCTTAAAACTACAGAACATTGCAAACCAACCACAATTAAATTGTTTTTCTGATATCCAGTTAATTAATTTATTTACACACAACTCTATAATTGATTTCCACTTCAAGAATATCATTATTTCAACCACTTTACATTCTGCAAATCTAAAGGGTTTCATTTCCTCACCTTATTTTATAATCAACCGAATACCACTAAAGAAAGGAAACAAGATACAAGCGAAACTCAAAATGGTATTTCATTATCACATAAATTCACACAATACCTTTCAACACTCCACCCACACTTCCCTGATTTTCCGGCCACCTCGAAATCAATAACAACCTCTTACCCTCAAATCTCTTCTCGGCGCAGAGCCCACCTTTTGAAAAATAAAATTGAACGAAACCCAATAAGTCGCAAGTGTATGAAAAAATTTACATTAATTTCAATATGCCACAGGCAAAACCAAACAGGTAACATTGTAACGCTTAAAGGACCTTGGTTGACTACTAGTTACCCTTTGTGTAAAATATATAATCATTAATATGTTAAAATTTAAAGGTTAGGGATTTGTAACTCTGACGATAAGCAATTAATCATTTACATTCAAAAGTTAACAAATAAATATTTTAAGAAAAATCCTACTACTTTATATGGGGTGACTTGCTACTTTAACTGAACGGCTTCCCAACAAACGTGTAAATAGAATTTACCGAGTAACGAGCAAAGACAACGAGTTTGAAGAGTAGACGAGCAGCATGAGCAGATCCAGGACGACGACGAGAGATCCAAGTATGCTCTCGTACTTTAGTCACAAGAGCATTTAAGGGGGAAGATGAGGATATTAATCGAGAAAAAGCGATCACCGTCAAAAAGGAATTTCTTTAGTTTTCGTTTTTTGCTAGCGAAAAAACAAACACGAAAAACTGGCCAAAACCAAGAAAAATTTAGCGAAATTGTTATAATAATAATATTTTACTATATTATTACTATATTAGAAATTAAACTAATTTCATTCGCTTCTTTGGTCTATCATAAAACCACCCGATACCAACATTTCATTTCACAGCAAGGGTATCATGAGCTAGAAAGAGCGGAGAAGAGATATTTTTCATCTTCATTTCTATACTCAAAAAAAATTTGAATGCCTTCAGCGTGCCCAGATTGGGCTGCCTGAAGTACCAAGATGAGTTCTGCCTGGTGTCCTTGTTGTTGGTGTTGTGCCTGTTATACAATATAACGAATAGGCCTGCTGTAAACAATGGATGTGCCTGCTACCCAACATGACTATAATGCACGTTGATAGAGAAGGGAAAAGGAGCAAGGACCACGAGACCAAGGGAGCGTCTAGCGCGTTGACTGTGCCAATTTCGGGAGAGTTGGCGTCGACGTTCGTTATTTTTCTGCTAGTTGAAGGGCAACAGCATTTTGCACAATTTTCCATCATGTTTTCCTCCTTTTTTGTATCCGGCAGCCAGTACACAGTTGTTATGGAAAATAAATTGGTTGAGCTTATTTGGTGCACAGGTTGCCTATGATAGGAACGAAATATGGCAAGGACACGGCAACCAACATGGGCTTATGGTCGAATGTGGTAGAAGTACAAAAGAATTAATGAAATTAAAAGGCGAGTCATAAAAATGTAGATTTTTACATCTTCTAAACAAGTAAAAAGTTAGTACTCATTCATTCTTGAAAGCAGACTCGTTAGATTAAAACTATATCTTATAAAATTTGATCAGAGTGTGTGAAGAAACTTAAAAACAAATAATAGGAACATAAATTAATTATATTATTATTATACAAAGGTAAATTCTTCTAAGCGAGCAAGGGTCAAGAAGGTTAAAGCTTATTCTATAACTTTATTAATTTTGCCTAATTTCTTTAATTTCATTTTCACGCTATCCTTTTTGTTTGCATTTTTCATTTCCAGGCATATTCTCGGAATGCAATCCCTTTCATTTGCCGAGCATTTCCGAAACAGAATAAAAGTTTTGAGGTAAAATTTGCATGCATGTACGCGTCTGCTTTGGCATATTTTGGCACCCAAACGCACACTCTGAGGCCTTAAACTAGACATGAGCTTTTTAAATCGATATTTGGGTGACGGGGAAAAAGGGAAATTGGCCCGTTGAGGCCAGATGAGCCCATACAGACAACAACTACAGACTGCAAAATATTTCAAATCCGATATGTAAAAAAAGGTGAGTAAAATTTCGGCTTTTTGCTTTTTCATTTGAGACATTTATCCAATTATTTAATTTATTTATGGTTTAGAAAATGAACACACTGGCCAACAATGCTTGAAAGAAGTAAAAAAAGTTTGCAAGATTTATTTTAAGCCATCTGAAAAGAGAAAATGATGCCAGGTTCTGAAGAATTTGTGTGGGCAGTTATGATTTAACATGCAATAGCATATTGCGGCGATAAACTCTTGCTAAGATGATAAAGTGCTCGAGTGCGTTGAATGTGCTTTGCACAAAAAGCAATAAATTCAATTGATTATTCGTCTCAATTCAAAATATATTATATATTGCCTTTTCTTTGCCACTAATTGGAATTTCAAACTCCTTGGAATGCCAAGTTAGGCCAAGAACTATTGCCACAACAAATGGCATGTGTGATTTCTTATTTGCTGCATTAAAATTTATTTTTATTATTTTGATCGTTGGAAAAGTTGTTCTTCTACAACCACTCTTCTGCCCTTGTTTTCCATGCTCCTTTTTTGTAGAGGAGCTTCTTTTTTTCGTTTTGTTTTTTGTAGATTTTTTGTTGTTTAATTGACTTGAAAACCAGTTTTATTTGTTTGCAGGCAGCAAAAAAGGCAGCTCAAGAGCAAAGGCATTAAAAGCAAATATAAATTGTGTGCTCCCCAACTTGGCTTTTGGTTTTTTTTGGACTGGCTTTCCAATTCTGTTGTCCTGTTTTATACCCTCGCAAAAAGTTATTAGGTTTTATATGCGAAAAGTTTTCCTTATCTAAGAAATTGTTAGCCTTTATCTTAGGGCCAATTTATCAATGCTTATTTCTTATTTTTATACTGATAAACTATCTGTCAAAAAGAGTGTTACTTAACACTTAACTGGGAACTTGTCAAAATTGATAGTAAAGAAGTGATTGTATGGCATTTTGTTCACAGCTCTGATATCCTTTCGCACATTATGGACTTGCATTAACAGCAGGATTGACAAATCGCTAATTTAAACCAGGTGGAACGCCTACCTTGTTTAAATTACGCAATTAAATTCAATTTATTTTTGACTATCAGTGCAATATCTAATTTCAAGGGTACTAAACTTTCGATAGCGCCTAGCTTTCGTTCTTTTCAGTTACCTTTTTTTCACACACAAACGGACACACATATTTTTACGCAAAAGAGATAGAAAGACGCTTGCGCTCTGTTTTCCTTATCATAATGCGATTATTTTCGGACTTCCCAACGCGTATAGAAATAAAAGCATAACAGCAATATAGAACTTTTACGCCAAAGCATCCACACAGCGCGTATGTGTGCCTGAATTGTCCGTCCGCTGATTATATGTGTTCGTATACTTGTGTGTTTAGTGAGCTCAAAGCTAGTGGAGCTTTAAACTCGTTATTGCCATCGCCGCTAAGCAGCTTCATTCCGACAGCACTCTCTTTCCACTCCCTTAGCCGAGCAACTCTCCGTCTTGCTCCACTGATGCCGCGTATCCGCTTTTTCGGGGTCTGCCCTAACTTACTTTGCCATATTTCGTCTGGCGCTGTAATGCCGATCTTAATTAGAAATCGGTTCTAGCTCATTAAAATCATTATGGTCCGGATTGAGAAGTGTTCTTATAAATAAAGCAAAACATCTTAAATTTTAATTTTTTGTCTATTTCTAGCTGTTTTTGCACAGTAAGAAGATTTTTAACTGTTTTGTTTTTAGAGAAGAAATTGGAATTAAGAAATTAATTAACGCAACTACAAATCAATGCTTTTGGGGACGCACATAAACAACAAAAAAAATATGTGCCAAGTTTTTATTTTAATTTTACAAAATTTGAAACTTATAGCTCTTGGTTAGCACTATTATTGTTGCTAAGATCGAATTTGGGCTTTTTTCGTTACGATATTCTCTAAAATGTACTGCATTCGGACGCGACAAAAACATAAGTCACATTTGCAAAAAAAAAAAAAAGCTGTTCAAGTTCTGATTTCAGCGAAGCGTAATAAATAATTTTATTGCAATTAACTTTACTAAAATATGCAATAGATTATCTTAATAATGTATTTTGTTTGAATTTTGAATATTAAATAATTTCTTTAACTAATTTTTAGTCCAGGTCGCATGCGACATACATTTTGTTAGTCGGGATTTTAACTTTTGGCAACTTTTTACGAAAACGCGTCTTATAATAGTTTGACAGCAGCTTATGCGTAGCTTTTCCACAAAACTCAACATAATGTGATTTTTTATTCACTTTTTCATCCCAGCATTCCACTCTATTCTCTCTCTTTCTGCACACACACAGGCAAATGCGCTTGCCATGTCTAATTTATGCAAATTTAATTGCCGCCAGACATTTTAATGAAATTGAAACAAGCCGAAGACCCTTGTGGGGGAGGAGGGGTCACAGAGTGGGCGGTTTTTTTTTTTATTTTAAGTGAAGATACTGGGCAAATTGCGAACTTATTGCGGTCAGAGCGATATAGAAATTTTAGTTTGTCACAGGTTGGCTGTAATCCCGTAAATATTCATTAACGGTCTCAACATAAGCATGACGTTGTACCTTTGCACTTTATCACTAATTAAAAACCATTTAAGATATCAAATAATCGTGGCAAAGATCTCAGATGCCAAATCCTCCATTCAAACTGTTTAATTTCACTGCTTTAATTATTTTCCCGCACCTCTGTCCGCTATTGATAAATATTTCTTGCTGTTATTTATAGGATTTCCTTTTATTTTTGTTGCTTTTCGCCTGCTGCTCACTGCCTTGTTTTTGTTGTTTTATTTTTTGTGTTGCCCGTTCATTCGCCGCTCGTTTCATTTCCACTACGTTTTATTTCTCGCACAGTGGTGCCAGCTCACAGAATGTGAGAACAGGGAGAGTCACTTCACTTAGTTTCCTTATTGACCGCCCTCTTTCCACTGTGCGCTCTTTGCGTTGAAATGTCGCCAGAGTCGATTGTTGTTGTTGTTGTCGTTGCCATTGCGAATCAGAAGAAGAGGTGCATTCGTTAAATATCTTTAATTGTTGTTTTTGTGCGCTATTTAAACTCACAGACACAGAAACACTCGCGCATACAAACACACTATACTGCAATTTTGACACTCGCACCGCAACGAAAGGGGGAAGGGGGAAGGGGAAATCATTTCTCGTTTTATTGGCAATACTTACTATTTCGACGTTTCTAATTAGCTTCTATAAAATCTTTTGTTTATTTGTAGTCACTATGTTACGCACGACTAATTTTATCCGATTGCTGTTTTGCCGTCGGTCTTTGTGACTTCCACCAAGCAGCTGCTCGTTCGCGTTTTTACTTATTTTCTCGACTTTCTTCACTATTTTATTTATATTCACTGTTTTTGTTTATAAACTTTTAACTGACAGCCACGTTTTTTCTTTATTCGATTTTTGATTTTAATTCGTCTCTTTTTTATTTTTAATTTTCTTTTTGTCCGTGGAGGTGCTTCAAAACCGTTTTACGCTGAAAAAAAACTTGTTTTTTCAGTGGGGCCGATGAAAAATTATCAAAATATAACTTTAAAGAGGTCTTTTTGGTGATATTTTTTTATATTTCAGTTTCGGTCACTCTGAATTCCGAAGCTGTTGTTTAACATTCTACACCTTACACGTCTGAATGACGATTTTACACGTTTGCAGATACATGGGTTCGAATTCTCAATTTTGGGGTCGAATCCTCATGTAAAATGTAAAATGCGCTCTCAGGTTCGTCGTGGATGTTAGTTAACAGAACTCTCACTTGGGTGCTGCCGGGTCGTTGTTGGCCGTATCAATAATTTATCAAAATGCCAATTGGTATTTTTTTTAATTTTTGTTTTGCGTCACTCTGTTAGCTGTTATTTACACATCTACAAACTATTCCACCATTTATAGAAACACGTAGAATTCTTATTTAGGAAGTTAAATTCATTAACAGAATGCTCTCTCGTTTGCCCCAATATCAATGTTTCGATATTTTTTGTTTGATATTTGGCCACTCTGAATTCCGAAACTGTTATTTAAACCTGCTACTTCAGCTTTTTTCCCGCAAAATCTGGCTTTTTTGAAATATCAAACGCGGCAACAAATTGTGAAACGTGTTTCTCAGCTCCTCACTTGTTTTATCTTAGAAAAAAAAAAATACATTCAATAATTAAATATTAAGTAATTATTAATTATTATAATAATTAATTAACTATCTGCTATTAATGACAAATTCGCGAGTCATACCTATGCTATTAACAATTTTCTCCTAAAATTTAACCATAATGGAGTACATAATAAAGGGACGATACACAAAATACATTATGTTCATAGCTTTACACCACACGCCTGAAAATTGGAGGACATTTCAAAAATAATAATATAATATCAAAGTAAATATGTTAAATTAATTATTGAAAAAAAAAGAACAAACAAATATATTCACAAATAATATTACGAGTCTCATGCTGGACAGCACAATTTTTATCCGAAACCCAAAAACTAATTTTTTAACTATGTAAATATAGCTACAGCATGACGGAGCATTTTGTCAAAATATATATTTTTTATACTTTATATTTCTGTTTTAAAAATTTATATCTTAAAAAAAATCGGATCGTAAAAATCCAATGCCATGTCATAGAGAGTGTTTTCTAGAGAAGCTGTGAGAAAAATTTTAAATTCGGTTAAGTAATCAAAATTATGTTAAATATACGATTTTTTTTTAATTTTGGATGGTCTAACCCTTTAAACAAGCAACAAATTTTAATTTGTCTCGTGGTCCAAGCATTTCATATTTTAAAATAATTTTTTTTACTTATTGTTAACCGCTCCACTTGCAACCACTTGAACAATTTACGAATAAATACTGTAAATAAAGAATTTTTTAACATTGATTAAAAATTAAAACCTTTCCTATGAATAAAAATGTATCTAATTTTTCTAATCAATTTTAACAATTGCTTGTTATTTTGCTTTTGTAATTTCTGTTTCTTAAATTCTGTCAGCACTGTTATGTTACAGAACTGCTAATCGGATTTTCGCCAAAGTTTTTCGGAGAGCTTGGATTTTTTCGCTGTTTTCTATGGCTCTCTTCATTTTTTTCTTTCTTTAAAATGCTGGAGAGCCGAAACGTTGGAAAGGAACGAAAAGCGACGAAACGACGAGGTGTCGGAACGTCTCGTCTGTCGTTTCTAGCTCTCTCCGATTTCGTCTGTCATTCTCACTGACCGACTGACTCACTGTCTCTCCCGCTCTTTTCGTCGAGTGGTGAACAAACAGAGAGAACGTTTCGTACGTGTATTTGAGATTGTGTGTAAGTATTGCGCCATCGCCGTCTGAAAATCGACATGTATGTAGGTATGTACATATGGATGTACGTATGCATGTTCCCTCTAAGCACATTTGGTTTGTTTACAGTTTTTCGTTTTCATACCGGTATTCGCAATATGATAGGGTATATTCGAATTTATCAATTTATCGGGTACAAAAGAAATTAATTAAATATTCTCGGTTGGATGGAATTAAATTAAATGCACTTTTTAGAAGCTATGATATTGAGCAGTTAAAAAATTACATGTCATAATAATAATTGATATATTTTATAAAATTGTTTTACCAAAACCACAAAACTGTCTATTGAGAATTATAACGACAATAAAACCAAACCTAAATATGATGTA
Source organism: Drosophila serrata (assembly GCF_035046125.1). NCBI lineage: Eukaryota > Metazoa > Arthropoda > Insecta > Diptera > Drosophilidae > Drosophila > Drosophila serrata. The sequence goes on from NW_028257165.1 coordinate 101,140, forward strand.
GCACATTACAAATATACACTAGCAAAAGGTCAAACTTTTTATATTATTTTATTTTACAACATTTTCGCACATTTCAATTACCATGAAACATACATATGTACATACATATGTATAATACCATAGACATCCGTTATATACCAAGCCAATGTTCGAAAATAAAATAAAACTTTTAGAAAGTGTATCTTCAATTCGCTTTTCTATGTTGGGTATTTGCTTGTTCTCTAATATGTTATATTTTGTGTGTTGTGTTTATGTTTTCCATTGCATTTGATTGTTTTAAATTGATATTTGTATGCTAAAGCGGCGCTGCAGCTATTTTAACGCTCTTTTTTCGCTGCACTCTTCGTATCACAAGGGAATTTATATTAATTTGTGAGTAATTTACTGGTGGGGTTACGTATAAAGTTTTCTTGTTTATAAACAAAAATTTCGTACGTATTTGTCTTTGGCCGTGTGACAGCTAATTGGGATTATTTCGGTAACCGGCGATTGGGGAGGTGGAGCCCTGATGGTGAAAAACTTTCTGATTAGCTTTCTTGTTCTGGCCACTTTACGGGAAGCTCTCATAAATTACGTACATACTAACCCAATTAGGGATTGTCTAATTTCGTTATGGAGCGCTTGCACGGTAGAGCGTGAAGTTATTTAGATACAATGTAACGATTCCATAGCATCCATTATTTTACTTACAAAGAAGTAAGAAAGCTATCATGTACTCAGAGCTATAGACGGTGCATAAAAAAAGGCAGCAAATTAAAAAGCTGACGTTTAAATACCCTTGCAGTTTGTAATTTAACAAAAACTAATAACATTTCATATTTCTTATATTTATATGAAAGATTCTAAATTGCAGTTGTGATTATATTTAACTTTTTTAATTAATTTACGAAAAGAATTTAAAAACGCCATTCCTGACAGACGTGCCTTGATAAGTCGGATTTATTGCCTTTGTTGGACAGAACTACTAAAATAAAAATATTTTAAAACGTAAGTCAAAAATCATACCCTCTTCGATTTTTTTATTTTCTGTGGAGAATAAGACTCTATGGAGTACCATCCAAACATTGATTTAATGTGTGCTGTGTATGGAGAACATACTTTCAACGTTGTCGACTTACACGGCAACAACGGCAACAAAATCGAGGGATACAGCTAAAATATAACCGCAGAACAAGTGGAAAGAAGAGCCAGAAAGAGCGAAAAAATTGCAAGCGAAACTATAAATAGCGCCATAATGTGATAAGCACTCATATGAAAACGTCGAGCGGTCTGCGATTATTGTCACACGGTGAGAGGAGATGGGGCGACTGGGGAAATGGGGAGAAGGAGCATAACATGAAAATGGAGAGCGAAAAGAACGGCTTAAGGTGGCACAGAGGCAGAGAAGTGGCCACGAAAACGGCGACAAGTGCCACGAGCTGCACACCATCTTATACTTGTCTCATATTGCAGTTGCCTCCTTAACTCGTGCAGACCATAATACAACGACTTATAGTTGTAAAAAAAGGATCGCCCCCCCCCCCATACGCTTTAAAAACCAAGCCTTAATCAGGACAATTGGAGACTTCTACCTTCTGGGTGGAGGAGGGTCCACCCATTTTATCGGCTTAGTAAGTAAGGGACAGTTTCCTTCTACTCCTAAAACTCTTTCTGGTCTTTACTGACGAATTGATCACCGTAAATATGCTTATCAAAATTGTTAAGAAAGATATAGTGTCAACTTTTTTTTTAAGAACATGCTAAGACCAAAGAACACTTTTTCAATGCTCTATCTCCAACACGATTAATCTGATCGTAAGAAATACCAAGTGCCAATACTATGAGCGCTGAAAGAAACTAAGGATTTTAAGCGCTTGATCGCCCACTTTTGATCGATTGACAAAAATAAAGAATAATTAAAATAGTGTAGTTATTAAAATCCTGGACTTCACATACCGCATAGTATGAAGAGTCACTCAATAAGAAGTTAGAATAATAATAGAGTAACATAAACTATTTTTGTCAATGCGGTACACTGTGGACCGCTTATTAGCATCTTTACTTGCCCGCGGGATAGTTTGCGTTTACATTTGCTGACTGGTTTTGTACCTTTTTTATACCCTTGCAGGGTATTATAATTTCGGTCAGAAGTTTGCAACGCAGTGAAGGAGGCACCTCCGACCATATAACGTATATATATTCTTGATCAGGATCAACAGCCTAGTCGATCTAGCCATGTCCGTCTGTCCTTCTGTCTATCTGTCCGTCTGTCCGTTTCTACGCAAACTAGTCTCTCAGTTTTGAAGCTATCTGAATGAAACTTTTTAGTTAGCCGTCTATATACTCTCACTCGTATATATGTCGGAACGGATCAAATTTAAAATATATAGCCATTTTATTATACTCTTCAATTTTGTGTAAAATTTTATGAAAATCGGACTACTATATCATATAGCTCCCATAGAAACGATCGAGAAATTAATTCAATTAAAAATTATAACTTTTTCAGTTTTCAACAGATTATATAGGTATAGCCATTTTATATTAGTCTTAAATTTTGTATCAAATTTCATGAAAATCGGACGACTATATTATATAGGTGCCATACAATTTGCCATACATTTCATGGCCGATGCGTTTTAATCCCACTGTAGCCGCTCTCTATTCTCGTCGGCACTCTCTCCGGGACAATTTCTGATCTCTCGAACGGATAGCCCACATATGAAAACATACATTCATACAATATGTGCATAGTTGTTGCCGCTGCCAAGTACTACTGCTGTACTTGTCACTTTTTTTAAGATAATAAAAACTAACAACTGTTATTTACCTTTTAACAAAAGCGAACGGCAACAGGTTCGTTGACCAGGCCCCGAGATCTCAAAAAGCATTGTGCGAAAAATAAATACACATGCACACAAATGCATAAGCTATAAAAATAGTATCATTACAATTTAAAATAAACTGTGAGAATAGTTCCTCCAATAAAGCTTTCTTTTAAATAATAAAAGATTTATATAAGATTACATATTATATCGAGTTATTAACTCAATTGGTGTACATATAAATTGAAAATACATTTAACTCACAAAAATATCTCACTTTTTTTTCCCGGAATATTTAGACCGTGCACTACTATACTATTAAATATTCACAGATAAACTCATCGTAAAACCAATAGATATCCTCTACCCTCCTGAATTTTATCTGAACCTGAGAGAACGAGTGCTGCTATTGTAAGAAGAGCACAACACACTCCACGTTAATGCCTATCAAAGGGTTGTGTGCAAGGGCATACAAACTTAGACTTTCCAAAGTTCCTATCATTTTCATTTTGGGTTTGATAAAGTGACCACAAGTGGAACATAAATAAAATCGACGCAATCCAAGGTCAGATGTGAAGGGAATTGCATTACCATCGACCGCTCAAATGCTCAATGCAATTTTAATTGATTTGAGCCTCACAGACAATCTCAAAAGAAATTCGTACCAAAAAATGTGAAGAGAAATATTGCAAAATATCAGCGGACGCATAAAAATGCAAATGACTCCAAATACACACCGATGACTGTGTCAGAGTACACAGCGGGGAAAGAGAGGAGAGTGGAACGGTGAGCAAACCTGACAGTGCTGCCTATTTAGCCGATTTACGAATTATTATGTTTATCCAATTTTCAGTTCCTCAACAATTTCGCGATAGAGATAGATTTACGTCGTTGCGCTTAAAAAAATCTCTAACATTTTTTGAACAATTTTTAATTTCTAGGTATTTAAAAATGGAGAATACGAATTATAATATAAACCTTGTACCCATCGGGCACGGGCTATAAAATAGCCGCAAAGCCTTTAGACTCGAAATGTTTAATACAATAGAGAAATGCACATATACATATGCTAAATGGTACATTTGTATTCGCCAAGAGTTGTACAAACGAAAAGCTGAGCAAAAAAATGTCAAAACTCTGAACAAAATTCTAAATTGTTTTGCATATAAATTTGTATTTTTAGTTGGCATCCAGCGTCGCCTCATCGATGCCCCACCGCTCTATTCATATCCCTCCTTCTCTACAAACCCCACTCGGGGGCAAGCAGCTTTTCATTCAGATTTTCCTCATCGCTTTGCTTTGCCTTGTTTTCCATAACTTATGCGCGCATTGTTTTCATTTCGCTTCTTTCACTTCGCTGTTTTGTATAGTTTTTGTTGTTGTCGTTCTCGTCATCATGAATTACGCTGGGAAATCTTGTTGATGTAATTCGAAATGAAATGGAAAAGTTAAAGCGAACTAAGGAAACATTTAAGATAAATTTACAATGATTGATAAAGTTGCTTGGAAACACTTAATGGTTTTACAGACTAATGGCTTAACCAACCTTCCGACTAGTTATGCACAGAAATTGTTTTAAAATTGATGAGCAATCATATGAGAACTTTAAATACAAGTAATACTTATAGTTTAATATAATATGTACATGCATACATTTGTATCAATATATAGTAGTACTTTTAATGGTGTCAGGGACTTTTTTCTAGTAGAAAGACTAGTCGGGGTATCAGAGTTATTGGCACAACGCACTTCTTGGCGTGGCCAAACATAAATCTATTTCGCTTCGCTCATCTCTTCGCTGTTGTTTAGTTTTACTTGATTTATGACTAGCAGAAATGTTCGCACACAGATACATCTATAAACGATACACAAACCCATGGAATCGAACTTTATTGATATCCGCACTGTGGTTATAAAAAAGGGGCCGGCTAGTGGGCGTGGTTGCTGGATGCCGACTGAAATCTCTGTGAGATTATATGTGTAAATGTATGTTTGCGAGTGGGTGTGTGAATATAGAAGATGTGGAAGCAACAACAAAGTGTATGCCATGTTTACGCTTGGCACTTGCCAAAAAACGGAAAAAATCTGATGACAAAACAATATTAAATGGGAACTCTGTTCAAGCCAGTAATTGGCACGTCATTGAGAAAAGGCTGAAACCCAAAGTCTAGAAAAAGTATAAACAACTTAAATGCAATTATGTGCACCAACAAATGTCGACCTAAGGAAACGATCAGGCCTTTTCTACGACATTGATCCTGATCCTTTCCCTTTATCAGGAAAAAATAAATCAGTTTATTATATATTAAAGCATTCTGGGTTAAGATACAGCAAACCCTTTTGGCTATGGAATCAAGATTTTGTTTAAATTTTAAAGTGTTTGAGAACATATAATTACAATTTAATACGGATAATAATAACCGAAAACCAAGATATGGTTACGTTATTACGATTGCTCACATTGGTTTATCTCTCATTTTTAACCAAGATCTATAATGTTATAGGTCCAATAGTACTAATAGGTATTTTATAGCCGGGACATGAAAACTACACTTTGGTTTCTTGTTATTAAGCCAAGAGGCTTTAGCAAAGTCAAAGAAATGAGGTCAGTGAGGGGGGACCCAGCGGAGCAGGGAGCTCTAGCGCTAATGCTTAAAGTTAAAGGTCCTTAAAGAGCCAAATGAAACCAAAGCCGTTGACATCGTGTCAGAAGAGTGCGCCCCTTTTTTTCAGAATGGCGTATTCAAGGGATCGAGACAGGGGAAAAGGCTCTAAGGAAGCGGGAGCACATTTAGCTGACGAAAAAACGGTGTATGTATGAAAGAGTTACATACGTGCCAAAGTTAAGCCAAAAACGAACTGCGCGTGACTTGAAGACAAAGCAAAATATGGCGCTTTGACGACTAAAGTTTAGCTTAAAAGCTCGACAATGGGATACCCGGTGGTTAGTTGAAGCAGTGTAGGTTTCCTAAATACATATGTACATATGTCCGCAGATATCTGCATACAATAAGTGATTTGATAATTGATAAGAGACATTTTTTTACAGATTAACATTTAAATAAACTCTTTCAATTATGTAACTTTAAAGTGGGTCCTCTACTCTACTTATTGCCTATTGGAACTTATCGTGGCTTCGAAAATTTAGTCAAAATTATAATATTTATGTATAAAATTAGCTAATCTATTTAAGACAAGTCTATTATAGGTTGTTCAGTATTTCTAAGACACTATTTTTCTTTACAAATCAACTCCTGTTATATAGACATAGCAACATGTCTAGATCGACTGCCCTAGTGTTGCTACCTTGTTGTACTTTATTAAAAGACTGACCGGATTAAAGCCTGCTAAACGAAGAAGAGCGGAGATGAGAGATTCGACAAAATAGAAAATAGACGGTGGCAGAGCTGTCAATATGACGTCGCGGAAAAAGAGCGCGCCTTCTAGCGAGTAGACCTCTGCCAGGTGGCAGGTTAATGGGAGCAGAGAGGTGGGTTTAGGTAAGCTGGTCGACGTTTGCCAAAAGCAACAAGCCAAAAAGCAGAAACAAAGCATTGCTGGCAAAATACTATCGCACAAACAAGAACTGGAGCAACGGCAACAAATACAACAACAGCAAACAAGGTGCATAACGTGATGCCTTCAACAGCAGCAGCAACAACTCAAACAACTAAGAACAAGTGAACTAAAGTAAACAAAACTGGGATAGTGAAGAGTGACAAAAAGGGGGAAGAAAAACAAAATTGTGTGAACATTGAAAAAATAAAGTTATATGCATACATATGTACATATGTATCTATCTATTATTATATCACCAGCAAAGTTGAAATAACACCATCAACAACTAAATTAACAAAATGTGGCCTTTAAATTGTTGTTAAAAAATAATCCGCAAACACTAGAGATGAAAAAATAGGTAGAATCATAAATTCCAACTGCTTTAATTAAATACATTTTTTTCTTTCTTCTCTTAGTTGCATGTAGGGGGCACATCAGTGGAGGTTGCCAAGTACTTTCTTTGTCCCACTCTCTCCCCTTGTAGGCTTCGCGCCTAGGAAGGCATTTCTTGGGTTTTGAGTACCGTTGAGCTTAATCGCCATGTGCATGTGGGTGCCTTTGATGCGGTGGTTTTCTACAATTCCATCTTCTTCTGCATTCAGATCTCCCTTTTGCCACCCACCTCAGCTGCCACGGCAAAAGGCCTCCCCTGCTCACCAAAAACAACTGAGTTTAACAGTGGGCCTGAAGTTGAAATAAAAATTTCGAATTTGCAATAAATTTAATTATTTGATTTTAGCACACTTTTCAATGAAATGATTATTAGTTATAAGCGCTGCCTTATTCTATATTCGGTACAGAAATGGTACTCGAGGAATATATACATTCGTAGATTTGTATAAGTCTACGGATCTCAGAGAGGTACAGCTGAAAAATGAAGATTTAAACGATATATTTCTGTTTTAAAAAATATCCATAAGCTTTTAAGTAACAATAAAATTTATAAATTCAAAGTTTAGATGGTAATGAATTTGAATATGGTGTACGGGTGTTTTCGGAACATTTTTAGTAAGATTGGACGTTAAAGTTGAGTTATTGGGGTTGCAAAGCTAATTAACCTTAACTCATGGTTTTAAGTACCAGGCGTGGCTATGGAAAATCATTATCATTTGTTTTTGAATTTGTACAACAATTGAACTCGTTAAGAATACTGTTTTTCTTAAAAATAAGTAAGTTCAAAAACAGTTTTGGATTTTTATGCCCTTGCAGTGTATTATAGTTTCAGTCAGAAGTTTGTCCGTCTGTCCGTTTCTACGCAAACTAGTCTCTCAGTTTTAAAGCTATCTGAATGAAACTTTGTAGTTAGCCTTCTATATACTCTCACTCGTATATATGTCGGAACGGGCCAGATCGGACGACTATATTATATAGCTGCCATAGGAATGATCGGAAAATTTTTACAAAAAAAATTTAACATTTTCAGTTTTCAATAGAAATGGATCAAATTTAAAATATAGCCATTTAATTATACTCTACAATTTTGTGTCAAATTTTATGAAAATCGGACAACTATGTCATATAGCTCCCATAGGAACGATCGAGAAATTAATACAATTAAAAATTATAACTTTTCCAGTTTTCAACAGATTTTCATCAAATTTGAGGTATAGCCATTTTATATTAGTCTCAAATTTTGTGTCAAATTTCATGGAAATCGGACGACTATATCATATAGGTGCCATACAAACGATCGTTTGATGTAGAGGAAAAATTAAAATCTGTGAATGTAAAACTGCAAATATAATATGTATAGGTGAATGAAATGAAAGCAGGTATTACTTCATTGCTTTTTAACACAAATATATATAATTTATATTGTACGGATTCCTAGTCATAGAAGTTCTATCTGTAAGGGTATGTATATAAACTTCGGCTTGCCGAAGTTAGCTTCCTTTTTTTAAGTTCAATATAATTTGTCGTATCCTAGAATAATATAACTACCAACATGACGAAATATTAAAAAATTATAAATGTTACAAAAACCATTATTTTAACCTCACTGGCCCACTGTGCTCAAGCATCGCCTCCTGAGTTCAGCTGCTTCTGGCTCCCTCTCTTATCCATTACCCGTTCCCCCCATTTATTTGCCATCAACTCTTGCCTTGTAATTATTGTCATTACGTCATAAGCAGGCAGAACCGCGACGAAAGCAACGTCTCTCTTTCCTGCTGTTTCTCCCTTGTGCCACCCTACGACCCGCCGAGGGCCCTGGGGGGTTTGTTTTGATTCGCCTTGGCTTTTAATTTGGCGCGTTTAAAAGAATTTCTCAGCTGCCCCACTTCCATCGGATGTGATGGAATGGGGGAATCGAGAAGGGAGTTCAGAGAATATCATCGAAAGAGAGAAGTGCAATAGGAAACAGGCAAGCAGTGGGGGGGGGGTACTTTAAATGGTCTTTCTTATTTTAATGTGCATTTAATAGGGCCAAACTTCTACAGAATCTCCGGGTTTGAATTCAATTGAACACTTGTGGGATCATTTAAAAGAATCACAGCAGCGGAATATAAGAAAATTAGGGGAACCGATACCCTAACCCTGTTGAAGGAAGTTTTGCACTCGAATGGGTAGCCTGAGATGCTATTAATTTGCAAATATTTAACGATTTCTTAAGATTTACACACCTTTTAAGACTGCCTATTTTGGCAGAACTGACATACGTAAGTGTAATAACTTATTACACAATGTAGTTCAAGAAGGAGAAGTTCAACTAATTCATTTAATATATTTTTAATTCACTGTGAAAAATATAAACAGAGATACTCTTCGTTGAAATCAATATTTTCATATTTATATGAGAGCTGAGGTACATAAACATTTTGACAGCTGAATAGTAGGCCGGTGTCGGTTGTTCCTCGGCACGTGTATATTTTATAGAATAATAAAATGTATATATGTATGTACATATATAACGTACAACTGCAGAAACAAATATGACATGCGAGTATAGGGTACTTTGATCTCCAAACACCTAAACATTTACTTTTTATGTGGCTCGGAAATTTGTTATTTTATTGTTGGTACATGCCACGAATCGCTAATGGGACGCTCATTTCGCAGGGCTTTGACAAGCTACAAATAAACAAAAGCGAAAAAGAGCGCAAAAAATGGAAACCTGGCAGCAATTAACATTGACATCTGACGAGCACGCGATAAAAGTTATCGATGACTGGCATAGCGAGGGGGCGGGGCGGACCAAATAAATTTGATTGCCCAAATGATGCGTGAAATTGGCAGCAAAAATAAAAGGCAATTGAACTTGAAAAAAAAAATGTACACAGCAACTTTCCATTGAGCGTGAAGTGCACGTTAAGAAACACACAGAGCTTGAAATCACTCTCACTTTCTGTCGATTCCCTAGCTGGGCTGCTTTGATTGTGCAACAACAAAAGAAACATCAAAAACAGCTGAGCGTCACAAACACATTTGCACGGGTCGTATTTGTGTGCTGCCGTACGCATGTTTGCAGGGGATGTCTTTGCTTGAATCCAAATACACTAGGCGGCTTAACTTACCGCTAAAAGTCCGCGCTTTGGGTCGTTTAACACTTCACAAAAACTTTTTAATGTACTCGGACTTGATCAAATCAATTTTTTTCCACCTTTAATTCATTCAATATTTTAATTCAATTTTCGCGACTTTTAACAAATTGAACGAGGAGAGCAAGGAGAGCGAGACAGACCCACTCGATATAGGGAATGGTAAATACTGATACTCCTATCGACCACTCGAATTGTATAGTAAAATTATCGACTAGTCGATTAAAATACTTAAAATGCAAAAATTCGAATCTTATGATTGTTTATACGCGTTTAGTAGAACTATCGTAAGAAATCCATCAGTAGCAGTTGTGAAAGAAAAAATTAATCTTTATTTACTTGTTTTTGGCAAAAAGTCAATTTTTTTTGTCTTTATAACCACATCGATGTATGATTTTTCACGATAGTTGACAAATGAAAAGTGGTGGAAAAGCCACATTAGAGGCGATAGTATTCGAAGTACCAATTAAATATCGATAGGCCGCTTTTACCATATGTGTTCATATTCTTATTTATACTATCTGGCAACACTGTTTAGACGAAAGAAGAGTAAAAACACGAAAAACTTCAATGTTTATGAGCTAATTCAATTAGCATCGAAATATGCTATAATCAAGAAGGAGCGGAACCAGACCACACTGAAGCTTATATAGCCGGAAGAGAGCTCCATTAGCATCGCACCCAACCAGTTTCCTGGCCTGGACGGACGAACGGATGGCCAACAGGAACATGCGTAACACCACTAAAGTGGAGGCTCTAATAGAGAGCTGCCGTAGCGAGGGCAAGTGGCAGCGCGTCATCGAGTTGACGGATGAACTAAAGACGGGCTCGCCGCACAACGGTGAGTAGGCGGCAAGAGGGTTAATGGTGCACTTACTTGATATAAATCTCTGCCCTCCTTGATGCAGAATGCCTGGCCAACTTTCTGGTGGGCGAGGCCCGGTTGGAGAATTACTTAGAGGAGAACGCGCTGGTGGCCGCCGACTCAACATTCGGGCGGGCCAAGTCTGGTTTGGGAGAGGCCCGGCGCTACCTTAACTTGGCGCTGGGCGAGAGCGGCCAGAAGGCAGGCATCGCTCTGGACGCCTATCTGCTGCTGGCCAAGCTATGCTTCGCCTGCGGTGAGTATGAGCAGAGCCTGGAGAACTTTGTAAAGGCGGAGCTGAACACTCTAGCCGAAAAGGAGCTGACCCTGTAAGTTATTTAGCTACGGATACATGGTAGATTCTAAAACCTCAATCATTGGTAAATGTAAAACGTAGGCGGAGCCTCAAGATCCTGGCCGAGTCGTATGCAATTAAGGGTCTGTGTCTGGAGCAGCAGACATCGTCGAAGCCGTCATCCAAGTTCAAGAAGGCGGAAAAAGACACTGAAATGGTGAGTGGATTTTGTATTTTTACGGTTTCGAACTTTACTATAACGTTCTGCTTTTCCCAGATAAGCTGCTTCGAGCGTGCCTCCGATCTGGGTTTGCTATACCTACAGGAATATGATATCGTGAGTGGCAACAGCTCCTCCAACAACTCAACGGCTGGTTCCACGCTTAACGTCAACGCCTCTAGTGTGCAGCCCTCCAGCAGCAGTTTCGCAATCAGCAGCACCATTCCGGCGAGCGGCCCCAGCGGCTTGGAGGTAAACCGGCGCATGGGTGCCATCCTCGAGACTGCTCTGCAGCGGGCGCCCATTGTGTTGATTAAAACCGAAAAACTGCAGGAGGCTGTCGAACGATATCGTATTATGCTGAACGCCATTGAGACGCGGGCGACCCAATCACTACGCCTTACTCTCGCCCGTCAACTCGCCGAAGTTTTGCTAAGGGGAGTGTCTGGTACTATTTATGCCCCGCCCTTCGCAGGAAAGTCCGGAGGCGGGACCCTGCGCGGAGGATCGTCAAAGAAGCTGTGGAAGCCGCGAAAGTACGCGGCCCGCCAACAATTCAATCCGCGCAATCAGCAGGAGGAGGTCATCCTGCTGTTGCTCATAGCGGAGGCTCTAGCTGTCAGGGATACCGTTCTTTCACAGAGTCCGGAGTTCAAGCAGGCTCGACAGCACGCCATGGGCAATGTGACGGCCGTCTACGATCTCCTTACCTTGGCTACCGTACGCTGGGGCCTCGTCCAACTCCTAAACGAGTCCTTTGAGAAGGCGCTCAAGTTCAGCTTCGGAGAGCAGCACGTGTGGCGTCAATACGGATTGAGCCTGATGGCCGCCGAGAAGCACTCGCAAGCCTTAAGAGTCCTGCAGGAGTCCATGAAGCTGACCCCGAGCGACCCGCTACCCTGCTTGTTGGCCTCTCGTCTTTGCTACGAGAGCCTAGAGACGGTCAAGCAGGGCCTAGATTACGCGCACCAGGCGCTCAAGCGGGAAGTAAAAGGTGAGTGGGCTTCAATCTCAGATGAGTTAAAATTTAAAGAACTTCTGTCTGTCTGTAGGTCTTCGGCCATCGCGTAGCCAGCTCTTCGTGGGTATTGGACACCAGCAACTGGCCATTCAGTCGAATTTGAAAAGCGAGCGCGATGCTTGCCACAAGCTGGCCCTGGAGGCCCTTGAGCGGGCCGTGCAGCAAGATGGTAACGATCATCTGGCCGAGTACTATTTGTCGCTGCAGTACGCACTTCTGGGACAGCTTACTGAGGCGCTGGCTCACATACGCTTTGCCTTGGCGCTGCGAATGGAGCACGCTCCATGCCTGCACTTGTTCGCCTTGCTGCTGACCGCATCCAGGCGTCCGCGAGAGGCCTTGGGTGTGGTGGATGATGCCTTGCACGAGTTCCCCGACAACCTGCAGCTGCTGCACGTCAAAGCACACTTGCAGTTGCATTTAGAGGATGCGGAAACAGCGCTGGCCACAGTGCAGCACATGTTGGCCGTGTGGAGGGACGTATATGAGGCGCAGCTAGCGGGTGAGGAGGAGAAGCATTCCGACACCAAGAGCGGCGTTCATCTGGCTCACTCGTCGCAGATGTCCGACAAGGATTCAAGTAAGACTTTTAGGCTCCTTAGTCCCAGGCTTTCCGGCTCCCAGCCACTTGCTCCTGCCACCCGCATCTCTGACTTATCAAATTCTTTCTGTCTCTCTCTAATAATGTGTATGTTCTGTGTGTATATACACTCGTCTATCCCAACCTCTGCGGAATGTGTGTGTATTGTACATAACATAAATGATTGTAAGTTTGCCAAGGGAAAAATAACCCTCGGTTTTAATCCATAATCGATCCAGAATGCATGCGAATCGAACTGGGTTGCCATAGCTTGCCATTCATTTCTTAATGGTACCGAACTTTATGCTAATTGCATTTATGCTTTCGTTACTTATTATTTCAATTCGCTCTCTTTCCGATTTTTACTAAAACCCCTTTGGAATTTAAAATCAACTGCTATAACATAATGTTTTCAGAAGAAACCAATTACAATGCATTTTAACCATAGAATATTGAATTTTACACTTTTGAATACCTTTTCAATTGGTTTCAATGCCGCAGTAATTTTTGAAGCACCCCAGACTATTTGTTTTCTATATAACTAGCATGTAACCGATGGATTAATTAATATGCGCTTGCTGCATTCTTCATTCTCCTTTTTTAGTCTTTTTTGTATAATTTACGATATGCCGTCTTGCTTAAAGTAGATTTAACCCTCTCTTTTCTTACCTTTCGTTGTATGATTCTCCTGTGCTGATTTATTATTATTGTAATCATACTTATATTTACAATTTTTCGAACCCCTGAAGATTCCGTGTATGCCGCATCCCTGGCAGCAGTTTCGCGCGTCGAACAAGCTCTGAGTGAAGCGGCCAGCTCTCTAAGCTCGTTCACCCAGCGTCCTGGACCACGACGACCTTGGATGCTTCAGATTGAGGTGGGTGAGAGTAGAGATTTCCTGGAGAGTACTGGTTATTATATCGTTTTGTTTCAGATCTGGCTGCTTTTGGCTGATGTGTATATGCGTATTGATCAGCCCAATGAGGCACTCAACTGCATACATGAAGCTTCCCAGATATATCCCCTCTCGCATCAAATTATGTTTATGGTTAGTGGTGCAATGCGTTATGCATTTATATACATTTGAAGTTTTAAAATCTATCTTTATTCTCTTTGCAGCGCGGCCAGATACATGTATACTTGGAGCAATGGCTAGACGCCAAGCAATGCTTCCTTAATGCTGTCGCCGCTAATCCCAATCATATTGAAGCCTTGAGGGCTCTTGGCGAGACTCATTTGATCTTGGGGGAGCCCCGTCTGGCTGAGAAAATGTTAAAGGATGCAGCCAAGTTGGATCCAAGTTGCCCAAAAATTTGGTAAGCTAAGGCATAACCATGTTTGCTTTCTATCTTATATCACTTGGACTCATTCAACAGGTTTGCTTTGGGCAAAGTAATGGAGATCCTGGGTGATTTCCATGCATCGGCCGACTGCTTTGCCACATCGTTGCAGCTGGAGCCGTCGTGTCCGGTGCTTCCGTTTACCTCGATACCGTTGGTTTTTGAATAGAAGGCTTTTGAGCTGTTCCCCTTTTTGATCCGTTTGCAGCCAGATATTCAACCTCAACTAACCTCACACAGTGAACAGCAATATTACTTATTATACATTAAACTCTCCATGTATACCATGTTATTGTCGTAACTTTTGTTATTATTATTTGTTGTGCAGTTGCAGTATTAGAATAACTCGCGGGTATTGTAAATTATTAGCTAGAAATGTTCAAGTTGGATGTATATACATATAACAACAATATAGTAAAAATGTGGATCTTCCCCAATCGTCCCAAAAAAGGAAAAACAACCTTTTGCAAATGTAAAGAACTTTTGTTTAATTTATTGTATTTCTTCGTCAAGTGTTAATTATTGATATACATACATATATCGATACATAGATATACTTCTCTGTGTAAAAGAATTTAAATATATACAAATGAAATATATTTACCCCCAACAATGTGTAATTATAATTATTTTTAATAAGATTCAAGCATTCAAGCATGAAAAATGTGATTAAAGGTAGCAATTATCCATGAGACCATTGACTGCCCTATTCGGTCAGGATTGGTGTCCTTGTTTTGTTTGTGTTTTTAATTTTGTTTGGCTGCTTACCACTTTTTCGAGACCTTTCACTTTCTGTATCTAATTGACGGTGCTAATTTCCGCATTCCCCGTGCTTGAGGCCAAAATGCAGACAGAAATACCTTCGGCTAAACCTCTAAAACTGCCAAAGGGGTTGATTAGGGCTCAGTCGCGGTGGGCTGGTGGCGTTGCCAAGGACAACAACTGTATGACCAATCAATGAAAAAATAAACAAGTCAGTCGGAAATATCGCTGCAGGACACAGGCCGCAGGGCGCAGGCCGTTGGAATTTGGGTTGATTACGCCCAGGCATCAAAATAAATCCCGGACAACGATCCACTTTGGATGCCAGTTTAGAGTTTGACCCCGTTGGACTTGGTCCGCCTGCCGTTAATGCGGGTTAAATACTTGCAGTGCCACAAAACAACACCATGACACCGAAGCGAAAGCGACGCGGTCGCAGCGAGTCACGGGCAAGGAGCAAAGCCAATGGCCAGTCAAAAGCCGAGCATCTGGAGCTGCTGGAGGAGCTCGAGTTGGCGGACAGTTGCTGTGAGATCTGCCACTGCGACTGCTACAGTTCCCACAGCAGCAGTTCGGTGAGCGGGCGAGCGGGCATTCAGCGGGAGGAGAGTCTGAAGGAACTGCTGCAGCTGGACAAGGATATCCAGGTCCTGGAGCAGCTACAGTGCCGGGAGAGTGCCAAGGTGAGAAGGAGCAGCAGTAGTCGCCAGCGCCAAAGAAGTGCTTCCCGATCGCCCACGGAGGGGAAGTCTGGTCAGAGCAGGCGGGGATCGGCTGACTGCCAGAAAAGGGACTCCACCTCTGGCAGAAGCAGGCGGTCGAAAAGCGCGGGCAGCCACAGAAGCGAGTCCAGGGAGCGGGAGCAGCCCCATAAAGTGGAGTCCAAGCCTCCGGCACGACAACGACGCGGTGCTCAAAGGGATTGCACAATGCTTAAAGTAAGTACGAAAATAAAAGTTGCAAATTTAGAAAATGTTTACAAATTTAATCTGTTTCTAAACTAGTTTAGTTATTATTCTTTAGCATAGTCAACTCAAGAAAATTTAGTTCGACTAATTAAAATATTCTTAGAGTAAAATAAATTTTAAAAGTATTGATAAAAGAATTAAAAACATGTGTAATCAAAAATTTTATATGTACATATGTATTCTTTGTTTTTAGTAGTGATAGGTTTCCCATGAGTTTCCCATATATTGCTTCCTCATAACATTAAATTATTCATATTGTACAATTGCTTTTATTTTTTAATTTTTATTCAATTTTATTCCCTTCCTAATTGTTTTAAATTGTTCATTATGTTTACTAACTAGAGCGGTTTTTCAATTCTGCTCAGTTTTATTCAGTTAGTTAAACTGTTCAAGTTTATTTAGCTAATTTTTGTTAATTTCTTCAATTTCCCTTTCCTCCTCATTTTTGTGCAATTCTACTTAGTTCTATTCCGTTCTTTAATTTTGTTCACTTATTTATCTAAGTTAACTGTTCATTTTGTCTATTTTTGTTCATTTGCCCAATTTATATCTTTCGTTTTAATTATCGTTCACTTGTTCATTTTAGTTCAGTTGCTCTTTGCTCACTGTTTTCTAAGAGTGCTGATTATCAATTTGCAAACTGAGTGAATTCTCTCTTTAAAAAAAAAAATAAAGATGTGAACATGTTCATCCAAGGAATCAGTGTTCAATCACACTACTCTTTAGGTATTTAAGCTGAAATGATGCTTTATTTATTAAATTGTACAAATATATCCTAAAATACATTTCTTTTAAGTTTATTAAAAATACTTAGTTTCTATCTGAGCGGTCTAAATTAGGATTCTTATTAATTTTCTTACTACTTATTCACTATCAACACAGCAATTTCTAGGTCCTCTAAACGACGCTCCCGCCCTGTCCATCACTGGAAGGGCAAAGTCAAAGTCGCAGGACAATATGGCCCTGGTGCCCTTGGGCTCGCAGCAAGCCAAGAAGAGTTCGCTCTGCGCCTCAATGGCCAACTTGTGCCTGGCCCCGACGGTGCGTGCTGCCTTTCAACAGGTGCCGAGTCATGATCAGAAGATACTCAATCGGATGGCGGGAAAGCGTAGCCAGCAGGCCGCCGACAAGGAGACTGCTTGGCTGGCGCGGAAGTACTGGGAGAACGAGCGGCTGGAGCGACAGTTACTGCGCGTGGAGCAACTGGAGGCATATAAGCAGGCGGTGCACGATAAGCAGTTCCAGGACTATCTTCTAACCAAGGCACGGCTCCAGGCCCTGGCAGAGCGCGATTTGGCCGAGCTACGGCGCCTACGCGGAGCACTGGACGCCAAGGATGCGGCGGCGAAGCAGCGACTGGAGGCCAGGCGGCTGGAGCGTGACCTGAACCTCTGCCAGCGGCGTTGCGAGGAGCTGCGGCGCAGTGAGGCGGTAACGGTGCAGCAGGAGGAGCAGCACCTGGACGAGACGCTGCGCAAGCGCGACATCTGCATGCGGCTCACCCAGCGGCTGCGGCGGGCCGGTGAGCTGCGCGGCCAGCTGCTGGAGGCGTACCTGAAGCGGCTGCAGCACGACAACTACGTGGAGCAGGCCCAGCACGAGGAGCACTGGCGGGAGCGACAGCAGGAGGAGCGGGTGAGGAGGGACCACCTCCGCGAGGACATACAGCGCAAGCGTCATCAATCGCAGCGCTTCGTCGAGTGTCGCCAGCGGCGTCACGAAGATCGCTTCCGCACCGCCAAGATATCGGCAAGTCTGCGGGAGTTGGTCCGTCAGTCGGTCACTCCGGAAGGTGGTGGCATCGGTGGCTCTGTCGGCCATGATCCCCCCGTCCTTAACTCGTATGCCCAGCAGCAAGTGCAACTGGGACGTCTTCTTTTCGATCGGGACTCCGGAGGGGATTGACAATTGTGTGGTTAAATGTTTAAAGAATGTTATGTACATACTAAATTGTTGTTGGTGTAAATAAACTGCCTTGAAATGTGAAATATTCATCTGTAATTGTCTCTAATACCTAAAGGAGGCATATTGGACTCCATAAACTACATATGTTTTTATATTATCCATTGATATCAGCAACTACGTCGTTATAGCCATTTTATTCTGTTAGTCTATCCTTCCTTCCAATCCTCTGTATCCTGGAGACTCTATAAGGTGTTAAGATTCTTATCTCTTGCTTACTGCTTACATACTCCAGCCATTCCTATGAAAATCATGTAAAACTTATAACAAGAATTGCATTTTTTCTTTTTTACCTCACTTTTACCTTTTTAATAATGAAATTTGTAATATTTTTTCATTAGATAATATTACGTTTCCATTATAAAAGTTATCTTAAAATGTTGATAAATTTAAACATTGGAGAGTGTTATTAAACAATATATCTACATCTTGATGGCACCCACCTTTACATAAAATATGTAGTTAGTCGAGTCAGGGGAACCAAGGTTTAAAAATTCTTCAGTGGCTTTCTTATTTGTTAAAAATGTATGTAAATGGGACTAACTTTTATACATTTAAGAACAATATTTATTCTCACCAGGCACCGACTTAAAAACTCCTCAAATTAAACAAAAACAAAGATAGTACGAACATCAGATCATCGATCGGAATCGATGCTTAAAGAAAGGTGGGTCCAACCCTACCTTGGAACTGAGAATCCCCAAAAGCACGTATGTTGGTTGGAGAAGAAAGAACGAACTCCGTTGGAGCCGGAGACAAAAGCCTTGATTGGGTCAATGTCTGGAGGAGATGCAGGCTCCTCTTCATTTCCCATCGGTCACGTTCCGGATGTGTAAACATTACGAGTGAGTAACGCCCGACTTGCGGAAATGCCAGGAGATATATATTTGTATATATAGTCTAACCTGAAACAAGGTTATCGTTTCGCATGAATCACATCCATCCGACGTATCGCCGACCTAGGCCAGCGGTCACTTCCCCAGTTCAATCTCTCCGTCTTTATCAAAGTTAATTAGATTAACACTTAACTGATCTAAGGTTTCAGCAAGTGCATAATTGTTGCTGTGTGGTTGTGTAATTGAAGCAAATTTCCATGCACCAGTCAAAATTCAGTGGGCATTATATAGTTATAGTGGTTGTGGTGAGTAGATTAGGACTATCGTAATTCACACTTTGCCTTTTTACGGTCAGACAGTCGGGCATTTGTTCTGATGATAGCCACTGATAATACAAGTACATCTTAGTTGGGCTTCAAATAAGATTAAGCCTTAGTGGAATGTGGAAAAACACTGGATTTTAAATACTCTAAAGGTGGCATTTTCTGTTCTTTCTAATCGAATTTAAACAGTTTATTAGGACATTGAAGAACTCCTTCGGGCTGCTTCATCAAACTTCTTGCGATGCCTGTACCGAAAGACTCAAGGCCCCAACAGATAACTCAATGATTTACTCATTTAATTCACATACATATTTATTTAATTAATTAAGTTTGCAAAATAAAAATCGGAACAAATGATCTTATTTAAAGTATTCTAAAATAACAAAATGAAGTATATACATTCATGCAAAGCAGATGATCTTATGATTTAACATATTCTCTATAAATCATTATACGTTTTCAACATAAGCTCATTTATGTTTAAAGCTCGAGATATGAGTATATGTTTTAACTTTTTAAAGTTTATTTTATTAAATCAGCTTTGTGTTAAATAAATAGACATACGAACGACTGAAAAAAATTTAAGCCTGAACAGATATACATACTTTGATTTCTAATTTTAGTTTGCATTATTTAAAAATGTAATTGTAAGCAAACAATATGTATGAAAATTACTTATGCCTTGAAGACTTAAGAGGTTCTTAGTTCCGACTTTTTATATTTTAAGTTCCAATGGTTAAGGCATTTTTTAATCTGAAGCATATGATCTTTATTACTTTGTTGTAGAAACGTGAACAGATAAAGGTAATCCATCTTTGTATAATATACTGGAAAATTTTACTTGCGCTTTTTTTTACAATCTTGCCGTGGAATCGCCCCTTCTTTGGCCCCTCTCTGTCAATCGTTCCTTTTAATATTAATGATTTGTGTACATATTTGATTATTTTATTTAATAGCTACACACACGCACAGACCCATTCACGCGTGCAGATAGACCCAGTCCAGTCAGCGATAAGCCCTGAATTGGGTTTTATAAGACCCTGAGATGAGTGCTGAACTTATACTGGGATCCTTTAGAAATAAGTACATTTAGTGACTTCCATTCATTCTAAATTTATAAATAAGTTTATAAGGTAAAACTACAGTTTTGCGCTTTTATTTAGGTAAGCGTGTTAGAAAGGTCTTAAGATAAAACATGAAAGGAAGCTAACTTCGGCCCGCCGAACGTTCATATACCCTTGCAGATAGAAATTCTATGCCTAGGAATCCATACCATATAAATTATATATATTTGTGTTAAAAAAACAATGAAGTAATACCTGCTTTCATTTCATTCACCTATACATATTATATTTGCAGCTTTTCATTCACAGATTTGCATTTTTCTTCTACATCAAACGGTAGTTTGTATGACACCTATATGATATAGTCGTCCGATTTTCATGAAATTTGACACGAAATTTAAGACTAATATAAAATGGCTATACCTAAAATTTGATGAAAATCTGTTGAAAACTGAAAATATTATAATTTTTAATTGTATTAATTTCTCGATAGTTCCTATGGGAGCTATATGATATAGTAGTCTGATATTAATAATAAATTATAAATTAAAATTATAATACCCTGCAAGGGTATAAAAATATTAACGAATGGAAAAGAGTTAAGCTATGTCGAATTTTGGATCATTTTAATGATGTTTTATTTTACTTCGTGACATTTTTAAAAATTTTTTATTTTTAGAAAAAAATGTTTTTGTTTATTATATACTGGGAAGCAAAATCAAAACATATGTATACATAAGCATATAAATAAAATATTCTTTATTATATATTACATTTTATTAAAGTATTTATTTGTTTCTTGCATTTTTGCAACGCAGTGAAGGAGGCACCTCCGACCATATAAAGTATATATATTCTTGATCAGGATCAATATATATTTTATTTATTTTATATTAGTTATTAATTTTGTGCTAAATTTTATGAAAATCAGACATATACATATACATAGGTGCCATACAAACGATCGTTAGATGTGGAGGAAAAATGCAAATCTGTGAATGTAAAACTGCAAATATAATATGTATAGGTGAATAAAATGAAAGCAGGTATTACTTAATTGTTTTTTTTTAACATTAATATATATATTTTATATTGTTTGGATTCCTAGTCATCGAAGTTCTATCTGCAAGGGTATATAAACTTCGGCGTGCCGAAGTTAGCTTCCGTTCTTGTTTATTATGTATTACATTTTATTAAAATATTTATTGTTTTCTTATATTTTTATATATTAAGATATGATTGTTAGGAACCAATTGGAAAAATAAACAAATTGAGAATGAGAAATTTGCTATGTCTAGGATTTTAAGGAGTGTTAAGAGGTCTTTGAACTAGATCTACCATTTGGCTTATAAGGATACATTAAATTTATTTTAAAAATAATAAGGTTACCTTGAAAATTATTTCATAAATGTATATGTCGTATAAATAATATGCAACATTAGTTTAATAATTTCTTCTGATGCTGGGCTTGGGTATACATTGGCACAGCCCATTTATAGCTTTGTTTTTATTTTTATACCGCATTTTTTCACGATTTCTATTTTAAGTGTGTTTGTTTGATTTTTTCACCTTTGATTTTGATTATTCGCCTTGCCGCTTTCACCTCGCTGAATTGCTGGCAGCTCCGTTTGGCAATCAAATGCTTGCGGATTGTGACATTGAGACGGGAGATAAGACTGCCGGCCGGTAGAAATGTTTGTCAGATCCTCGATTGCGCAATTATAAAGCCAGCATTCATTGATGCACCTAGGGTAGTTGTGAAGACAGAAGGCAAGAAATAAAACAAAGTAGCTAGATGGGAAAGGATTTGCTAATCTTTTCTATAAAATTTAGTTAAAAACGTGCCATATCACCACTAAATTACAGTATGATGTATGGTAAGGAGTAATTTAACTTCTCGAAAGTCGGTAGGTAGTAGGATAATTCAAAACACAAACATATTTCTCTTATATGTATGGCAGGTAACATTATAATAATTTACTTAGCTCAAAATGCTCAGCTTAGTAGTCTGTTATATCAATGAATATAATTCACATTCAGATTACTATCTACTTTACTTTTACCTTTAACTATTTAAAACTATTAGGTTTTGGATAACACTAATTAATTGTTATTAGTTTCATACATTTAAAAATGATTTATCAACATTGTTTGCTCTAAGAAGAGGCACTCTGAACCTGCTGATGTTCTATATCGGACTTGTAAGTCACTCTTTTGGAATTTCGGTTGCTGGGACCAAAGATCTTATAATAAGATGTGTAACACCATTCAATTTTTTACACTAAAATTTTGTGTGCAGGCTCTAAAGTTGTAGAAGTGCATTCACTTTTGACGCCTGGAGCAAAATTGCTTGCTTCTGCATATTAATGTGTCTGGGCGTTATGCATCTTGTGATTATAGAGATAGATATTATAGATAGATATTAGTTGTGGTTTTGAATTTGCTTTTTCAATTCTAAATTAATGAAAACTTAATACTATTGGTTTTGCCCGTCTCTGTGTATTTGAAATAAAGACTGTTTTAAGAAATAATATTTTATTGCAAGTGCTTACATTCATTTAAAATCTCTTTATTAGTTGAAAATATATTTAAGCTGAGCTGCTGCAGCTCTCCAAATTGGAATCCAAAGGGCACTCGATTGGTTTGGAGGCCCTGGAACTAATTTTAGAGCAGATCTTTTTTGAAATATCATTATTATTGTATATATATATTGTTATTATTATTATATTTCCTAAAAATAAATACATGTTTGCACCTGACTCGAGGCTCATGCTGTGTCCATGCCTTAATACTTGATGCAGCCTCGAGGAGCACGCTCAGGACCAGGATCAGCTCTCGATGGCCTCCATCTCCAGCTGGGCCTCGATAATGTCCGCGTGCTGTCGCACCATATGGTTGTTCAGGTTGCCCACGCTCTGGTAGCACTTGGCGCAGTAATCGCAGACGAACGGCTTCTCGCCGGTGTGCACCAGCAGGTGGGAGTTCAGGTGTCCCCGCGTGAAGAATGCCTTCGAGCAGCGATCGCACTTGAAGGGCCGCTCCATGTTCGGGAAGTGGGAGCGCATGTGGGTGCGGAGGTCCGACTTGGTGGGCCAGCTCTTGGTGCAGCAGGTGCATGCAAAGATCCGCGGCTTGGTCTCGCCGGTGTGGGTGCGCAGGTGGGACATCAACTGGGTGCGCAGGACGAAGCGCCGCTCGCAATGCTGGCAGCCGAAGGGACGCTCCGTCGAGTGCACCGACTTGACGTGGTAGCGGAGGCTGTGCCGCGAGGCGAAGGTCTTACGGCACTCCTCGCACTGGTACCGCATCTCGCCCAGCCCGTGCACGGCTGTCATGTGGAGCTTCAGCTGGAAGTTTCGCGTGAACTTCTTCTCGCACTCGCTACATGGGTGCAAGGATCGCGGTGAACTGGTGGTCCTGTCTATCTTGGGTTTCTGGCTGTCAGTACGAGGCTTGGCCTTGGGCTTCGTCCGCTTCTTAGTGGGCTTTGGACTTAATTTTGTATCTGCTTCCACGGAAGACTCCGGAAGAAGCGGTTGCTCCAGCTGAACACCGCCGGCTTCGAAAGACTCAAGGGTGTCCGGCTGGTGGTGTGGAGTGTTCAGGCTGCCCGCATCCATGGTGGATTGCCAAAAGGTTGGCGCCTCATACTGACTAGGTGAGTTGTCCTGGAAGTCCAAGTTTTCTGGGGATCGCAAAAAGGCAATAAAGTTAGGAAAACCATCTAAAGGAACGTTCCAAGGAAGGGTCAAACATACCGAAATCCACACTCTCCATGAGCGGCGCTACATAGGCCACCGGCTTGCTAGGCTGCAGGGGCGTGGCCACCGCCGGTCCCTCCAGGCTGCCCACCTCACGCTCCAGGCACTCGAGCACATCGTCCAGGGCCAGGACGTCGCCCACTTCTACCCTTTGCTTCCAGTGCTCGTGACGTGAACGGAGCTCCTGCTCGGAGTGCTCGCATCGGCGCTGAAAGTCGCGGGCGTCGTGCAACCGGCGCAGGCAAAGTTCACAGATCACGTCGGTAAGGTTATCTCCAGGATCCAGGCGCAGGCTGGGTGCCAGAGCCTTCAACTCCGCGGCCAACCGGCTGGAGGCGTCATGAAGGCTGTGGTAAAGCGGCGGCTGCTCTATCAAACAGCAGCGGCAGACGAGCGGGTGATGGAGCAGCGAGAACATAATACTTGGGAACTGGAACTGGTAAGGGTACCGGGACCAAGACCGAATCAGATACCCGGAGGTAAGGGCTGAGAGCTGAGGGTAGTTCTTTTATCCCTTAGTTTCTACAAACTCAAATTTAAATAGCCTGAACAGCACGAAAGATATAACGACTTGGCATTATAGACACTCGATTTGGGGCTTATGTAAGGGTCCGTCCGTGATCTTAATACTTAGAACGTCTGATCGGCTCGAGGGTCTACGGACGTCTGAGGGTCCGGTCCGATGCGCTCCGATTCGATCCGCTCCACCCAACGCCGCTGCTGGCGATGGCTATCAGGAGGGGCGACCAGGGCGCACAGATAGCCCTTGGCTTTGGCTTAAGCGATAAGTGAGTCGTCTGGCCGAGGGGAGGGGACAGCCGGTGACTCCGGGCTCAGCATCAGCATCAGCCACATTGGAAAAGGGCGGGGGCTATGTACTATCGACGGTCAACGTCAACGTTTGCTAATTTGCAGTTGGTGTCTGCTAATTGATTACCCTGGCGTACAGCCGTCGACTGTCCCTGAACCGCGATAAGGTCTTTATCACCGTTATTTGGGGGGTCCGCATCTCGGAGTCCCTCCACCTCTGAACCTCTGTTTGCCATTCACCGCCACGCCCCGAAATAGATCGCTACCTTATCAACATTTCGTCGGGATTCGGATTTCCCAGATCGCTCTCTCCCTGTTGTTGTATTCACCATTGACTTTCGACCCCCAAAACAGGCTTAAGGAGTTGGCCAAATTGGATTCTGTCCAGCGGAAAAGGATGTGCCGGTTATTAGGAACTAGGTGGTGAAAAAACCACATTCAGATTGCATCAGTCTAAAGGGTTTCCGATGCAGTTCAGCAACGGGGGAAGCCTCAAGCAATAGCATTTGTTTTCGACATGATCTCATTATCAGGGCGTTTCTAGGTTCTAAAGTTCGGACGCGAGTATCAATTTTATGAGATCATCAAATGGAAAAGTGATGACCTTAATACAGTGTTTTTGATTAACATTAAACAATAGGGACAAGATTATCGTTAAAGGTTAAGAAATATTATTCCCTTCAAAAGGTTACTAAAGGTAAGAGATAAGCAATGCATTTGAGGTCTGTCTATATATTTTCAAAAGTCTAGAGATAGTTTAAAGTATTCTCTAGAATACTTCCTAGATCGTATTTTCTTTTGTATATATATTTTAAAATATCAGAATGAAAGCTAAAGTAATAATTGATTGAATACAAGTTTAGAATTTTCTAGTCTCTAAAGTATACTTTGTAAATTAGTATACTTCACATTACATAAGGTACGAATGGATAATTGGTTGGGCTATTTCTAAACTTGCGCTATAACAAATTGCATTTCCTTGAAATGCTATTATTATTATTATTTTGGTAAAATATATCACCGAACTTGCTACTACGTATTAACTCAACATCAAAGATTAACGACGAGCGGACGTCCTAGTGTCATACGAAGCCATAAGTCATTTGAAAAAGAAAGTGAACTTTTTAAATTGATTGATAAGCAGCGGATTATGCAGTAGAGTACAGGAGAATGAATGTCGATTGGAAACTGAAAATAACTGATAATACGCGGTGGAAGCTTCCACATACGAAACGGGGAATGCCCCGGGAATGCAGTTCTTTATTGACAGAACTTAAACTTGGAGTGGTGGGAGTCCAGATCCTGATCCGGCATTCCGGACAACTTCTCGCTAATTTGCAACTGGGTCTTGATCATCGTGGAGAGCGTGATGGCCATAAGCATATCGCGCACGTTGGCATTGAACATCATACGGAAGCTATCCGAGTCCACCATGGGTACAGAGGTCAAAGCATCATGCAGGGCCCGTCCAACTACATTGTCCGGACGTCTCTTCCGGGCCAGGACATCGTTGATGTAGCGCAGCACTAGGTCCAGACGCTGCTGGAGGTCCCGCGTAGCATCAACCACCTGCACCAACTCCGGGAGGATGTGCCCCACCTGCTTGTTGGTCGAGTGCGAATTCTGCTTTTGCATCAGACGCAGGGCCACCGCCTCGGCACTGCCACTGGCCATCTCCAGGGGCAGCATGGAAAACATAAGACCCTTGGTGCCGCCGGGCACCCCCATCTCCACGGCGCAGTACAGGCGCGTCGAGAGGCGCTGTCCCCGTAGGGCGGCATCCACCAGCAAGTGCAACGGCCGCCCCTCTGTACATTCCTTGGCATAATATTCGTGTAACTGGGTGGCCGATCGCGAGACAGCCTTCCCGGTGGAGAACCATCCGACCACGCGCTCCTGAGGAAATGTGAGCTGGTTCAGCTCCAGCATGTCTGTGGCATAACCGAGATTCAGGTCAAGGCGGCCGCCATTCTCCTTGTACAGAACCGAGAAACAGTTGGTGATTTCAGTGCGACCGTGCTTGTTATTGAAGCGACCCAGCAGAGTGCCAATAACCTATGGGAAATGAATCTCGATACATCCCTGACCCTGAAAGAGTATTCAATCCAAACGCACCTGATTGGCATCCTTGGGCCGACGCTCGTAGGCGTCGATGATCTGGAAAAGCACTAATGGCTGGACAAGCACTTTGGTCCGCAAATTATAGTTGCTCGACATCGCCATCGGAAAAAGACCTCGAAGTTTATCACAAATTATTTGAAATAGAAGTAAACTTTTTCCACGTGAACTTGGCTGCGCTTGCGCATGGCCACCGCCAGTGTTGGAAAGTGTCACGATAAGTGTTGAAATGCATATTTTGAAACAATGAAAATGAAACAAATGCCACAGATGCTGCACAGACAAAAAGCTTGTCTCTATATTTTAAAGAAAATAGGAATAGGAACCAAGAGCTAGGTATATTAATTAACTTTTGAATGACAAGTAGCGAATCTCGAATAGCTTGGAGCAGAAACAGTTTATTATACCCTTGCAGGGTATTATAATTTCAGTCAGAACTTTGCAGCGCAGTGAAGGAGCCATCTCCGACCATATAACTCTATATATTTTTGATTAGCATCAACAGCCGAGTCGATCTAGTCATGTCCGTCAGACTTTATATGATCCATCATTGCGTTGCAAACTTCTGACTAAACTTAGAATAACCTGAAAGGGTATAAGAACAACGAAGCAATGCAAAATGGCTATATCCCAAATTATATGAAAATCTTTTGAAAAATGAAAAAGATATATTTTTTTTTTAATTTTCCAATATTTCCGACATATATACGAGTGAAAGTTTATAAATGACTAACTAAAAATTATTTAATTAACTTAAATAATAGTTCATTACGTTTGAATAAATTCCCAAAAAAGGTCTAGTTTCCAGCTTTTAATGAGCAATGACACTATGATTTATTGATAAATCTAATATTCGAATATATATTCTACTACTCTTAAAGTTTTCATAATATTAAGATGCACACTAATATGGTTTGAACATTTTCCTTTCCGATTTGATGATAATATTAATTTCTAAACCTAGTGAACATACGGACAAGAGTAGTAATGAGTTTTAATTGAAATTCTTCCCCGAAGACAAGAATTTGTGTTTATACTTTTTTTTAATTATTTAATTTGCGTACACAAAAACCACTCTTAAAGTGGCGTCCGTGTTGTCAAGTCACAAATTTAATCTATTTTGGGAATCTTTTAATAGGAGAGGAAATTTTTCTTCTAATAATGCTTTTGTGAACTTGAACCTCAATCAGGCTTACAAATTACTTTGTACATGTGTTGCCATAAAAAGCCATTTATGTACATATGTAGGTACTCAGGCATTACGTATATACAGACATGAAAATTTGTTCAGATAGTATATAGAAAAGCCATTATTTAATGCTGCATGTTGTTGACTTTTGCGAGATCGGATTTCTATATCACATACCTGCTATAGAAATGATCGAAAAATAAATAGGATAACAGTAATATACATACATACATATGTAACCTTATTATTGTTCATCATATCATATCTTGCCATTTTTATATTTTTATGATTATTTAGTATTGTTTAGAGTTTCTGTTTTTATATATCACGATGACTATAAATTTAAATTTATCAAATCGGTTGACCGATGCATAGATTCTGGATGGCTCTCTCCTTAAAACTTCTGGAGAGAGTTTTTTAGGCGATACCGTGGTGTTTTTGCGGATTTTTTTTAATGACTTACAAATGGATTAAATAGCCTTATTTTCTTTCCCGCTAGATAGATCCAAGTAGATGGTGATCAAAATGTCTTCGGTTTAGATTTCTTAGGCATACGTAATTTACGTGTTAAACTGACTTCAGGAGCAAGTGCTACTGCATCGCTTGAAGGACATTCGGGGGCAATGGCAGCACGAAGCATATTTTAGAATGAAGACGTAGCTTTTGGATAGGCCGCGGGACCTGCAAAACCGTGAAGGGAAACCAATGAAGAGCCGTCTTGGCGGGCGCATTCAGAAGCCAATCAGGAGTGTTCTCACTAATGCCGTCGCCGACGTTGCCGCCTTGGGCAGTGTTAATGCTGGAATCAGTGCTCGAGTGTATATATAGATCGCATTGCTTGATTGCCCAGAATTGAATTCAGCATTTGCCCGGCGAGCTGTGCGCTATACCTCGTACTCTGCTCAATTACCCGGCCGATCCAATCCAATCCTCCTCGGCCGAGTTGAACGTGCCCAGCTGGCATTACTACACAGATCGGATACTATATCTCACACTCACTGATACTATATATCACACACCTTTTATGTAGATGGATATGGAGATTCGGAGCGTTGCTCGCGGCGGCCGTACACTTCCAATAGTTCATTGTTTGTGGCTGCGCATGTGTATACTTTTGGAGCGCACTGTCCCTTCCAGCTGGCCTCTGGTTGTGTGCACTTTTCTCTGTTTGAAATAAATTCTAAATGATTTTTATTAAAATTTCCGCTTAAATTTCTCAGCCGTAATATCTGTGTCCCTGTCCCTCTCGAACTGCTCACTACTACTTGTCGCTGTCCACCTCTCAAACTTTTCTGTTTGCCATTTCGGATTTAGAAATTCGTTTGGGAAAATTATTAACTCGCCTTTATGAAAATTAGTTTTATGTCGCATAGTTTCCAGAGTATTTTACGCCATTTTGCCTGCAAATGACACACGAGACGAAAATGTGCTGACTGAACTATCAATTTATTTAATGTCACAACTATTTCTTCTGATTCATGAATTGTCCTCTGCGGAGGAATAAAGAGAGTATATTATTTATTAAAGGAACAAAAACAAAAACACCAAATCATGTATGCTTTTGCAGATTGCAATTGACCATTTAAAATCTATCCATATCTAATACAAAATAATACACTTTATTTACACTTTAATATCCCGATTATTCCAATGGCAGCTTTATGAAAAAGTAGTCCGATTTACATAAAATTAAAACTGAAATTCTAAAAGAATACAATATTATGTCTCGAAGATGAGAACGTTTAAATGTTCTGATAAGGGTGAAATTAAAAAAGGCGAACTGAAAAGTTTCGTTTAGATAGATCGAAAACTGAGAGGTAAACATATGGACAAACGAACATACATACATAGCTAGATCAGTTCGACTGCTGATTCGGACTATTTCTACTTTGAGTGTTTGCAAATAACTACCTCACTTCTGATCATAATTATAGTACCATGTACGCGTTTGAAAAGGGATTTAATCATTTACAGTTTCTTAAAACAATCATGGTACATGGTATGTATTATTTGTAGGTAAAACATTCCGTATTTTAGACATACTGTGGTATGTATCAGCCCTTCAATTAAGACACTGTTTCTAAATGTTTTAATGTTTCTTAGCCCTCAGAATAAAATTAAATTAAATTAATTAACTAAGATTAATTTACTTAAAGAGTAAGGCAACTATTTAATATTTTCTGTTTATTCCGATATTCAATATTCTATCTACAGCTGCACTCTGACCCTAGCCAAGA
This sequence comes from Drosophila serrata, assembly GCF_035046125.1. Lineage (NCBI taxonomy): Eukaryota > Metazoa > Arthropoda > Insecta > Diptera > Drosophilidae > Drosophila > Drosophila serrata. The sequence goes on from NW_028257165.1 coordinate 131,389, forward strand.
TGGTGACCCAGTGGTGCGCGATTCCAGCGAAACACCTTTCCATCGGTTTTAGGGCCGCGTTTGGGCCACTTAGGCCCAGCCGAAATTCACCTGAATCCGCGATGGTAATTCCCACAAAATCTTTTGCGCAGGCGCAGAAGAAAGCGGCGATTAATGAGCGAAAATGCGACCTTCAGACTGCTGCAGCAGCGGCAACAACGCGGGCCCACCTGAAGATGGAAACAGGTATACAAAGGAAAGGAGAGCCGCGGATTTTTCCCGAAATTCATGCGAACCGCTGCAAACCGGTGCACTCACCTGGCAGAGAGTGCGAGAGGCGCACAAAGAGAGAGAGAGAGAGAGAGAGAGAGAGAGAGAGCGTAAGCGTTCGCAACAGGTGAGCTGGGCTGAGATTGAGCGCAGCGAGAGCGTTGAGCTCGACGTAAGGCCCTCATTCGATTCCGTTACGTGGTGCGCGGCGGTCGTGTGCGCACAGCTTTCTTCTATCCTCCTTTCTTTCGTCGACGGCGAGAATCCCAATCAAAGTTAATTTGGCCGCGAACAAAAGAACGCTAACGGTCACTGAATTCGAAATTGCGCAGCCTCCGCGTAGGCCGTAACGTAAGGCGCGATCCGTGCGACGTGAGGCGTCGCGAGCCGCTGGAGCAAGTTCCGAGATCGCTCAGTCCGTGATTTGGTCTCGAAGCCTTCGGTCGTCGTGCGAGTAGTTCCCCTCCTGGATACCCCGACCCGTGCCCCCGTCCGTCAGGTGAAATGATCCAAATAATGATGATGGTCGAAACCAGTGCTAAGAGTGTGCAATTTTTTAAATATTAATAAGAGAAATTCTGTGAAAGGCGAAACACGCAGAGTGCAATTTGTTGGCGCAACGAAACTTCTGACACAAAAATAACTCGGCTTAAAATTCAATTGAATTTATAAATATAACAACCTTTTGGATAAGAAAACTAAGCGAAATAGGAGAAATAATACTTCCAAGGTAAGTTCGGTTTGGGGTTCTAAAGCATCCTGGTTTCTGAGAATAAATATTATTTGATTTGTGTCGTAGTTTTTCCCACTGGGGGTTGGTGCTGATGCTTTAGGGGTTGAAATTGAATAAATGCCGGCGACAATTGCGCTTCGGAATGTTGGACAGAAAGTGCGTTGTTGGGAATGACTTACCCAAAGAAATCTGGTTAATAAAAGGAAATGAATAGGATAAGGTATATGTTTTTAGAGAAGATTAACTACGAATTTCTTGTTAAATATTCTATTCTGTATTATTTACAAATACATCTCATTTTTAAACATATATAGCTACTTTTTAGCTATTCTGGAATAATTGACAATGATTTTTCAACGGTGTTTTTTTGTCTCCTGTAATATTTAAAAATGTATTTTAAAATACATTAAAGTCATCTCAGCTTTAGCTAAAGACTTACATCGAACTTCTCTGAAAAAGTCATCAAATAATTCAAGAAGTTTAGGTGACTTCTAAGACTGATTTATGCACATAACATATAGGATGACATTCATTTTAATGATATTTTAAAAGATCATTGGAGCACGAACAATTTTGCACAAGCAGCACTTAAAATGAAGTGCTTTTATTTTTCTTCAATGCTATGAGTTACTGCTTACTGGTCGTAGGTACTTATATTTGGTTTTATTAAGGCTGATGAATTTACAACTGATTCTTGGCGGTGTAGAAATTATGTGCCACAATGGAAACATAACTAAAGTGGGCTCAGTAATTCGAAGCATGAGGCTTTGTGAAGTCTGCTCAGCAAACCAGAAGAAACATTTTCATGGACAATTTAAGTTCGAGTTTATTAAACTAATACGAACTACTGGCGTAGATCCGAGTATCCGAAATCTGAGTGAACTGGTTTGCGATTATTTGCATCAGCAATAAAACCTAATTGACGTTTTTTCCAAACTGCGAATGCAATTGCCACAACAGTCTGCCACTCCGCCGGCGGTGCCAAGTCCAACTCATATGCAAACGACGGCCGGGAAAGAAACTCAAGACTTTTGACAGCCAAATTAATGCAGTTGGAATTGAGAGCGGCTACAATTACGGCTCACAATTAAAGCCAGCACACTCACCTGAGTGGCGGAAAGTGGGCCACGAACCAGGAATTCCCCCGCCCCAAACGATATGAAGTTTGAAGAAAATGGCCAGGGAAAATATTCAATGGCAATCATTGGCCAATGATGACCACGGATTCCCATTCCCCTCATCACTGCTGGCGTTTGCATTTTCGGACTCCACACACGAAAGCAAGAGTGATTACATAAAAACTGAACTCTGGTGATCCGGTTTGCCAGATCGGACCACCTGACACTGGACCGTGGACATAACAGAGGGAGTTGCTCGGCCCAGTTAATGAAAGTTCAAGTGAAATTCGCGGCAAAAAGGAAACCGGTTGATTGGCTCATCTGGCGCATTCGATTTTCATACATTTGTTGGTCTTGGCTTGGGTCCCAGTATGCCCAAGGTTATAGCCGAATCAAAAGACGTGCATTGCTTTCGGTTACCAATGTAACAAGATAAACGATATATAGTGCCCCCCACCTGCATTTTTTAAACACATTACATGAAACGTATTAATTGCAATTTAACCTGTTTGCATTTTAGTAGGAATTTCGGTGGAATTTTATCTTTGAAATGATAAAGTTGATGCATTATATTATAATAGATTTTTCACTCAATGAAACTGTTTTCCACGTACCCAAGGGGGTAAAATCTACCGCAATCTTTCCGATCCGTTCCGATTCCGTTCCTGTTCCTAAGATTTATTTTTTTATTTTCTAGCTGCTTCAATGTATTGTAAAAACTAAATAGCAATCTTCATCCTTAGTTACAAAGCCGCAAATCGATATAACTGATATATCTACTGACTTCCCAGCAATATGTTGAACCTAAATTCTAAGAGTGATTGCAATTTAAGATTATCAGAGTGTATTGTTTGAAAAGAACCTTTAATCAAAGCCCGATTCTCTATAACTGCAACCACTAACACTTTATTGGTTTTCCAAGGAATTAACATAATTAACATAATGTCGATGTGCCTTGAAATAACCCTCCTTTTTAATAAAAAGAACAATACGGATTGTTGACCATTTTCCTTAATATTTTTTCTCTGTGTATTTGCGTGGACACTGCGTACAGTTTAACCCTATAATATCCGATCAAGTCTTACCTGAATAAGACTGGACGAACCATCTACAGATGGGATTTCATCCCCATCTTGGTGGTCATTTTCAATTGAACAGCAGGTAGCCTGGAACCGCGTTGAACTGGTTTCCCGTGCAGGGGATTTTCCTTCTCCCTGGGAAAATTGCTCAATGCACACAGGCTCTGCGGGAGACCTGATCTCGCACACATATAACATTTATTGCTCCATTAGGCGTTCACAGTTTTCAATTAGCAACTCCTCAAGCAGCTCATAATTTGCTAAATTTTAAGCCAAACTATAATTGAATGTTTGCACAAAAGATTAACAGTGAGCGAACAAATCAGAGATCGTTGCTGAATCATTGCATATTTTGGGAAACTTTCGGAAAAGTTAATTATTTTTGGAATTTTGATGCACATATATTGAGTGAGGGTGGGGACCTGGGGGAGTCCCCTCTTTCCGAAGCTCTCAGCTGGTTTCAGGCCACAGATGCCGTTACGATCGGCTAAGCATGCACGTGTATATGTATATATCTATATGTAGGTACATATATGTGTTGTACACATGATATGTGATCAGCCTTGCACTTTCTTTTTCTTTCTTTCTTCGCTTCTCTCTCGTTCCGTTTCTTCGCCGCCATTTCTCTTCTCAGAGAGTTCATATTAGACTTTTTGTCGTTTGGCATTTCTGAGTTTTACCGTCGACTGTGTGTCAATTGGTTGATTTATTAACTCTCCACCGACGGAAAAACTCTGCTATAATTAACTAATCTAATATCCGAGGAAAGTGAATCCGAGCTAGTAAAAGTGATCGAGAAAGTGTAAGTTATGGTTTTTGCTTCATTAGGTTCTAATTAAAGAGCTGATTATCATGAATACCATCGATTATTTGTATTTCAATAATGTTCTATATGAGTTTAGGGTTAATTTTTAATTATTTTAATTTGGAATTTTAATACCCACAAAAAGGAAGGCTGTGTCCACCGGAAGTGTCTCATATCTTGATACACTTACCCCTAATTTGTTTTCAATCACTTTTTAAGCTGCGTTTAATGAATGAAATCAGATTAAGGCACTCTCTGGGTCTCTGCTCCACTGACCCACAGATCTGTGACCAAACAAAGAGCCGATAAATCCGAAATAAAATCGTTTTTCTTAACAGTTCGCCAGGTAAATGGTTAATTAATGCAAAGCAAACAAACCAAAAAGTTGAATTCAAATTGAAAGCGGCCACCTCACGGTGTGTATGTGTGTGTGTTTGGTGTGTGTTTAAGCCACGAGTGTGCGTGAGAGTCTGACCCAGTTCCAGGCTGAACGCATGCGGCTTGTGTCAGTCTCGTCCCGTCCCGTCCGGTTGGGCCAATCCATTCAAGAGGCGCAGAAAAAGTAGAAAGTGAATTTTTTCGTGGCTTCTACCGAGAGGCAGAACCTGACTGTCCTACACCTTCGCCACGTTCCAAGGCCCCTCTATCGGTATTGACCATGAAGAGTATGACAGTATCCCCCAAGATTAGATTAAGTGACAGTTAATGTAAATGTCGATCAATTATACAAATTTAAATTTAATTTATAACTATTGCTTGTTTTCTTTATAAAACTCAAAAGTTTTAAGAACTATCAGGTCTTTCAAATGCCAATATTTTGTCAATGATAGCTTTGATTAGATGAGGTGATTTATATTTTAAATAAAATAGATAGCCAATATAAAATAAAAATATTGTAGCGCTAGAGACGGGAAAAAAATAAATATGATGGGTTAAGAATAAAATATAATTGGCAATACATTGGAGATAAGTGTTACCAACCAACAATTTTTTACATATATTCAATTCTTTAGATTTTTAAGATTATATTAATTTAGATTTCAGATTATTTATTGCTTACTCTAGCTCAAATTGGCTTGATGTGACTATATGCCAAAATCCCGTACAGACCATTATGCAGCAATGATTGTTTAGACAAGTTTCAACAGATTTCTTACTATGGATTTTGTCAGAGGTTATTTTGCTACAATCAAACTCTTCACAAAATGTGTTTCCGAATTCCGACTATAGAATTTCTTGGCACCTTTTGGCAAATATTTGTTCAATTGCTAATACTGAAGAACTTAAGGGATTGGCTTACATATTTTTGACTACTTCTTCAGTCATTTCCAGACCAATAAGAAAGATTCGCTTATTTCTGTAAGAAAGATCTATGATGCAGTACTAACCCAAAAGTGAAATAATTAATCAGTGCATCCAAACTTATATATCATATTTTCAATACCAATTTTCAAATGCAGTGTAGTGAAACAGCCACTTAAGTACGACAGTGATTACCTTTACAACAATCGATAGCCTCGATAGGGCCCCATCGATTGAGCTGCCCACCCTTTACTTAGCCGAAAAACAGCCATAAATAATTAACATAAGGTGCTCAATGTTAATTTGTTAGCCTCGAGGTAAACTAATTAAAATTCATTGCAAACATTTGTGAGGCAACCGATTTCAATTGTAAGAGACCTTTTCCAGTTGGCCAACTGTTGCCAAAAAATACAGATACGAAAATCAGACATATATCTAAATACTTATTGGTAAAAACTGAACTGGCTTAAGCCGGCTTTGACAACAGTAATTATACAAATCTCCGCCGATATGTCACGCCCACGTGCTAAGGTCACATATCGCTCTTGCGTTCTACTTCAATGACTTGACCCAAATTAATTAGAGGCAAAACCCACAATCAGACTGATAATGACGAGGAACCAATAATTGATGCCGAAATATATTTAAATATTAATTAATATTAATTTTGTAATTTCGCGGTATTTATGCCGTGTGCCGTCGCCGCAACGCACAAAAGTGAAAGTTGTTGACGCGGTCAGAAAGAAAAACTCGCCAAAAGTTTGCAATCGTTTTGCTCGCCTCGCAATCAATTTTTGCGCTGCTCGCTTTTCACCTCCTTCGTTTTCTTCTTCTTCTTCTTTAGCTAGTAAATATGCATTATATAAATTGTTTAAACCAGGCATCAGGCAGCGGGCTCAACAAATATCTAAACGGGGCTGGACGAAACCGGGAGTTATGTAAGCCCGGCCAAAGAAAACAAAGCCGTGATTAAGGCGGCAATATGTGTCAGGGAACTGGGGAGCTAAATACTATAGCTGATAGAGACCCCTGAGTTCTACTTTTACCTGACCCGAAAGTATCCGTGGCTCTTATTAAATGCTTTCAGAAAGCCATCCATTTTGGGAATAGACAGCAATGCAGCAACAATGAAGCGGCCAGAAGTCCAAACAATAAAACGCCAAATTACCTGACACAGAAAGTAAAAACAACAAGAAAACAAAAGACTGAAGCGACAAACTCATTTTGGTCAACAACTTTCTCGCGCCATATGTAAAAGCTTTTGCCGTGCGCTCCAATCGCGGACTAAACATTCGCAATCGCTTTGAGTATTAATACGAAATATATGCATACCGAAAATTTGGGTTGGCCAAGGGAAAGAATCCGCCATGAATCAAAGCGACTTGACCTACAAATTATGCAAAAATCTAAGCCAGCAGAAAGAAAAAACTCCATATTTTGGATGGGCAAGTTGACAGGTTTCTGGGAACGAAGCGAATCGAATCGGTTTTCTTGGCACGCATTTTGCACCGGTTCAAGGCACTGCACGCAAACCGAAACTCTGTGAGTCAGGTGCCCATCGATTTGGGATTTCAGCTTCGCCTACAGTTTCATAACGTGTGCCGCCTAAAATCGCTTTAGTCATAGCCACAATTCGGGCAAAGACATGATATTGCATTTCGAATACATGTATTTTCATACCAGTTTAAACTGACGTCAAATTTTTTGAAGAAATCTAAAGAGATAGGGGTCCCATGGGGTTATGAAAACCATAAAGACCGAGCTGATGATGATGAGTCGTCTTCGGAGGATCCAGGTGCCATCCAACTTGCGACATGAATTTATAAAGTTCATTAATGGTTTTTGAGCGGAAGCTGTTCGTTATGAGAGTTTGTCCATATTGTTAAATATATTTTTAGCTTTAACTTTTGCATAACTTCATGGACGCCATATTGATGGGGGTTTTTAATGGGAAGACGAGAAGAGAAAGAGCTGATGATCCCAAAAAAACCCTCCCTATATGCTCCCTTTGCAACCAATTAACACGTCCAGAAAACCCGCTTTTCCGAGTACATGAACCCAAATATTGACACACTGACACCTCCTCCCGAGTGGTAGGAAAACCTACACAGCTGTGGGCCTAAAGAGAGGGCACCGCGTTGTTGTTTCTTAAACCACTTTGACATAATGAACCGTTATGTCAGCGAGTGGCGGCCAGACGCCCGAAGTCGGCGTTGGAGTCAGAGTTGGCGCTGAAGCCGGAGCTATAACCTTGAGGCAGCGCCGTGACTCAATTTGGCGAGCCAAGTGCTCGGCTTAAGCTCGAGCTTAGCCATATGTTGTAATGCCAGTGTTTAGTGTATGAAAAGCAAAACAAGATTGTTACATTTTGGTAAAAGTGCAGCGTCAGTTGTCGTTGAACCCCTTACAGAAAATACTGAACCAAAATAATGAAAAAAATGGAAAGTAAACTTGGATGAATTAGCGGGTTTTGGGCCGCTCGACAAATTGAATTTTTTGGTCTACCAAAAGCCAAGTAAATTAAAACCCGAGAGTAATGAAGCAATTGAGAGATGACACCTTCACCTGCAGCTGCTGCTTTTGTTTCTCATTTGTCTAAATTGTTTTCCTTATGATTTTTTGCCATTTTGTCTGCCTGACGACTGAGCGTATGCCAATGTTAATGTTCTATTCATGTTAAGTACAATATTCCTTTGTGCCCCAGCACATTCATAATGCCTCTGAACCCAAATTGGCTCTGTGTCTGGCATGACAAATGGCCCAAACAAATTGCGCAGCTTGCACGGGACGTAAAGCAAATAAATAATTTTCATAATATTTAATGTTTAGTGTTGAAAATGACTTTGGTGAGCATGAGTGTGTGGGATGAAACGTAGAATATACAAACAAATAAAGAACCGGAATTCATTTTTAAATTTAGTGGGTTTTCAAAGCTTAATAATAATTCAAAATCGTATTTTAAATTGTAACAATCTTACAAAAATGAATTAGTGTTGAAAATGTCTTTGGTGAGCATGACTGTGGGGTATGAAACTTCGGAAATACAAAAATAGAGCCGGAATTCATTCTTAAATATTTGTAGTGGGTTTTAAATGCTAAATAATAATTCAACAAAATGTATTTTAAATTTTGACAATCTTAAAAAAATTAATTTGCGAAAATGTAAGGCTTAGTGGTAAGAATTTGTTCACTAATATGGTATAAAATACAGTAGACAAATATAAAAAAGACTTTATTTAGCTTGAAATAGGTTTTAGTCGTTACATCTAATTAAAATATTTTCCGTGTACTACCTGTTAATCTATTTTTAATAAACTCACAAAGAAACAAGGAAAAGTAATAATTAAAGTAAAAGTTATAATTAAGAAAAAAAAATTATATTGATTAAAAATAATGATTACAAAATATATATAAAATAAAAATTATAATCTATTAAAAATACTTTAATCGAAATAACAAAAAAGTTATTCCGCCCCCGGGTGGACTCGAACCACCAACCTTTCGGTTAACAGCCGAACGCGCTAACCGATTGCGCCACGGAGGCTGCTGACTTTGCTGCGACGGATGCTCTAGTTCAGCGCGCTGGGGCCAGCGCTACTGCTGCTCTTGAAAACTCTGTCAAATTAAGCAGCTAAGCAGTTCTTATTAGAATTTATTTATACTGTTATCTGAGTTGGGCCCTTTTTTGCGCGTGCTGTAAAGTTTGGTACTTTTTTCGCTGCTTGCATGGCCTCCGTGGCGCAATCGGTTAGCGCGTTCGGCTGTTAACCGAAAGGTTGGTGGTTCGAGTCCACCCGGGGGCGGCTTAATATTTTGCACCTGCTGATATGGTTTTATTGATTTTTTGTGTTCGTTTTTTATACGAAAAGAGCATATAAAATGTTATACCAACGTACTTGACTTCCATAAGCATTTTAATGAACATTATTAGGAGTTTCCTTGTTAATGTTGTTCACGAATTTAGTTTTATTTTTGTTTTTTTTTTTCTCACTTTGACGTTCAGAAGGGAGTGAGGGGGATGAACAAGGGCATTTGCCGAGATTCGTTTAGGCAAACAGCAGCAAAGTGAGGCAACCAAAAACAATGCGTGTCTAAAGTTTAAGTTGAAGGTGTAGATGAACAAAGCCAAACAGACACGGCAACGAGCACTAGGGTACACATGTCTATTTCTATGCCCGTAGACACATTTAGCGATATTAATATATATAATAACGACTTCCATCACGCCTTTTTCACCTTCACCGGACAAACCGCACATTAGACAGCTTCAATGTGATATTAGATAATGGATATAGGTTTATTTGTTAATAAGAACTTTAGAGCTTGTGCTAATCTTTTCCTCTTTTAACTTACAGATGACCTGCGGCATATCGTGTGTCGATAAGACACTAAACAAATCCTTCTACCACCTGGGAGTTTGCATAGCCAAGCACCCGGGGTATTTTATCATCATTCCGGTGCTGCTGACGATGCTCTGTATGACGGGGTGAGTAAGCCAAGTCCTCGGAGGCTTAGTAAACTCTAGCTAACTAATCCCTTATTATCACAGCTACCAGCAGCTAAAGTATCAAATCGATCCCGAGTATCTGTTCTCACCAATTGCGGGGGAAGGCAAGACTGAGCGCGCCATCGTCGAGCAGTATTTTAAAGTGAATTACACGCATCGCTTCAATGTCGGACGCATTACGAGGCCCGGTAAGTGTGCGCACCTGGTCGCGATTGTGGCAAGCATTTTGGGCAAATTAAACGTTGCCACACATCTTTTTGCACCTTGACGAGGAGGAGGCTGGAGGCTTTCCCTCGTCTCCGCCCTGCCATCCACTGACTTTCGGCTCCAGTGTGCAATAAATAATTTCAGCACACGACCGAGATGGAGACACAATATCTTAGCATTTATTGGGGTCTTGAACTCGGCACTGTTTTACAGGCTATTAACTTCGCTAAATGGTTTATTAGGCAAAGCCACCACCACCACTAGCATCGCCGAACTACAATAATAGTAACAGCAGAAACATTAATAATAATAGCAGCTACAACAATGGGTTTAGCTAACTTAAGCAAAGTACCGCATAATTGCCAAATGACATTGTGCCATCAAAACTTGAGCAGAGATGCTGAAACACGAGTAGCAAAATCCTTACCCATGAAAATAACATCAAAATTAATTACACGCTCGAAATTGTTTCTGTGAATACAAAATTCGAAATCATGTGTATCATATTTTCAGTGAGAAAGAAAAGAACGTACAGACACCAGAATATTATTACCTTTATTGCATTAAAACAAATTGGAAAACTTTAATTGAGTTACCACAGAACATAGTTTAATTTGTCTAACTTTGTTAAAATTTATTGAAAAACAAATTAAACATTGCTGAAGGCAGATGAAAACCCAAATCTTGTTAGACACACGTTGCTCAACGTTCAAATAGAGGAAAATGTTGCTAGGAAGCTTGTTGAGCAACTTGTGGTGTCAACAAAAATTTAGATGTTGCAGATGTCTAAATATTAAATAACTCCCATGTTGGTTATCCAATTTTAAAAATTAAAAAAAAAAAAAAAAAACAAAACACCGTTTTAACTATTCGATAACAGTTATAAATATCTCTGTATTTTATGGGTACTGGAAGTAATAATGCTGCATTTCTACCTCCATAAAAACTACATGGAGAAAGATCCTAAGCCAGATGTAGATTGATTCTGATTCTATATTTGAAGAATGAGGTGTGGCTATTTAAACTATGATATCCATATGATTTACTATTCTTCGACCACACCATCCATCTGTATCTTTTGTAATATTTTACGGAGAGGATTGGCTTCAACTGTTTTGTCGCAGACTTATTTGTATCGTTGGGTGTGCAGTAGTAGGGCCCTTAAAAATTGCATAATTTGGCCGGTCTTAAATGCTTGTTGCAAAAAACGAAGCAGCTCGGACATTGCTGAGTGGAATGATGGGAGAAACGTGTGGAATTGGCTGAAATAACTGCGAAACCATTACTTTTTAACTTTTGCGAGCCGTGCGAGTGTTCGCTGCGTGTTGCTCAAAGCAATTTCGCTCCGAAAGGCCGTTAGCCATTATTCTTGTGAAACAAGTGCTTAGAGCCGTTCTCCTAAACTGCACTCGATGTGCACTCGGCAGTTCTTGGATCGAGACGCATGCAGATCAGCGCATCAATCTGTGACGGACTCTCGATGGAAGCCACGCGTGCGCATTTGTACACAGCACAAATGGCATCAAATAAATATCTGTACATGTATCCATGCTTCGATTTCGCTCATCATTGAACTTTATTTTGACTGAGATTTGTACGAAAAGCCAGCGACTGTGCCGGCGGCCATGAGCGATCCATGAGCGAATGTGGATGCATACCTACATACATAACATATGTACATGCGGCACATCCATGCGATCGCTGCTGGGGGATTTTCTAGACCGCATTTAGGCGGTTACGACCAGTTAGCCACGGAGCTCAGTGCTCCGCTTCGGTTGCACTTTGGCCAAATGTGCCACAAGACGGTTAAAAGCGAACCAACTTGCTTGCAAGCTGCAACTTTCCCCGGTCTTTTGGAAATTTGTTTATGGAGCGCATCAAGAGAAATGCCAAAATTAATTAATTTAGGCGCTTTGTTGCTCCGCAGACATGTTATATAAAAGCATTGCTCGATTATTACTATTATTTTTCATCGTGAATCGCACTCTTATAGACAATAGTTTTGTTGATCCTGTTGCCGGAAAGTTAGGATTTCCTCGCTGCTTGACTTCCTGCTCCAAGACAAATAATTGTTACGATTTGAGTTGATTTTTCGAGTGCTACCACATTCAGCGGCCAAGGATTTACTGAATCGAAAGACTTCTGGTTGTTCGAACTGCAATCAATAAAACCAGCTTTTGTTTAACAAAATTCATTGACAATTGCTTGCAAAACGTGAATGGTTTGTTGATGACAGAAAATATCATAAAAAACATGTCAAGTTCATTCACAACTTAAAGCGAAGCATCATCGAAACTTTTAATACCCTGGTAATAAATGGTCAAATAGTTTGGGTATTCATTTTATATAAGTTGTATGATTATGTGATTAAAACGGGGTACTTAGGCACCATTTGCAAAATAGGAATGTCTAGGATGATGTAAGGAAAACGAAATTTCCTTGAACTTATTTCTAGGATTCTTAGATCCAACTCGCTCAACAATCAATCAATTATCTTATTGTATGGGGTTTTATCTCGTTGGAAAAACTCACCGAACTAAGCATGAACCGAACTTGATTCTTTTTAAGGAAAACTGAACATGAAAGCAAACGGATCAATATCATTTATTATATAATACTAGCAACTGATGAAACGAACCACGGATTACTTCCAAACCTTTTTCCTTCTGGTTTCACAAAAATCATAGGCTTACTCATATTTATACCATTTATTATTAAGTTAACGAGATGGAAAACGTAATAGTACAAGATCTCTATAATTTTAAATGCAGTAGTACGTACAGCTATAGTTATATTTATTGTAAGTGTCGACATATACAAATATCTGGCTTGAAAAGCCGCACCAAACCTGTGACGCAAGTATATGAAGCTGCATTGGTTATGGCGCATTAAATTCGAATAACGTTTGGGACAATCGTCTAATATTAAGTGGAAGTCCGATAAACGAGTAAACAGAAACACAAGTGGAATAATCGGGCGAAGCCTCAATCAAATGGAATTCAATTAAAATTATTGTCACGACTCGGCGTGTGGGTAACGGCGGCCGGAGCAAAATACGGCAGCCTTCGAACCTAAGTCCACAAAGTCACTAATTGTTTGCCAACGGTGTGCTTTGCTCTTTGCGCTAAACCATGGTCACCGGTGCTAATCCGACACCTGTCCACCCGTTTTCCAGGTCGCTTCGGTCGAGTCATTGTGATAACGAAAGATGGAGACGACAACATGATTAGGCGCGAGGTGTTCCAGGAGCTGCGCCAGCTGGACGACATCATTCAGAATGCCAGCACCACCTACGACGGGGACACGTACACCTACAAGGACAACTGCGCCCGATGGGAGAGCGAGTGCTTCGAGAACGACATCCTCAATCTGGACGCACTGATGGATGATGTGAGTGAAGGACAAGCCACTGTTTTCCTAACTTACCCGATTACTGCAATCTTAATAAAAGATCTATATAGTTAACATAATATTTATCTCCTTAATTTCAGATTGAAGCGGGTCAGCTTAACCTGACTTTCCCCTTCATGTTCAATCCAGTTACCTGGGATGCTCATCTATTCCCCGTGTTCTTTGGCGGAACCAAACTCACCGAGGACAACATTGTGATCAGTGTCCCGGCCATACAGCTGGTGTATTTTGTGACAGCCGACACTAAGCGTCAGGATGCCAAGTAGGATCGACAATGCACCTTAATTGTGGCAAATTTAACGTTCTTATTTGTTGCCAGGGGTGCGGAATGGGAGGAAACATTTCTGAAGGTCGTTGGACAAGCAGAGGATTCGGGACGGTTTAAACACATATCGGTCTCATACTTTGCCTCTCGTACTTTGGATCACGAATTGGAGAAAAACACCAAGACTGTAGTGCCCTATTTTAGCTCCACATTTCTGCTAATGGGTTTGTTTAGGTAAGTACAATTGTATTAACTCTAAATGTTAAATAATGTTAAAATGTCCTTCTTAAAACTCAGTGTCATTACCTGCATGATGGGAGATGCTGTGCGCTCCAAGCCCTTCCTGGGTCTAATGGGTAACGTCTCAGCTATTATGGCCACCTTAGCTGCTTTTGGCCTGGCTATGTACTGCGGCATTGAGTTTATCGGCATCAATTTGGCAGCTCCGTTTCTTATGATCGGTGAGTAAGAGTTATTATTTAAACATATAGTAATAGTAGTAGTAATAGTATAGTTATATGTTTTATTTGCAATCATATAAATATTATCAAGAGCTTAATATTTTTTTAGGTTTACGTTCATTCTCTCTCAACGTCTTAAAATTAATTATGTGCCCTTTTTGTCAAGGCACGGTTTTCTATCTATAAGTAAAAACGTCCAATTTAACTGGTCGAAAGTACAATGAACTGCATAGAAACCAATTTTTAAATGATAAAGAGTCTTTAGTGGTTTTTCGGTTATGATACTGATCCTTATTATTGACCCTGTAGTCTATAGACATAACCCATAGGGTTTTACTTACAAAAGTGCGATCAAGATGACTTTACGACACTTTCATTGCATATGGTTATGCATTAACTGAAAAAAACATTAGATATGGAATGGATACATATAGAGAATTCATGTATTGTCTTTTTTATCATTTACATTTTAATCCTGTATATGTTGAGTGGAATTTTAAAAGAAATCCAATCCAAACATAACATTTATCGCAAACTAAACTTACCTATTTGTGAACCAGTATCATACCCGCATTAACACAGAGTACGTTGATCAGTAGGAAGGTAATAGTTTTCTCCTTGTGTAAGGTGTGAAGTCCCTATATATTGCAGTGTTTTATCATGGGGAAATATTAAGCAGATATAGAAGTATGTACTTGTACATCTGTACATATATCTCCAAATAAATGTAATTTCGTTTAATAGATAACAATAAAAAAATAAAATATTAGATAGTCACTTTCAATAAACTTAACTTCATATAGTATATTTTGTCCAGATAGATAAATATAATAAGAATAATAAGGTGAAGAAATGCTTTATTTATAAGATTTGTGTATAAATTCCATATTTTCCTTTCCATATCCTAAACGTCAGAAAAAGTTCTAATAGATCTGAACGATTCCGGCAAAAATAAATATAATTTAATTTACAAAAACAAATTTTTAATTCATTTTTTAAATATAGTTACTAATTCCTTATCCTTTTCGTAGGCATTGGCATTGATGACACGTTCGTTATGTTGGCCGGTTGGCGGAGGACAAAGTCCAAAATGCCTGTGCCAGAGCGAATGGGCCATATGATGTCAGAGGCAGCCGTCTCCATCACCATCACCTCGATCACCGACTTCATCTCGTTCCTGATCGGCATCATCAGTCCCTTCCGATCGGTGAGGATCTTCTGCACGTACTCGGTGTTTGCCGTCTGCTTCACGTTCCTGTGGCACATCACCTTCTTTGCCGCCTGCATGGCCATCTCCGGGTACAGGGAGCGCAAGAATTTGCATTCCATTTTCGGTTGCCGGGTCCAGCCGATGTCGGTGGCCATCAAAGGTGAGTGAACTGAATGAGTCGACTCTGAACGTGATTGTAAGCTATTGTTGTTCTGTGACTCGTGGCGTTGTGTGCACAATTTCAACAGAGTTTCAAAAACATGTTTGTTTTTTGAGAAGATCTAAGAATGAGTCAGTATCCAGCAGATATTGTTGAAATGCTCTTGGCGCTTTAAACCTATTTGCGAGTGTTTTTGCTGCAAGGTCTACTTAGTGTAGTTGAATTGTGGACAGCACCACAACCGGATCAAAACAGGCGCAGTTTAGATAGATGGCTTAACACCAGCAGCTGCAACATGAACTTGATCATGAGGCAAAAGCAACTAGACTAGTCACTGTCTTAGCACAACAAGAGTCGCTGCAATTGAGGTCAATGGGAACTTGTCTCACCACACTTCTTTCTATCGGTTTTGTTTTGGTTTGGCTCCACAGAGAAGCGCAACTTCCTCTACAAGGCAGTGATGGCGGGTGGCATCGACCCCAAGGATCCCGACAATCCCGTGGACAACAAGGACCACATGCTCATGGCCTTCTTCAAGGACAACCTGGCCGCGGTGATCAATAACAAATGGTGCAAGATCATTATAATCCTGGCCTTTGCCAGTTACCTGGCTGGTGCTTGCTATGGCATAACCCAGATCAAGGAGGGCCTCGAGCGACGCAAGCTATCCAGGGAGGACTCCTACTCAGTGGAGTTCTTCGATCGCGAGGATGACTATTACCGCGAGTTTCCCTACAGAATGCAGGTAAGTTTATAAATGAATCTTAAAATCAATCAGGTTCATGTTTCATTATTGTTCCTTTTTCAGGTTATTATTGCTGGACCTTTGAACTACTCGGATCCCGTGGTACAAGAGCAGGTGGAGAACTTGACCAGCACCTTGGAGCACACCTCGTATGTGACTTCCAGACGGTACACAGAGTCGTGGCTGCGCTCGTTCCTATCCTTTCTGGAGCGCAACAATGAGCTGCTTAACGTGACCGTAGACGACGAGCAGACCTTCATAGATGCAGTTAAGGAGCACTGGCTGTTCCCCGGCAATCCCTTCTCGTTGGACGTACGCTTTAACGATGACGAGACCCAAATCATAGCCTCAAGGTTCCTCATCCAGGCGGTCAACATCACGGATACTAACCACGAGAAGGAAATGGTGCGGGATCTGCGGAAAATCTGCAAGGACTCGCCCCTGAACGCCTCCATCTTCCATCCCTACTTTGTGTTCTTCGACCAGTTCGAACTGGTGCGTCCTGTATCGCTGCAGGCTATGGTAATCGGAGCTGTGATTATGATGATCATCTCCTTCATCTTTATACCCAACATCCTGTGCTCCCTGTGGGTAGCCTTCTCCGTCATCTCCATCGAGCTCGGAGTGGCCGGCTACATGGCCTTGTGGGACGTTAACCTGGACTCCATATCGATGATAAACCTGATCATGTGCATTGGCTTCTCCGTGGATTTCACCGCTCACATCTGCTACACATACATGTCCTCGAAGAAGCGCAATCCCAAGGCTCGTGTTCGTGAGGCCCTCCATTCCCTGGGCCTGCCGATTGTCCAGGGCTCGAGTTCCACAATTCTGGGCATCGTTGCCCTGCTGCTGGCCCAGAGCTACATCTTCCTGGTCTTCTTCAAGATGGTCTTTCTGGTGATCTTCTTTGGCGCCATGCACGGACTCTTCCTGCTGCCTGTGTTGCTCTCGCTCTTCGGACCCGGCTCCTGCCTCACCTGGACGGGCAGGGATGACGGCAGCGAAGTCGAGATGGATGACAGCCTAGACGAGCGGCAGCTAGAGAAGCCATTCTCGCAATCCTACTACATGCAGTACCCGACCATGGGCATCAATGGACCCTACAGCTCCAAGGGCTTCCTGGGCGCCCCCTACAAGGCATACGGCGTGGACGAGAAGGACCTGGGCCTAGGCACCTCCGGCGAGGATTCCTCGGAGAGCAGTTCGAGTCGGTCGCAGCGCCGTCATCAACAGGCGGCCGCCGCCGAGGAGGAGGCTGTCATTCGGGAGTCACCTCGTCGTCGTTACGAGGAAGGCTGGCGACGTTCCTCTTACCAGAATATTTATGGAGCTCAAGGGGCGAACCAGTTCCAGGCCCAGCCTGATCTCTATGGCCAGCAGGTGTCGGCGGCCGAGTGGCGCCAGCGTCTGGATGCCCACGAACAGCAGCAGCGCCACCGTCAGGGACAGCGTCGCAGTCCTTACGAGAACTACCACCTGGACATGGAAATGGATATGCAACGGGCGCGACGTAACTCCCATGGCGATGTCATCGACCTCCACGGAACGCCAAATTCTTCCGCAGATGAACGCCTGCGACGACCAAGGGAACAGCTCAGTGCTGGCAGCGGCGACGACAGCAGCTACGGTCAGCAGCATGGGACGCCTCCGCCAGCCTCCGGCTCCGTTCCGCCGGCAAAGCGATACCACCGCCGACGATCCTCGGAGGACTCGACCACGCGCCATCAGCGCTGGCCAGCGAACATCGAGGAGCGGAGAGCGCGCCGCACCCACTCGCCCGCCCAGCACCGCCCAGAGACTGCCACGCCCAACTTCGCCTACCGCTCCTCCTCGCACCACAATCTGTACCAGCCGAACGGGAAGGGGTCGAAGCAGCCGCCCACCTATCAGTACGGCGACTACTACCACTGAGGAAGGTTTGGAGAGCTCTGCTCGGGGCTATGTGACAGGAATTAAGCTACAAACTAGAGAGATGGGTGGGTCACGTCTTCCGAAATTGATTCACTAGAAAGGGCGTAGAATTTGCACCTTAGAATTACAGATTTTTATAATTTATAGGTAGGAATTTGGTCAGTTTATGAATCCCCTGCTGTACTCTAAAGCTTGTAAGTAATGTTATATAATAGTGTTTCCTCCCAGTCAGTCCCATAGAATTGACCCGCCCAAGCGTAGATAGATATAGAATGTGGGTGAAAGCGAGGGAGCAGAGCAAACTGTCTTGTCAAACGATGATCTATTTAAGTCAAAGAACCTCCTCCATTCCCGATGGATCTGCCTTCACTCCTCATCGTGTACTTGCCCCCGTCTATAGACAAAGGACTACCACGTTCAGACTATATACATTTACAAAACCTGCGATTGGGCCACCCAAGCTCCCAGCTGTGAGCTCAAAATCAAAATCAGTTTAGTTCGATAAGTCCGGTTCGATTTATTTATCCCAAAACATTTCATCGAGAAGAGCTTGAGTCAGAAAACTTATGGTACCATCTACATCTAGTTAAATGTAGGCTACTTGAGTGAGACTTAGGGTTCCCCATTCCACTGTTTATTTAAATTAATTTAGATTTAGTGCGCGAGTCAATGATGTTCTGCTGAGTATATATTTAATGACTATTAACTGTTAGGGATGGCCAAATCACGACCCGCTACCACTACCTAGTTCTGTAAGAAATTTGGGACATGTTTGTAAAGCGTTTACAATTTTTGCTATTGAATAAAAACTTTTATATTTTCCTAGAAATAATGAGCGCATTTTTTGTGATAACTTGAGCAGTCTTAATTGCTTTTTGAGCTACTTTTAATGGGATTTACAATCGTAATGCCCCTATAAATGGTTTCGTACTTGAAGGAGCCCTGTTCAGTATGTTTTCCATATTGGTCATTATTTGCTGTCTGCCCTTGAGGGTATTTGCATCCAATAGCTCCACTGAGTTGGAGTTCAATTTCAGTTCAAAATGTCATCCCTTAATGGACTGTGGACCATATTTTTCACTGGCTGGATTCGCCAAAGTAAGTTGTACTACGTTTAATACCTGGTTCTTATTGTAGTTTTCGTAGGTTAATTGGCTTGAAGCTAATCAAATTTGCAACCGAGTGGGTTCCGTCCTGGCCACAGTTAGAAACAAGGAACACCATCAGCTTATGCTGGACTATGTCACCAGAAATGGTGAGATCAAAGACTCTCTAATAACAAGATGCATAACAAACATACAACTGATCTCGAATGTACGTAAGCGTACAAGAGAGCGACTGATTGGCCTTAGAGCGCTCTATATATCCTTGTCTGACTTTTAAGCAAAATTAAAAGAGATCCTAGATCAGCTCTAGACTCAGCACGACAAAGTCAAAAGCTAACAAATCGTATGGCGTTACTCATCTTGTTGTTATATTGGACTTTGGAGAGATTATTCCAAATCCATAAATCTCTTCTTCCTCCAGAACATTATTTCGGAAATATGTCTTTCTGGCTGGGCGCTACAAATCTGGTGAAAAGATCTTACTCCTGGACTTGGCTGAGCACCGGAATTCCTGTGACCTTCGCACAGTGGGCTCGCAGGGAACCGAGATCGGATCGTAAAGGCAAGGATGCTTGCCTGATCCTAGGCAGTGATCATATGTGGCACAGTGCTAACTGCTCTGAGAAAAACTTTTTTATATGCGAGAACATTTGTTTGCTAGATTACACAGGGTTAGACAAAAAAGTATATCTTTAAGCTTAATAGAGATATCGATTTCTTGAGTAAAAAATTGGTAAGATAAAACCATTGTAAATGTGAGAACAATTAAATGTTTTAAACCATAATGAGTAAATAATTTTATTATTATTATCTTTTTTTATCGTTTCCTTTAATGTTGTTAAATACGCAAAAATCTACAAAATATCTGAACACTGAAGCACATCTGCATAAGAAAAATTATTATGAAACAATTTGAATAAGTTCTTCAATAATTAACAAACTTAATATTTATACCCTTGCAGGGAATAATAATTTTAGTCAGATGTTTGCAACGCAGTGACGGAGGCACCTCCGACCATAAAAAGTATATATATTCTTGATCAGGATCAACAGCCGAATCGATCTAGCCATGTCCGTCTGTCCGTCTTATTCTGTCTCTACGCAAAATATTTTCAGTTTTCAATAGAATTTAATAAATTTGAGATATAGGCATCTTATATTATTCTACAATTTTGCATAAATTTTTTTGAAAATCTGACTACTATATCATATATGTAGCTCCCATAGGAACGAACGAGAAATTAATACAATTAAAAAATATAATTTTTCTGTTTTCAACAGATTTTCATCAAATTTGAGAGGTATAGGTCGTCCTCTCCTCCGTTTTCCGACGATTACCGCATCAAATACCTTACGAGCCGGAGCGTCTTCTTCCATGCGGGCGATGTGACCCAGCCAGCGGAGTCTTTGAATTTTGACTCGGCTTACTATATCAACATCCCCGTACAGCTCATACAGCTCGTGGTTCCATCTGATGCGATAAGCATCGCCAACGCAGATTGGACCAAAGATTTTGCGGAGAATCTTTCTCTCGAACACTCCAAGAGCAGCTGCATCGGATTGCACCACTGTCCAGCACTCCGCACCATATAAGAGTACTGGAAGAATGAGCGTCCTGTAGAGTGTTATTTTTGTCGGTCGAGAGAGAGCTCTACTGTTAAAGTGCCTACTGAGCCCAAAGTAGCACCTGTTGGCAAGTGTGATTCTCCGCTTAATCTCCAGGCTGACATCATTTGTGCCACTTATTGCAGATCCAAGGTAAATGAATTCCTTCACGAACTCAAAGCTATGGCTTCCTGCAGATAGCTGGGAATCAAGACGCCGCGATTCCCTGCTAGAGCACACCATAAACTTTGTCTTATCCATGTTAACTGCCAGTCCTACTTTAGCTGACTCTTTTTCAATAGCCCCGAAGGCTGCTGTAACATCACGCTTGGTTCGGCCAATGATATCAATATCATCAGCGTAGCCAAGGAGTTGGACACATCTGTTTGTTAGAATAGTGCCCGTCCGATGCACTCCAGCCTTCCTTATAATACTCTCCATTAGAATGTTGAAGAGCATACAAGACAGCGAGTCGCCTTGTCTGAGACCACACTTGGTATAAAAGGTTTCGGATTGGTCATTTCCTACCCTGACAGAGCTGATGGTGTTGCTCAATGTCATCATGCAAAGCCGTATTAGCTTTGCTGGTATACCAAGCTCAGACATGGCGGCATACAGGCGATCTCGCCGGGGACTATCGAATGCAGCCTTGTAATCGACGAAGAGGTGATATGTGTCGATCTGATTTTCGTAGGACTTCTCCAGGAATTGTTATGATTGCGGGGGTCTCCTCAATCTCTGCATCAATCAATCAATCTAAGCATTCTGCATAAGAAATAATATTATAAGGCAATTTGAATAAGTTCTTCAATAATTAAAAAACTTAATATTTATACCCTTGCAGGGAATAATAATTTTAGTCAGATGTTTGCAACGCAGTGACGGAGGCACCTCCGACCATAAAAAGTATATATATTCTTGATCAGGATCAACAGCCGAATCGATCTAGCCATGTCCGTCTGTCCGTCTTTCTGTCTCTACGCACAATATTTTCAGTTTTTTATAAAATTTAAAAATTTTAGGTAAAGGCATCTTATATTATTCTACAATTTTGTGTAATTTTTTTTGGAAATCGGACTACTATATCATATATGTAGCTCCCATAGGAACGATCGAGAAATTAATTCAATTAAAAATTATAAATTAATGAATTCAACAAATTTTTATTAATTTAGAGATGTATAGATGTTAGATGTAGAGGAAAAATGCAAACCTATGAATATAAAACTGTAAATATAATATGTATAGGTGAATGAAATAAAAGCAGGTATTACTTCAATGTATTTAATATATATAATTTATTTTGTTTCCAAGTCATCGAAGTTCTATCTATTTCCTTTCTTATCTCAATATAATATATATCTCAAATAATATAATAATTATAATAATAAAATATTTTTCTTAAATTATACTTAGTCGTTTCTTTGGGAGGAAACTTTCTAGTTAAAGAAAATTCAATTTTATTATTAACTAAAAATTGTAAGATATCCAAGCTTTCAATACTACATATGTAGACTTAACAAATATTCTATTCTTTATTTTGTAATATATTAATAAGAATATTCATCATCTGCATCAACACCGGAGTCGATCTAGACCGTCTGTCAATCCGTTACTTTCCAAACTTATCTCGTTCAAAGATTTACCAATATGTTAATTTTTATTGTAAGTGAAGCCGCCTTGGAAACCATTGGAAACTCGTAGGAAAATATTTAGGTTTTAGGCATATTGACAGATATTAAAATATTTTACTATATCCAAATTGCGGCTTATTTTATATATATTATACGAACTGAGAGTTATATACTATACTAAATGTGAATAGAAACGTTCGGTAAATTGATGATTTAAAAACCAATATAATATTTTTTTATGGTTATTATTAATTATTTATGGTTCTATACAAATGCAAAACTCTGTCTTTTTCTTTTTAACTTAAAAATAAAGCTTTACAAGAAAGCTTTTTCTTAGCAAACAGAAGCTGGCTGCTAGGAGCATACCCAGCAGTTGAAGCTTCAACGTGTGAAACTTTGTACAGTTAATTTAGTGAATATTGTTTAAACAGTATATATACATATATATATATTTATATATATATATTGTACTTTTTCAGAAATATAGTCGAGTTTAAGAAGCCGCCTTACAAAAATTGTATTCCTAAACAAGAACTTTAAGAATGAGACGAGAGCAAATGCAACAAACAAACCCCCTTCGATCATTGTCTTAAGCACAATATGCCTAAGAAGGTGTTGTGCATTCAACAACATGAATAATTAAAAACAATTGTTCTGTTTTATTTGCTTGCACTTAATTCTTTGATAATTTATTGTATCAAGAAAAGGAACCCCTCAATAGTTGGCGTCATCGTCGAACTGGCAACGCTTCTCGCAGACAAAGAAGCGCTGCTCGTTGCACTCCTCGTTCTCCCAGAGCCCGGTGATTCCGTTGATGCCCAGGCAGTGGCGGTTATCGTTGGAGTAGCCGGGCAGTCCGTTCTGGAAGTTGCGGTAGTTGACGGCGCGTCCCTTGCTGAACCACACCCAGGAGTCGGTGTTGGCCAGGTCGGTGCCGGAGGTCCAGAGGGGATCGACAAGCAGGTCCTGCTGGTCCCGGGCGACGGTGTAGAGGAAACTGCGCAGGGCGCGCTGATCCTGCTCCGTGGGGATGCTGACCAGGGTGTAGCCGAAGGCGGCGCAGGTGGCCTGGGCCTGGAACCAATTCACCTTCGCAAAGGTGCCCAGTGCAAACCGGCCGTCTGTCCGGCTGAAGGGCGCGAAGGCCGGAATGAGGTCCTCCTCGGAGGTGTCGTTGCCAGGGACAGGACTAGTCGGAGAGCCATCTAGGTCCGGGAAGGCCCAGGCCAGGCCAATTAGTAGGAGGGAGACCAGAATCAGGGAACGCATATTTCTTAGTTTGTCGACTCCAAGAAGGCAACTCTCTTTATATAGCCCAAACTGCTACTTGTACTAATTGCCCCGGGCATTCATCAATGTCACCGGATAAGCAGCGGGAAATCTGGGCATAACTAAGTACTTTCCCTAAATTGGTTCAGCGCACTTGCCGTTTGCCCCTTGCCATAAATATCGCTCTCCAGTAAATCTCCATTTTAAGCGCTGCGCAAATCCGTTTGCCATTTTTATGTTTAAGTTTTCGCCCGCTAATAATGCCATCCCATCTCCGTCTCCAACCGCATCCCTTCCTTAGCTCCCAAATGCAAGCGCTGGAAATTTATCGAAAAAATGTAGAAAGCATATCTCATTTAACTCTGCTGTCAGCTGGGGGAGTCCGAGGGGCAGACAGAGACGTTATGACGGGTCAAGGATTGCCAATTGCCAAAGCGGAACGGAACCCTCGTCCAACTTTGCCCCACTCAATCTCAGTGCGCATTTCCTTTCGGTGCCCCCTTTGTGTTTGGTGTGTGCATGTTGGCCAAGTGTTTACGAGTCCCGCTGGGATTGAACAGCGGCGAAATGTGCAAACACAGATCGCTGGCTTCCACTCCGCTCCTGCTCCTGCTCCTGCTTCTGCTCCTGTTCCCGTTCCCTTCTGGCCGGAAGTGAGGGGGAAAATGACATGGAATCCGAAATGGTTGCTGCATTGTGGCAAGTGTGGCGTTCCGAGGGCGTGTGCGTAATATGATTTCTGGGAATGGCATCCCATTCTGATTCTAATTCGCATTTGCATTTGCCAATGCTGCAAAACGCATAAAAGACTCACGTTGCGGACAAGGTCATTTATGTCAAGGGACGAAAAATCATGTTCCATCGATGGCTGAAGACCACAGCACTTGTAAAATATATAATCAAGAAAACTCAAGTTTGTAAATACCTTTAATGAGTGTTGTTACAATTTGGTAATTTATCTTTTTGTGAATTTTAGCAATTAGTAGCTGCAATGGTTGAAATTACTCAAAATATATACGATTATAACATGAAAATTGTAAAATCCCAACCATTATTTTTGCAAAGATGAGAATTTGTTGACAACATTTTGCGCAACATTTGCATACAATATACACTACATTAATTATTTAGATAATAACAGATTGAAAAATATTAATAAATTAACATGGGAGATTGATTGATTGGGAAGTTGAAATTTTATATTTCAACATTTAGGACTGCCTTATGATTTGACCAGAACATATTGATTTTCTTTAAGCATATTCTTATGTATTTATGTTTTGAAAAAAATCGAAATCCAAGAATATCTATATATGTATAAAAGAAAGTCGTATCTTTTACACCACTTATAACTCAAGAACGGCAGAACAGATTTGGGTGAAAATTGGTAGCAAGGTAGCTTAGAGTCAGGAGACGGACATAGGACACTTTTAATCGACAGAAAAGTATATCCATCACTGATATATAGTATTTATTACAAACCAATATATCAAGTAGTCGTTCCCTAACAGTTCAATTGAAAACTATAAAATTATTAAAGTCTATATTTTTAAAGGTGGTAATTTGAAAAGTGTTAATTATGTGGATCGGCATTTGAGTATATGGTCCAAAAGGACGACGTGCGAACGAACATCATCATCAACAAATGTATTCACAGAACTTAAGCGAAGAAAGACAAAATATAATAAGAGAAAATGTCCCATTGAGACAACGCGTGAGGACATTGGCATCATACAATCGATTGGCATTCTGAGAACTACAGTGATGATGAAAATTTAGATATTGAACCAATGACGGCTATATGCCGATATTGCAGTGCGTTAAAGTT
Source organism: Drosophila serrata (assembly GCF_035046125.1). Classification (NCBI taxonomy): domain Eukaryota; kingdom Metazoa; phylum Arthropoda; class Insecta; order Diptera; family Drosophilidae; genus Drosophila; species Drosophila serrata. The sequence goes on from NW_028257165.1 coordinate 156,997, forward strand.
CAAAAGAGAAACTGCGGGATTGTGATGCGCAAGTGGAAAAGTTAAACTGGATTCATTACTTTTCAAATATAAAACAAAAAAATTCTTTATTTTTTAATCACCAAACGAAATGTTACAAAAACGAAGAGATCTGGTGGCGAAGGGTAGTTTGCCGAGTTTCCTAGTTTATAATAAAGCCTTGAATTTTAAGTCAAATCTATTTCATTTTTATACCATTTGTACTAGTAGGAGAAAATATAAGCAAGAGTATAGCCCTATATATTCATAATCTTTCACATAAGTTTATTATAACTGTATTAAGATTTTATTAAATTAAAACAATTTCATTCATTCAATGATTAGTTTAAAAAAAATCAAAACATCCAAGGGATTGGATCAGCTTTCCGAGGTAAAAAATAAACAAAATTCTATTTTTGTTACAAAATGGTCCAAATCTAAAATTAAATGATGTAATTATTATTATAGAATAATACAAAAAAATTCGTTTCGCCCAACGTGGGGCTCGAACCCACGACCCTGAGATTAAGAGTCTCATGCTCTACCGACTGAGCTAGCCGGGCAATGTTGCGATCAATCTCCAACTGCCCAATTGCTGGTTTAGGGCTGGGGGCTAAGGTAACCAAGAACATACAAAAAAGTACAAAAATATATATGTAAAAAGTATATGAATAAATGAATAAACAAACTGTCAGCTTATTAATTAATCGAATATGTACACTGTTTTTGTATTTTTTAATACACAGAAAGACTTAAAAGCAAAATCGTGTGTTGCTGAACTTCTGCGACATCTACATTTGTGTCGCTCTTGCTTGAGAGTTGCTCAACATGCTCTTGCTTAGGTGTTGTTCAACATGTACCAAGCAACCTTTTCTTTACTTGGTTGCTGCGCAACATGTGTATAGCAACATTTCCGTTTATAGGCCATATCTATCTTCCCTTTACTTCAGCAATATTGCATGGGTGCTAGGTATCTCAGATTCCCACTGTGGCTCAGTTCAATTTCTTATCAAACAAATACATTGGGCAATATATTTTTTATGTCAGCAGACCATTGACAATGTAATCAACCCTTGAGCTAAACAAACACATATTTACTGATTCAAGAATCTTGTTGTGAGATGGAATTTCATCGCTTCAAAACCCGCGGCAGGAGGCGAAGGAGGACATGCACGCTCGACTATGACAAAGAGCGCGTTTGGGAACCAAGCTATCTGAGGGTGAGTATCTCCAAAGACATGCCGCTGATCATTCCTCGAAATTGCGGTCGCAACAGGCCAGATGCAAGGAGCTTCACCTGGAGGAGGAGTACAAGTGGTATCAGGTGCGTCTAATGACCAGTTACCTGGGAGTCTTCTTTCTTCTGCATATGGCTGTCTCCGCAAGCTCTGTGGCAATCCTGTTGCTATTGACCGATGTAAAGGTTTGGCTCTGATAAAGATGGGGCTTAAATTGAGTCAATTTCACTTTTTCAGCACACGTATCGCATCTATCCCGATGTGGCTTTAATTATAATCAATGCCTTTTTATTGCCCCTTGTGCTGAGCATCAATTTATTCGAGGACATTGTGCGGCGACACAGATGGGTATTGGTGTTGTCGTCGGTTCTGGCTACATTTTGCTTAATAGGGGCAGGTAAGTCTGAAATAATGCCGTATTTCCATAAGAAATAGTAAGGGGCTAAGGTTGAATTGCCTTGATTGTGAGATACCGGGTACCCGGTAACAATTTTCCATACAACATTTAATACATCACATTCTAGCTCGGTCTTTCGACTTTGTATATCTTCTGAAACTTTGATGATAGGGCTTTAATCATATAAATAAATATTCATTTAATTGAATTCTTATTCTATTTACATTTCCAGTTTGATTTTATACTTTTACAGATTTGGGATTGGTCACTTATCATTATGTAGCTCACGATTGGCCCCTTAATTCGTCTATGGACATTTACGCCCTTTGTATGATCTACATGTTCCTGCCGATTCCATCCGTGAGAGTGGCTGCTCTCCTTGGTTTCATTGTCAGTGTCCTGTATGTGGCGTACTATATGAAAGTGCTCGCGTTTCTTGCGGTGTACGCCGGTCGCGACATTCAAAACTATGAAAGGATAACAGTGGACATCTTACATTATTTCGGCTTCACCATGATGGGCGTATTCTTTCGTCTCATGAACGACACCATGGTTCGGGCGTCCTTCCTTGACCGCTACCAGTTCATCATGGAGGAGATCTGGTTGCGCCACGCCTTGCTCCAGGAATCGATGCTGCTGGACAATACCTTGCCGCCACAGATCGCCAAGCCATATCAGGAGAGCATTAGAAACAAGATCACACAGTTGGATAGCGAATTGAAGTTCAAGTCCTGGGGGAACTATGGGAGCAGCATGGCCATCCAGATGCATTCCGAGGTTAGCATTCTGTACGCGGACGTGGTGAACTACACCTACCTGACCACGACCCTGTCAGTGGAGACCCTGGTGAAGGTGTTGCACGATCTCTACGGTCGATTTGACATGGCTGCCGCTACCTACAAGGTCCAGAGGATCAAGTTCCTGGGCGACTGTTACTACTGTGTAGCCGGTCTCGAGGACCCTGACCCGGATCATGCACAAAACACCGTTGCCCTGGGCCTTGCCATGATTTTCAACATCCAGGAAGTGCGGTTTGTTCAGCCCAACTAACTAACTGACCAAGACCACTCATCTTATTTAATCTATCCCACAGGGCCGAACGGGAACTGGACATCGATATGCGCATTGGAGTCCACTCGGGAAGTCTCTTTGCCGGGATCATTGGACAGGTAAAGCTGCAGTTTGACATATGGGGTAGGTTATTGGAAGTATAGGAAATAATAGGGGTAATTAGTGATCATTTTGCAGGAGCTGATGTGGACATTGCTAATCACTTGGAGGCCACTGGGGTACCGGGCTCCGTCCACATCAGTGGCCGGACTCTGAGCATGCTAAATGCGTCTGAGTACACAATATTGCCAGGCACAAAGATGGCCCAGGAAGATCCGGTCCTGCAGAAGTATCCGATGAGAACATATCTGGTTGCCGGCACTGTCTACAACCGCTCCCGGAAAAGTCCAATTACTGTGAATCGAGGCCAGTCGGCCATTAACATTAGAACACCGCCAATGCAGGGCCCCGTCGACATTAGCGACTCCATGTACGAAGAGTTGCGTGAGGAGTTTCGCAAGATGCCAGTGGGCGGCTACGAGTACGTCTGGCTATGGTCTGGCTATGATCAAATATTAATATATAACTGTGTTCCTTTAAGCTTTCAACGTATATTTTCATCCAAACGACGAGTCGGAGATACCGCACGAAAGTCGCGCCGAGAAATAGGATTCTTATGCACACAGTTCAAGGATGCGACTCTGGAAAGGAACTATCTGCATCAGCCGGACTATACTTTCAAGGGCTCCGTACTGCTGGCCTGGGTAACTGGTGTTTGCTTGATCTACATTGAGATCATGACCAATGTGTGCTGGGACTGCATTGCGATCAATATGGTAACCTTCATCGTGCTGACTTCCCTCCTGTTTATCGCGTGGTACAAGAAATTATGCTGGTGGAAAAATGGAAATCGCACGGGCTTGGAATACAATAGAATTAGTTGTTTTATATTCAAAGTCTACGAGAGGATACAGCGCAGTTTGTTCTTAAGGATTTTCTGCTACTTGGTCACCATAGCGTGCTACCACTCCGTGATCCTGTTGATAGTGGTTAGTATATGCAGTTCCTAGCCACTGAAGGAACCTTCTTCCTATTGCATTCAGGGATCTTAATAGCTAGCCATTTTGATTTTCAAACTTTCAGTCGAACTGCGATCGGTCAAGGTTTGAGTTGGAGTACATTGAGAGCAAGCTCTTCCACTATGAAGTTAATCTTGACACCTGCTTTCACACGTGGTCCTTTACGAACATGACGGCGCTCATCCTGGGAATGAGCTACACTTTTTCCAGGATTCCGTTCGCTGTCAAGACCTGTGTCAGCTGTATCGAGGCCATCATCTACCTGTTGATTCTGTTTTTCGAATATCAGTTTGTGTTCCAGCACAGCAACACCACGGCACCCTTTTTGCCACCGGAAGTAGCGCACTGTGCCCGCATTATGTTCATGTTAATTACTCTGTACGTGAAAGAGCGTCAGGTTGAGTTCAATGCAAAAACAAACTACAGGTGAGTGAAATAACTTCAGGAGGTTCTTGGGATTGAGATGTAAGTTAATGTAAAGTGAAGGTCTGATCTCTGAATAGGATAACTTCCGTACCATTTATATTGATTCCTAAATCATTACCATCCCCTTAGGCTGAACGTGAGTTTGAAGAACAAACAAAATATGGCCAACGCAACAAACCAATCGATCTTAATTCTCCTTAATAACATTCTCCCATCTCATGTTGGTGAGTAAACCATCACTTCGGGGTTCTGCAGTGACAATGATTTTTGTCTTCTTTTTGCTAAAAGTAACCCACTATCTTGATTCACTGGCCAAACACGAGCTCTACTATGAGAACTACAAAATGGTTTCCGTAATGTTTGCCAAGCTAATGAACTTTAGGATGGATTTGCCCACTTTACGTGTGCTAAACTGCATCATCTCGGAGTTTGACGCTCTGGTAAGGCAATGTCCTTAGAGTTTTACTTTTGACAAGAGTAACTATCGGTTTTCATACCTCAGCTGATTCACTACAAGAAGGTTTACATGGTTGAGAAGATCAAGGTCGTTGGCTGCACTTATATGGCAGCATGTGGCTTGGATTTCTCTCTGGCATCAATGGTTAGAAAAGGCAGCTCTGTGAGAATTTCGCGCTTCATGGAAAGTAAGCTAATTAATTACAATTCCATTATGAAATCACTTATAAATTTCAATTTACCGTCAAGGGGCCCGAAATAGTCGGTTCCTTACGGAGGAAGATGAGGATGACAGCCAGGACACTGTGGTGTTCTTGATGACAACCTTTGCCTTGGATCTGATGCGAACCCTGGCCTCGTGCAACAAGGCTTACGCGGAAGCGCCCTTCGATCGGTATTTGTCAAGCACCCAGATTGGCATCGGGATCTCCAGCGGCGAGGTCATGGCCGGGGTGGTGGGCGCCTCCCAGCCGCACTACGACATCTGGGGCAATCCGGTGAACATGGCGTCGCGGATGCAGTCGACGGGTCTGCCGGGTCACATCCAAGTGACAGAGGAGTCCGCCAAGATACTGATGAACTTTGGTATCAAGTGCAATTCGCGTGGTCTCACTTTTGTGAAAGGACGCGGCGAAATTCCCACATACTTTGTGGCATTTGATGAAAAACTACACTTTATTTCTAACGAAACGGAAGGAACATCACCTGTGACGCGTTTCTCCAACTTGGATTCATTGGATGAAGATGTCGAATCGTCCAGTAGTTTTACTGAAATAATTCTATAAGTTATGTATACATTGAAATATATATTTTGTAATTTACTCGCCACTTTTTGCCACTATGTTTCAAGTTTAGACACGAAGCTATATATTTATACCCTTGCAGGGTATTATAATTGCAAAGTTTCATTAAGTTCAAAACTGAGAGACTAGTTTGCGTAGAAACGGACAGACGGACAGACGGACAGACGGACATGGCTAGATCGACTCGGCTGTTGATCCTGATCAAGAATATATATACTTTATATAGTCGGAGGTGCCTCCTTCACTGCGTTGACTGAAATTATAATACCCTGCAAGGGTATAAAAAAAATAAAATGAAAGCAGGCATTATTGTATTGTTTTTTGACCTATATATAAAAAATTTCTATTGTATTGATTGGTAGTCATCGAAGTTCTATCTGCAAGGGTATATAAACTTCGGCGTGCATAAGTTAGCTTCCTTTCTTGTTTAAAATTAAATTTTTCTTAGATGAACGGATTATGACTAATTAAAATAAATATTTATTGTAGGACATCTAGTCTAATATAGTTGATTTATATCGATCTAATACATATATTGGATTATATTTTAATTTGAAACAACAGTGTAATCTTCAACGTTGCCACAAATGCAGTTGTTCCAGCTTCTTCCTTGTTGAACTCGCGCAATTAAATTGTTAAACTTGTTGACACAATGACATGATCTATTTGCATTGGTTATTTGTCTTTGGTCACTGGAAAGGAAAAATTGCAATTAAATGGGATGGCTGATGCAGAAGCCAGGAGCCAAGGACCCCTCCGACAGCAGATAGTCACGCAGAATGGATGCAGCTAAGGTTCCTCGGCTAAGGCCATTGAATGCCCCTGCTCCTTCGTCAAGTTAATTTATCTCTTTGTTCGAAAGAAGGGAACTGTTGGATATTTTCTCAGCACATAAAACGAAGGTCGTCAAACGTTTAGCTTTGTTTTATGGCGAGCAAATACATCTTAAGACCCTCAACTTGTCCTTTTCGAAAGTTCTTCATGACCGCTTAGTTTGCTTAAAAAAAGAATTAACAAACCAAAGTGGTGTGAGTCCTGAAATCATCTTTGTAAGCTATACAAATATAAATGAAATATTGAAATTTCTAAGCTTCTATATGTATACATTTTATACCTTTTAAATTATTATTCACACGGATACTAATGGATGAAACGCGAACTATATGGTGGGATAAAAACATACAATAAGTAACTTAATTCCATTGGTTTCTAGTGAATTTGTTTAGTTTGTCTTCGGAAGTTTCTGCTGCAATATAAAGCTCCTGTCAATGACTTTTTAAACTAATTTACTTGGAACCTTGTCAATTTTTTCTTCCTACTCATCTCCGCGACTGAGAAATCAGTGTCATCTAGATTCTATAGCATTCCGCTTGCCCTTCCTCTGTCTTGGGCTAATGTCCCCATCAGGGCAGTCGCCCAGTTCCTTAATTAACAAATTCCTGATAAAGTACAAGGATACGGAGGGGTAAAAAGTTTCCAGCTAATTAGAAGACCAGCAACAAAAGGGGGAAGCAAGCAATTTGCGAGTTTATTAATTTTATGTCGATTTGCATGCAATTTCCGGCTCAAGGCGAGCTCTTTGTACCAGTTTTAGTTTCGTTATGATGCCGGATCCTAGGGTAATCTCTGGCAAGAAGACATTTATCCGATGCCTAATTAAAACTAATGGCCAACCAAGTCAGCAACGACTGTCAGTGGCAGCAGGTGGATCTCCCCCAGTTGAGTGGCTTTCCTTGTTCGATTCGACCTGGATGAGCTGCAATTCAATCGGAAGGGAAAGCCACTCCCGCAGAAAGGTGGCAAAAGTTATGCAATACTCGCATAAAAAAGCAGCACGCGATTTTCCGATACGCCGCAGGGAGAAGTCGCTTGCAAATCCGCCACGAAGGTCAGTCCAAAGTCACTGCGTTGCGTGCCACGCATAGTTTGCCAGTGCCCCTGGCAGTGGCAGTTGCAGTTCCAGTATCACCCTTAAAACAAGTCAACTGTAAATTGGCTTAACTGCAGTTTATCATTAAATTTGATGTCAGTTTATTTCACGTTGCGTTTCACGAAAAGCGTTGCATCTCGTATGTGAAAGTTGGACGTGACTGAGAGATTTCCATGGCCAACGTGAGTGAAAACGTCTTTGGGAAAATTCTGCGTACTGGTGTTCTTCAAATTGCAAAGGTTGTACAATTTGTATTAAAATCAAAATTAATATAACTGTTAACTGTGAACAAATATTTGGATTATCAATTTGCAATACTGCAACTATTAAGAACTTTGTCACAAAATTAGTTGGTTTTAACTCTGATTTTCAAACGATACAAATTCATAAAATTGCACAAACTATTAATGCTATTGCATGTAATATGAATGCTGTGGTAAAATCGATCAATAGTCATTGGAATTTCGATCAAAAAAGTTACAATGTTAAAGTTGTGCAACAACTACAATTATATTGAGTGTATTTGGGTATTTCTCAACCTTTTTTCTATCAACATTTGTCTTCATTTGGGTGTTGCAAAACATTTTCTTAGCTTAATTTTGTATTTTTTTCTTATGTCTCCGACCTTTTTTATTTAAGATTTTCAAAAATTAAATTTGGGTACGAGGTATCATTTTTTCCTACTTCTTAATATATAAGTTTCGGTTTGTTTACACTTGAATAAATGTAACATATTTAGCGTATGTTACTAAAGTCTGGCGACTTTTTTAGAAAATTAACCGGAATCTATAGTAAAAGTGACTTAATCTTGTTTTTATGTGTGTGTAAATTCAAATAACTTGATTTTGATCGTTAAAGGTGACTTAAAAATCACGCTTGGGGAAGTAGTATAAAAGCCACTTTAAATTTTATATAATAGCAAAGAAAAATAAGCAAAAAATTTTGGATTTCTTTTCTAGACACAATTTTTTTGGATTAAATTGTAGATAATATAATATTGAGAACATGTAAACTTATATATATACATAATATATAAATTAAACTTCTAACAAAAATTAGAATGCCCTGCATATGTATAATGAGTGGCAATTGCGCTTGTTTAATTGTAAACAAATTGCTAATCTCAATAATCTTTATTGAATATACTATATATAGTTATGACATATCTGATAAACAAGTTTAAGAAAGATATTAGCCTAAGCTCTGAATAATTAGCTATTCCTTGCTGTCCTCGGCGGCAACCGGTCATTAGGCGCCTCCTCGTCCTCCTCTCCGGCAATTCCCGCCAACTTCCTCAACGAGGTCTGAGTAAATTGACAATCGCATTAAATGCGCTAAGTGCTTGCAGTGAGAGTGGGAATGAGTGTGTGCTTGAGCACAAGTGGTGTGCTTTGGTGTGGGGCAACAACAAGTCGCGACATGGCCCTTACAAGGACTCCGAGCTCTGGACCCAACAGCCGTTGAGCAAAACTTTTTGTAGTGTAACTGCTGTGTGTTGCAGTTTCCACAAAGCTGCTGCCATCATGACATTTCCTCTCAAGGATAATTGTTCACGGGGCGTCCTTGGCTTGTCACACGGATGAAGCTTTTCCGCATCTTTGGGAGGTTAGGTGGTTGTGTAAACACAAAGCTGGTCATAGATATAAACGTTTGTGTGATACCAAAAGCCATATCCTGAGAAGTGTGACAGTTTTGTATTTGATATATTTATTGTATTGAAATACAAGAAATTTAATCAGGAAATTTAATAAGGTATATATGCTCCTAATAAGAGCACGTACTTTTAAGGTAAGTATCACAAGTTTTAGTTTCCTGACTTTAAAGCAGATTGCAAACTATAGATAAGAAAGTCGAATAGAAATCCTTTTATTCTTTGGAATAACGCTTTATTTTAACTGGAATAAAATTTGAAATTGATTCTATTTCATAGAACCGAAACTTCATTACCCCGAAACCTTCTCCAGTCGCAGGACAATGTCATCCTTGGAGGCAACCACCGGACTGCCAGGGGCCCACTCAATCGTCTTGGGGGTCTGGTCACAGGTGTGGACTCGGTGCTTGCGCAACAGGTGCACGAGGCCCAGCTTGGACTGAAGGAGACCCAAGCGCATGCCAATGCAGTTGCGCGGACCCACGCCGAAGGGCATGTAGGCATCCATGTTGATGTTGTGTCGATTCTCGGGAGCAAAACGATCCGGGTCGAACTTCTCCGGCTCCGGCCAGTACTGCGGGTCACGTTGGATGGCCAGGGTGGACACATAGACGGATATGCCGTGTGGCAGCTCCATGTTGCTGTGCGGACTAAGGGTGAACTTTTCACCCTCCGCGGGCTGTGAGCACTCGCGCTCCGCGTATCCCACAATCGGATACATTCGCAGTGTCTCGTTGACCACCTGCGACAGGTAGGGCATCTCCTGGATGCGCTCGTAGCTGACATGATCCTCCTCGCCAAAGAAGTCTGCTATCTCCTGGCGGAGGCGGTCCTGCAGCTCCTCCTGCAGGGCTAATTCGTACAGCGTCAGCGTCATCGTGGAGGAGCTCGTCTCAAAGCCGGCTGTCTGGAAGACGGCCGCTTGGGCCACCAGGTAGTCCAGGTCATTGGTCTGATGGTTCTTCTCCGGATTGGCCGCCGCCTCCTTCCTCCAGGCCAGCAGAATGTCGATGAGATCGTTCCGCTTTATCCCAGTGCGCTCTCTCTCGGCCAGCACAAAGTTGATGCTGCTCCGGATGAACTTGGTGGTATCCTTGGAGAAGAGCTTCACGCGGGCCAGCGAAGCCAGAGCCGGCAGCATAAAGATTATGGCAAAGTCAATGGCGCGGCTCAGCGAAACCGCGAAGATCGCCTTGTTGTGGTGATAGAACTCACTCTTGGGGAGCTGCAGAGCGTTGGCCTCCAGCCCGAAGGCAATAGTGGCGATCAAGTCGGTGGTGAACCGAGCGCACAGATCCTTGATCTGGACATTTGAGCCGCTGCCCAGACGGTCAGCGCTGTCCTCCAGGTTCTTGCCAATCTACAAGCGAATGTTCTTCAAGTACTCAAGTGTATGGTCTAATTCGAATTCTTACCTTCACCATGTGCGGATACATCTGCTTGATCTTTCCGGAGGTAAAGACCGGCGAGATCTTGTTCCTTAACTCCTTCCATGTCGGACTGCGGGCAAAGAAGAGGTTGTTATGGCCTAGGGCATCGTGGTGGGGATCCGTTCGGAGCACACGATTGTTGAAGTACTGAAACTTCTTCACCATCACCGTCTTGATCAACTCCAGATCGCGAATTACCAGAGCCGGACGATATGCCAGATAGACTCCCACGAAAGGCTCCTTCTCGCAGCCCGGGGCCTCGTGGAACTTTTGAATTTGCTCAAAAAAGGGCACCCGACCCGTTAGGAACTCTCGGGTGCATCCCAAAAGGGTCACCGGACGAATAAACTTCACCCCGCGGCTCTGCCAGAAACTGAAAGCTCGCCTCTGCCAGATGTAGAACACGATCGCCAAGGTGGCGAGCAAGAAAAGGAGCTCGTTCGACATGTTGGAAGCTTCGACTGCCGGGAGCCACTGTTCGACTTGCCAGGCCGCTAGGGGCTTTTAAATGATCGCTCGAAGCTTTTCTAATATCAAAATTATATAGGGTTAATGCCAAAGCTCAGATGCTTTAAGAATATTATCAGAAAGGCAAACGCTGCAAACTGTCAGCACTCAAAAAAAAATATTTAAATCATTCATAGTACAAACATAGTACAGGGAACTGCGTGAAAATTAATTTGCAAATAGTATTTTGGTTTATCTAAACTATTGGGATATTTTTTCGAGTGTACGTGACAAGGGTGTTTGAAATGCCATTTAATGTTTGACTAGGCGAATATAGCCAAACACTATTTCGCTTAGGCTTCATGACTTTGCAAAAAAGCTGAATGAATTGCGACTCGAGTCGTTGCGAACTCTGATTCCGTTTGATCGAGTCAGCGTGCGCTGGTAGATCTATCCGAGCTCCGAGGGAACACCCTGGCCACTAGAGCACAGAGTAGATCGAATATCAGCTAGCGTGTGTTATCAGCTTCATTTATTTTGATTACAGGTTTTCTTGCCCAGTTCAGGTTTTTGTTAGATGCCGGCAACACCTGATGATTGTTGGTAAACAATGAATGGAAAACCGTTCCGTCCCATTGAACAACAGTTCAAGAAAACGGGTTGTGTCAACTCAAGTGCATCAAAATTTACATTGTTTATCTATAAATAAACTTACAACTCTGAATATTATAGTCTCTGGGGCTGTGGCAGCTCACGTAGGGCTTAGTGAATGCCAAATCCAACGGTCCTGTGGCGCAATGGATAACGCGTCTGACTACGGATCAGAAGATTCCAGGTTCGACTCCTGGCAGGATCGAATTTTTTTTCTATTTAATATAATGTAAAATTAAATGAATTCACATATTTTCTTGATCGCCATCAGGTACCGAGTCGACCTAGCCATGTTTGTCTAGTAAAATAGTTTTATTAGTAAATATATATGTACATAAAAATTCCTAACGAATATATTTGATCAGAGAACTGTCTTAAGAACTAAGAGAAAATTAAAAAAAATTATTAAAAATTCTTTATTTTCTATTATTATATTTTCTTTAATATATACGTTGGAACCATATGGACCATCGGAAACCTTAAAATCATAAGGTAAATGATTTAAAAGTTGGTATTACTTCGATGTTTTTCATCATATATATTTGCAATATAGAATCTATTACAAATTTCTATCCAGATATATAACTATTTTTTACAATTTTAATATATTTGTTAAAGTTTAACCAAAACCGAATTAAGATATATATGTTGAATATTTTATGTATTTTCCTTTAGTTTTTCCTTTGCGAGCTACAAGGGAATACAAACTTCGGCATGCCAAAGATAACATTCTTTCTTGGTTTTTATTCGCCGTCCCCAAGTAAGTTTAATTTCTTGGTTGGTACTATTTCAGTCAGAAGTTTGCAACGTAGTGAAGGAAGCATCTCCGACCATATAAAGTATATATTCTGGATCAGCATCAACAGCCGAGTCGATCTAGCCATGTACATACGTCTGTCCGTCCTTCTGTCCCTTGCTACACAAACTAGTCCATCAGTTTTGAAGCTTTCTGAATGAAACTTTGAAGTAAGTCTTCTATGTATATACTCTTACTCGTATGTATGTATGTATGTCGGATATAGATGCCATAGGAACGATCGGATAATTTTTAAAAAAAATATTATAACTTTTCCAGTTCTCAGTTTTCAGATTTTTATCAAATTGATATATAGCCATTATATATTTATCTAGACTTTTGTGTAAAAATTTATGAAAATCGGACACTATAACATATATGTAAGTGCCATACAAATGATCGATTTTCATAAAATTGTACACAAAATTGTAGAATAATCTAAAATGGCTATATCTCAAATTTTATTAAATTCTGTTAAAAATTAAAAAATAATATAAAATGTATCAGTTGTTATTATTTTTGTTGTTGACCGTTTTCCCTGAAAATTTCTTTATTGCGTAGATTGATCTCTGCAGAAGCAGGCCAAAAAGGAATTCGAAAGTTAACGGTTCATAGAAAAAGGATATAAGTAAAAGAATAGATGCACCTACAGTGTAATATTTACACATAATAAGTTTTCGTCTTAATATTAATGCTATTAAAATTTAATATTTTTTAGTGACAATCTCGTAAGTTACTTTATTAATAGTTAAAAAATTTGCTTAGGTATCGATGAAGGCTTTCAATTGGTTGGAATTGAGTTTATTAAGCTATATCTAAAATAAATAGACATATTTTCTTTTGCTTTTAATATTGTCCTATGAACCCTTATCTTTTGTTTTCGTCTTCTGTTTGTTTCTGAATAGATCAATCTAAAATAGATCAATCAAAAAAATTTCATGGAAATCTGTCAAAAACAACAAGAATAATAACAAAAATAAGTTTGGCGGTGAAAATAATTGTGAATTTGTGTAAATACTTTTGACTACCCCTGTATATATTTACTTAAAAACTACCATTTCAAAAATAGCGTAGAACAAAAAATTCAAATATTTGAAAGCCCCAGATGGAAACCAGGGCCTCGACAAACATCAAAGAGGTGAGGATAAACAAAATTGTATTTTAACATCCGAATGTAATCAAATTAATTGATTAAATACTATTAAATATCAGAAAATAAAAAGTGAAAATGTTATAGCAAAATAGAATTTCCATGTCAAATTCTGAATTAAAATAAAAAATTGTTACACATATTTTTAATAATGCATTATAGCAATACAAGAATAGAAACAATTGAAATGATTAACTGTGAGATACCCTAAAATTTTGCATAATTTTTAAGGAAAAATCCGTTTTTCAGTATACAATGTATGTTACTAGAAGCATTGTGCGTACATTAAAATTACCGAGGACGTGCTAATTATAATCGAATTGATAAACACAAATTAAGCAGGGCGGAAGGCAGGGGATAATGGTAAGAAATGTTTATGTTTCGCAACACCCCAGTAAAGACAAACGACGGTGGGTACCTCTTGAGGAACAGCCCTTGATGCTGCAAAGACAAATGAAGCCGTTGCAGAAGTTACACAAAAACTTTATTTCCTCAAATTACTCCATATATATACATATTTATATATAAATATAAAGATTTATATTAATTTGGTTGTTCCCCATTGGTACAGGGTATAAAAAATAAGAAAAGAATTGTATGTTGTTGACAAAAAAATTCGATCCTGCCAGGAGTCGAACCTGGAATCTTCTGATCCGTAGTCAGACGCGTTATCCATTGCGCCACAGGACCGCTGTTCGGCCAAACTCGCATTAGTCATCAACTTATACAAGCTTTTATAGAGAGAGCTTTTACTGAGAATGGGTCGAGATAATGAATATTGGTTTACAATGAATGGAATATGGTGCTTTATTTTGTTAATTTGCATATTATTTGTTTTGTTATCAAGTTAAAATATACATTTTATTCTAGCGTTTATGTTCGCTTTTACATTTAAAAGCTCGATCTAAGTAAAGAGGGAGTTATGGTCCCTAACTGTACACTGTGTTTGGCCAGCTTTCAAACATGTGCCCGGCTAGCTCAGTCGGTAGAGCATGAGACTCTTAATCTCAGGGTCGTGGGTTCGAGCCCCACGTTGGGCGAAATACTTTTTTTTGTATTTCTAAATAGTTCAACTACACTCCTGTTCATAATTATACGACACCTATGAAATTTTTGTTTCAGCGGTCGTAGGAGAATGGAAACACACAGTAGATCAAAATAAAGTATGACGAATAATAGCACAAGGAGTTGTGCACAAAATGCGCTATTCGTATCCTTGCTTGCATCACTCGTTTTCAAGTAACGGTAAAAAATGCACACACGCCCTGATTTAGGCTACCCAGAAATTGTTTCAAAATGATACGACACATTTCTTTATTTTTGTTTACAGCTAATATTTTATTGGTTTAATTGTTTATAACTAAATATTAATAGTTTATAACGGCGCCTTGTGCTTTTCCCACTTCAAAAATTCTTGTAGGCATTGAATTTTTAAGGTTTTTTAAGATATTTTGGTCCAAGAGAGACCATTGTCTTAAAATTTCATTTTTGAGACTTTTAACAGTCTGAAATTTGTTGTTGTTGGCGTAAACCCGCCTGGCTAAGATACCCCAGATGTTTTCAATCGGTTTAAGGTTAGGAGAGCAAGCCGGCCAATCCAAAACATTCATTTTATTGTCATTGACGAACCGTTGCGTCTCTTTGCATTCGCATTATCCTGCATAAAGACATAATTTTGGTCCTTATTTTGATCCGAAAATTACAGAGGACGATCTTGTAACACATTTTTGTAGTCTGGACTTTTAATTTCTGAGCTTGTAAAGCACAGTTCAAGCGTACCAACCGCATGAAAGGTTCCCCAAGCCATACCTGATCCGCCTCCAAAATTGCATGTTAGGAACATAAGGGGATCCTTACCCAAATCAAGCCAATTAGGACGAAACCCATCTGGGCCATCAAGATTACATTTTTTCTCATCAGAAAAAATTATCTAAAATGTGAAATATTGACAAAAACCTTTATAACCAAAGTTGAGTTAAAATTCCATATTGAGGTCCAGTTTGTTTCCTAATTGTTTTCGGCAAACTGAAGTCGTGCTCTTTTGGGCTGCGGTTTTAATATCGGAATTTTTTTAAAAACTACTCTTACAATATTTTCGGAGCTTAGCAATGTTCGTCAGATAGTCCTACGGGACACAGGACGACTGCAACACGCAGAAAGTGAGGCACACGATGAAAAAGAATTGCTTGCATTGTTAAATACTCGACGTTTGTCGCGATCAGATAGCTCCGGCTTTCTTCCAGAGCTACGCCTGACACCGTACCCATCCACATTTTTCAAAAATTTGGTAATAATACAGCGTTTTCGACCCATCAGCCGGCATATTTGGCTAACATTAAAGCCAGACTCGTTATACGCCTTAATTTTTCCCTTCTCTCCTTCGCTTAATAAGCTACCATGCGGCATTTTATTAAAAAATGAATAAAATATTTAACAAAATTATAAAAAAACCAATAAACACTAAACCTTCCTCTTTAGCCGAAATAATTGAAATGTGTCGTATCATTTTGAAACAATTTCTGGGTAGCCTAAATCAGGGCGTGTGTGCATTTTTTACCGTTACTTGAAAACGAGTGATGCAAGCAAGGATACGAATAGCGCAATTTGTGCACAACTCCTTGTGCTATTATTCGGCATACTTTATTTTGATCTACTGCGTGTTTCCATTCTCCTACGACCGCTGAAACAAAAATTTCATAGGTGTCGTATAATTATGAACAGGAGTGTATATCACTGATTAATTTGGTGCATTACAATGAATCTCGAAACAGAAACTAGAATACGGCTCGAATTATGTATTAAACTTAAAAATAGAATTACAAATAAATATATAATATGTATATATAAAAAAGTTTCTTCGATCCTGCCAGGAGTCGAACCTGGAATCTTCTGATCCGTAGTCAGACGCGTTATCCATTGCGCCACAGGACCACATGTCTACATGGCATCAAAATGCCCAGTTTTCCCTTCATACTTTCAAGTTGTATAGATATATAATTATTGCTATTATTAATAAAATAATAAGATTGAAATTTCAAATATTATTCGGTACTGTTTAGATTTTGTTAAAACAAAGAAAGCTAAAATAATGTGTAAAAAATCGATCCTGCCAGGAGTCGAACCTGGAATCTTCTGATCCGTAGTCAGACGCGTTATCCATTGCGCCACAGGACCGCTTGGCAGCCCATCATCCAAAGTGCTCAATGTAGCATGAAAGCTTTTCATTTAGGTACCTACTACACTATCGACTTTTTTGTAAAGCAGTATGTAAGCAGTGCGACGTGTCATTTATGCTAAGTGATGTTTACATGATAAATCTATTATTTAAATAAAATCCTAAAAAGAAATGCTTTTCACTGGGCACTAAATACTTACATTGCATTGTAACACCTCGCTTTCCAAAGAGAATCAGAAGCTTCCATACCGCAACAATCATTGTCACGCACAGTGACTTCTGTTGTAAAGCGTGGTAGCAAAAATCTGTAAAGTTCTCAACGAATTTTAACTGGGTACGAAAATTATAAATTTTGCCAATCGACTAGACAGGTCTTCTTTAATGCTCTCCAAACTCTACTAAAAAGCATTTTATATAATAATAATAATAATAAATAATAATTTTCTTTTTTTAATAAAACTTTTTAATTTAACACTTTAAAATTTAATCAAAAGTTTGAAAATCGTGTACTTTTAGAATTATTTGTTGGGAATGTCGGTATACTTTATTCATACATATTTTATTAATTTATTATATTATTTAGTCAAATATTTTCATATGTACATAAGCTTTCCATGTATTAATTGTATAAGCATCAAAAGACTAATCTTACATCTATTTGTTTTGTAAACCCACCTAAATTGTACATAGTAGTCTTATGTAATTAGATAAATACTTTGATTTACAATTTTTGCACTACCCTAAAGGTAACCAAGTCGAAAGCTTTAAACCAAAATTGTAAGGCTTAAATCGGTTCAAAATTATTGTTAAACAAATCAGTTGTATTTACATAATTATATAAATAAACGGTAAGTTAAATTCCAAATTTTATATATTAAATTATCAAAATAGTTTAGATAAAAATTATTTTTTATTCCTTCTAATTTATCAGGTATAATTTTTTTAGGTAAATTTTTCGAATTCAACTTGTGATCTATTTTGTCGCGGAACTCGTTCTAGTCGCCCAGTGTGCGACGCCAGCCCCAAAGTGCCAGCATCGAGGGCGAAATCAGTGGGTCTCAGTCGTTCTTAGAGCTTCCGAGTGTGCAGTTTGGCGGAAAGCGGATTGTTCACAAGCTAGCGTGCGCGGCAAACGCTAAAAGTGGAAATCAATTAAAAACCAATCTGTCGAAGTAGCAAAAGTTCTTAGTTTTAGTACATTCTGACCCCTTTGCGCTCGGTTATAAACTTTGTGTGAAAAAGCTATCAAAATATTGGCGATTATTTTGCACATTTGTTCGTGTGCGTGAGTGCGTATGTGTGTGAGTGTATGTGCAATGTAGAAACGCATAACACAAAGTGGCGAGTGTAAACAGTATTTGTGTTCAGCTCCGGTAAGTTGCAGCTGAAAAGCCGTAAATCAACAGAGGAGCTTCAGTCTCCTCCATATCTTGTATGCTTCTTACTAGCACACACACATGCAAGCAAACATATTCCGGCTCTCTTCCTCAATTTGCCTATTCTGTTTTCACATGCTTTTTTGTTTTCATCGTCTGCTTCGGCTCGAGCCCCGAAAGAGCTGGCACAGCGTAAGAACAAAAAACAAAGCGACTGGGACAAGCAGACGCCGTTGTCGTTGTTGTTTCGCCTTTTCTTTTACATTATTTTTGTTGCTGTAGTTTCGTTCTTGCTGTTTGTTTAGCTGCTGATTCTCCCTCCATTTACATACACACACATGTGTACGAATGCGGTTGTGTTGGTTCTCTTGTTCTCTCCCTCTCAATCTATACCCGCTGTTTCTCCACGCTTTTCTTTCCCTTTGTGTTTCCATAGGCCTCCGTTGAAGAATCGCCGCCTCTGCCTCTGCCGGCTCCGCGGCTAACTCGTTTAGCGACTCAGTCAATGCTGTTAATGCAGGTCCACACACACACACACACTTATGTACATAGTCTGCACTGTGCGTCCAGTACTAAAAAAATAGGTTTATCTCTAGGGTATCTCAAGCTTAAAATATATGTACATAGACCTGGCTTCTTTGTTTTGTAAAAAGTTCCCAGAAAGTCTGTTTAAATCGTCTTTCTGTTTCTTAATTAATTTCCAAGCAAATGTTTTATTGTCAGTTTAGAATAAGTTTACATATACATATATTTACTAATATCTTTAACGTATCCTCTAACACGCGTACATCCGAAATCATTTCCAATATTCTTCATGCCCTACTTTGGCAATGTCTTGATTTTATATTGATTTTTCAGAGCTGTTTTATATTTGAGATACAAAATCTTCGTGGATATCAGGACAATTATTTGGGGACTTTAATTTCTTTTCTACAATCACTGTTAAATTCCCCGATAAAGTTTAACCAAATGATCATATCCTAGGATATATTTATACTATCACGTAACTTATCTAAGGGTAAAAGAATGATGAATGATGTTTATTGCGAAGTAAAGCTAAAAATGTTATTGTATAACACACATACACACATAGCTCACTCCGGTTTATTGCCGTATCTCTTACTTCAGTTGGTTACATATTTAAAATCAGCTGTTATTTAATTTGACAGAAAGTTTCGGTTCCTGGTAGTGCTTTGCATCCACATGATAACATCAAGACTATTTCTACAATTAGCATTAACCTTCTACTTTATTTGTTCGAAATTTTATGGTTATGCCATATTTTGAATAAATGTAGTCGGAACAACAACAATCAGAAGAAAAGAGAATCTTCAGGCTTTGTTTTAGTACTTATTTTTGTTACGGTAAAGTCACTTGCAGCTTTCACTTATTTATAACGTAAGGATACACTACCAATTAGAATGCTCTAGGATTTGAAATGTTTTAATGTTTTTATTTAAAATTTCGTCCGATACCACAATTTCCGTATTATACTTTTAGGCACTCGTATAAGTTTGGAATATTTCATTCTCAGAATTCTTACATATTAATAATAAAATCGCAAAATCGGTGCTCCGAAATAAGTAGGTTTGCATTAACATGATTAATGGAGAATAAATAATGTTTTTTTTTTTTAATAAGCTGGTTTAATTTCATTGTTTATACAGTTAAAGTGTGGTAAAATGAAATTAACAATGATAATTGTTTAGGTAAAATGTGACAACGAAAAAAAAAAAAAAAAAAAACAATAGATAAATATTAAATTTCTGCTGCTATTTTGCTTTATATAAAATTACTTATGAGAATTAATAGAAATTTTACAGTTCTGTTTATTTAAAAAACAACCAATTAACGTGTTTGGGTAAAAAAATTCCGGAAAATATTCAGATATTAACTAGATAAGAAATATTCTGTAAAAATGCGTAATAACTAAAAATGATCTATTTTACAAGAAAGGAAGCTAACTTCGGCACGCCGAAGTTTATATACCCTTGCAGATAGAACTTCTATGAATAAAAAACCATACAATACAAATTATATATCTTTGTGTTAAAAAACAATGAAGTAATACCTGCTTTCATTTCATTCACCTATACATATTATATTTGCAGTTTTACATTCACTGATTTGCATTTTTCCTCCACATCAAACGATCGCTTGTATGGCACCTATATGATATAGTCGTCCGATTTTCATGAAATTTGCCACAAAATTTAAGACTTAAATTAAATGCCTATACCTAAAATTTGATGAAAATCAGTTGAAAACTGAAAAGGTTATAAATTTAATTGTATTAATTTCTCGGTCGTTCCTATGGGAGCTATATGATAAAGTAGTCCGATTTTCATAAAATTTTATGCAAAACTGTAGAGTATAGTAAAATGGCTATATCTCAAATTTGTTCCAATTCTATTGAAAACTGAAAAAGTTAAAATTTTTTTTGTAAAAATTTTCCGATCATTCCTATGGCAGCTATATGATATAGTCGTCCGATCCGGCCCGTTCCGACATATATACGAGTGAGAGTATATGGAAGGCTAACTACAAAGTTTCATTCAGATAGCTTCAAAACTGAGAGACTAGTTTGCGTAGAAACGGACAGAAGGACAGACGGACAGAAGGACAGACGGACATGGCTAGATCGACTCGGCTGTTGATCCTGATCAAGAATATATATACTTTATATAGTCGGAGGTGCCTCCTTCACTGCGTTGCAAACTTCTGACTGAAATTATAATACCCTGCAAGGGTATAAAAATATCGGTCTGTCCTGAGGGTTTGGTTTTTAACGAAACGTAATATCAAAAAGCTGTGAAAATACTACAAACGATGTTATATTACATACTTTTTAGCTTGTTTTCAATGGATTTCAACTCATGAATGTTAAAAAATTACTTGAAATAGCTTTATTCCCAGTGGGATTGTGGTTCGAGAGACAAGTGCGTTAACCAACTATTTGTGGCTCTTCCTCAAGCATTTTCTCCTTTAAATCAGAAGTACAACATTTTAGACCGTTCTGCTGGTGTGGATCGGAAATCCAATTCCTCTGTTATAGATTCTTCCAGTTTTTTTTTTGCCCCATTAACCTGCCGGAGTGTGGTGATGGTGAAAACGGGTCTTGCTGCCTGAGAGCCATAGTCGTTCATTTTGGTTGCAACTTCGCCGTTATACTCTTCAGCGGATATTCGATGAAAGCGAAAATAGCGCACTGAGAATGCTGATGATGCAGGGCTCTCGGCGTGCGCTCTGCCAGAGTCTAAAATGTATCTCGTAGATACATATCTAAAAGCTGTCACATAGAAGGCAGCTGAACCAGACACTGGCAACTAAATATATAATTCGCCGCACCAACACTGCTGCGCTCCCGTATAAATATCCCGCCAGTGTTTGGGCCGCTTGCAATTTCATTTTCATTGCAACTTCATGTCCCTGACATCAGACCGAATGCCTGTCTGCCCGCCTTCTCAGCGCCGCCGTTGCTGCGGCTGCCTTGCAATGCTGCAACATTTTTTGCTGCCATCTCTTGCAGCTTTTTGCGCTGTCTGCCTGTTTCCACGCTCATTCTTCCACAATTGCAAGTTGTCGGACGAGACGGCCTATTGAAGTTCATATGTACACATACATAGGTTTGTATGTGCATATTGCATGTGAGTTTGTATTGGGCTGAGTTGGGGACTGCTCTCCCTAACCTACACCACAGAAAGCAAATTGCGTCGGTTCGTTATTATTCGCTTTTTAGTATCTACGCGACTTGCAGTGCTCCTTTTCTCTCTCTCCTCTGCCTCCTCCGCGATTATTTTTTATTTCTTCATTAGTTTTCCTGTCCTCTGCATGCACATGGCACAATATGTGTGAAAACACGATTCATTGATGCAGTTTCGGAAAGACGTGTGGTCTACTTGTACTGTATTATTTATTACCAAAAAGTGTTGTCTTCTCGGTTTCAGTGATAACTTACAGAAATAAATTATTGATCGTGGCTAATTATCATTGGGGTAAGCTTAGTCGGAAAAAAACTTACACGCCCCCCTTGTCAACGCAGGCCCATTAGCTCAGTTGGTTAGAGCGTCGTGCTAATAACGCGAAGGTCGCGGGTTCGATCCCCTCATGGGCCAAAAATATGTTTTTTAATGTGGCCCTCTGATACAAAATAATGTATTTTTATTTTTACTATCTTTCAAGATAATGAAAACTAATTTAATTGTTTGCAAGTCCTGAAAAAGACTTTACCAGCCAGGCCCATTAGCTCAGTTGGTTAGAGCGTCGTGCTAATAACGCGAAGGTCGCGGGTTCGATCCCCTCATGGGCCATTATTTTTCCTTATTTGTTTTTAAGGACCAGCTTCAGGTAGTTTTATATATTTTTTTTTTTCAAAAATCGACAGGACTCTTGCAATTTGTTATTAGACATATCAGTTCCAAAGTTAAAAATTAATGGTGTTGCATAAATAATATAATATATTTATGTAATTTATTTTTTTTTTATTTTAAAAGATCTGACTTAAATTGTAATATCTACTCGAAATTAAAAGAAATGAAACATTTCAGAACACGTATTCAATTTGTATATCCTTGCAAGGAATTATAATTTCAGTCAGAAGTCAGACGACTATATCATATAGCTGCCATAGGAATGATCGGAAAATGTTTACAAAAAAAAATTTAACATTTTCAGTTTTCAAGAGAATTTGATCAAATTTCAGATGTAGACATTTTTATATTACTTTACAATTTTGTGTAAAATTTTATGAAAATCGGACTACTATATCATTAATAGCTCCCATAGGAACCATCGAGAAATTAATTCAATTTAAAATTATAACTTTTTCAGTTTTCAACGGATTAGTCAAAAATTTTGAGTCAAATTTTATGAAAATCGGACGCCTATATCATATAGCTTTCTTTCTTGTTTTGTATTGTTATACCCTTGCAGGGTATTATAATTTCAGTCAGAAGTTTGCAACGCAGTGAAGGAGGCACCTCCGACCATATAAAGTATATATATTCTTGATCATCATCAACAGCCGAGTCGATCTAGTCATGTCCATCTGACCGTTTCTAGGCAAACTAGTCTCTGAGTTATGAAGATATCTGAATGAAATTTTGCAGTTAGCCTTTTTTATATGGAACGCGCTGGATAGGACGAATATATCATATTGGAACTACAGCCTTTTTAATTTTTTAACATATTTTTATCTAATTTTAGATATAGCTTTTTGTATTATTTTAGAATTCCGAGTTTAAATTTATAAAAATCTGATGACTATATCATATAGTACATAGCTGCTACAGAAATTATTTTTAAATTTAAAGGAGGATGTCAAACTGTACATATATATATAATTTATATTGTATTAATTATTAATGTCTGAATTGTAATCTTCAAGGGTATACAAACTTAGACTTGCCGAAGGAAAGATCCTTTCCTTTTTTTTTTTTTTTAAATTTAGGATAGTATATATATTTTATTAACTAAAAAATCCAGTTCTCTAAAACCCTATTTCTTAAAATAATTATTTATATACATAACAAGCAGAGTGATTTTCAGAAGTGTACATATGTACTTATATACACATATACTTAAAAAGATAATCTTCTGAATTTAAAATAAATATATTTCAGATTGGCGTTTATACAGCCCGGCTAGCTCAGTCGGTAGAGCATGAGACTCTTAATCTCAGGGTCGTGGGTTCGAGCCCCACGTTGGGCGACTTATTTTTTTATTTATTAAATATAATTTAAAATCAAAATTTGTTCTACCGCATTTTATTTTCGCTTTTCGTTTCCTCATAATTCAACAGGCCCATTAGCTCAGTTGGTTAGAGCGTCGTGCTAATAACGCGAAGGTCGCGGGTTCGATCCCCTCATGGGCCACATATTTTATTGTTAAATAAATTTAAGTATACGTTTTCGAAACTATGGTTTTTCCAGTGCCAAAAAAACCATGTTTACAAACCATGTGACAAAGCTTTAGATTTAACAAATGAGTTCAAAAAAATACATTAACAATTTATTTAAGAAACTAGTACATATTTTATCAAGCTTTAATTTTATGCAATTTCCTTGACCCCCTAAATTCGAATCCAGGTTCTGGTTTGGTTTTAATTGATTTTGGACTAGAGAATAAACTAAAAAGTACTAATAAGTAGAAACTTCAAAACATTCCCGAATCGATTTCTAAAATATGTTCCATTTAACTCTTATTTCTTAACTTGAAGGAGTAACACTTTGATTAAGATTACAAAATATAAAAAAAGTGTATTGTGTTTTTACATTTTCTTTACACTTAATATTGTTTACTTATTTCCAATCGTGGAAAGAAAATATTGCAACTGCAAATTCATCTTAATTAAAGATATACAAAATTCCAAATTCAATTACAAAAAAATATTGAAAATTACAAAGTTTTATTTAAAGGAAAATGTGAAAACTTTAATTGAACATTTTATTCGGTGTGCGAATAATTGTAATTTAATTTATATCTATTTAGATATGTATAAAATATTAGGTTTCGCCCAACGTGGGGCTCGAACCCACGACCCTGAGATTAAGAGTCTCATGCTCTACCGACTGAGCTAGCCGGGCAATTCGCGGTGCTCTGGTCAGACTACACATATGGTCTCGAAGGCACTGAGAATATTGCACACGTGGCAGCCGACACATTAATTTATTTTTAGCCTCGTCTAGACACTCTTTAAAGCTTCTCCCTTGTTCTCGTCGACTCTAGTACAATCTTTGAGAACCACTCGCTGTTTATGTCCCTATCGGCTGTCCCTGCCTCTTCCTTTCGTCCTGGTTTGAGTAATTGTTTTCTGGTCCCTCGGTGGATCCTATTGTCTAGCTTGAGCCAATTTTACTGCTTCCTAATGGTAATGATGTATAAAATTACGCGCCTACCTCAACTTAAGGGAGTCGAGCAGTAAAGGCCTTGAGGGAAGTGTTCATGGCAGCTCCACTTTGCCACAAAATATTAAAAGAGAAACAATGTGCGAAAGGAAACAAAACAGAATGCACAGACGAAGAGGAGTAGGAGCAGTGGAACGAAAGGGAGCTGTGTGAGACCAACAAAAGGGAGTTTGCACACAACGGCATGGCGCATATAATCAGACTGGCAGACAGCATATTGTACCCTACAATCTAGACTGAAGGCCATATGCTTTCAGAGCGTCAAATATTTATATTTTAAACCAACTTCAAAAAAGTCGATGTATATGGTATAATGATTATATCAAATTAAAGAAAAGCTAACTGGTGTTATAAAAAAACATTTATACATATAAAAAATTCGGTTAAAAAATAAGTTTAATATGTTTGGAAATTGTACATATGTACATATCAAATATAAAATTGAGTATACTATAAATATTCGTATGAATTTATGCTGAAAAATAAATATATATTTACGTATTTATATGTATTGTATTTAAATATTTATATATGTATTGTTTTAAATTTACAGTTTTACTTTAACCGATCGTTCCTATTAAATTTGTATGATATATGTACGTAGTCGCTTAATCTTGAAATAAAGTAAAATCAAAATTTTCAAAATAATACAAAATGATCATATTTTGAAGTAGACAAAAATGTTGAAAACCGCCTAACTTACAATTTGTTTTTCTAAAAATTTCCTACTAATGTGAGTAGTCAGAACACTTCCTGCCAAGTTGTAGTAATCGGACAGACGGGCAAGCATATGGCTAGATGGACTCGGCTGATAACTTTCCTCAAGATTATTGCAACATTCTGACTAAAACATTAATGCTGTGCAAGGGTATAAATATTTACTTCAAGACCATATAACATGTTCTAAACTAAAGCTTATAAATTCAGTTTTTTTTGGCTCACTATTATCACTCCAGCCATGATCTTCAAATCTAGGTGACAATTGCAAGATCCTGGCTAAGAAGCTTGTATAGGGAAATATTTTAGGATGGTTTATTCAGCCCGGCTAGCTCAGTCGGTAGAGCATGAGACTCTTAATCTCAGGGTCGTGGGTTCGAGCCCCACGTTGGGCGAAATACTTTTTGCAACCTTGCCAAAACAACGAATTTCAAAATATTATTTTGTATTATTTAATTTAAAACCAAACTGGACCTCGTGGACTACTTAGGAATCAAATAAATAAAAAAAAACTAAAACAAAAACAATTTAATAAACCAATATTTGTTTAACAAACTAATATCTGCTAAATCTTCTGATACTAATAATTTGATCGTCTGGGGAAAAATTTTATAAAAATTACATTAAAGATATCGATCATGACCATTTTCATGCTAAAACTTTTTGAAACAGAAAAAGCTCCAAGGCCCGGCTAGCTCAGTCGGTAGAGCATGAGACTCTTAATCTCAGGGTCGTGGGTTCGAGCCCCACGTTGGGCGAAATATATTTTTGCATCCTTGGCAAAGTCGGGTGATTTAAAAATGCATAAGTTTTAATCCCGTTTTTTGAAATAAGGTGTGTTAAAAATTTAAATCTCCTAAAACAGTATGTGTTGTTAGATGAGGAACATTCTCTTCGTTATATGCTTACTTAAAAGTAATTTTAAATATTAAAATTAATATTGAGAAGTTCTTCGGTCAAACAGGTCAAAATGAAATCTTTTTTGGATAACTAAGGACGATCATTTCGTTTTAAATTTAGGTTTAGAAACTAAAAAAAATATAAAATTTTTATTTCTACAATGTTAATATAATATATGTATTTTTAATATAAATAAAAAAAGATTTGTATTTTAAGATATTAAATGTAAAATTGAATATTAAAATTAATATAAAGGAAACTGATTTGGCCTAACGGCCAAAATAAGAAAAAGTTTTAAGCAACTTAGGACGATCATTTCAAAATGATCATTCATTATCATTCCAAAATTCCAGATCCATTTCATCAGCTGTTAACGTGTCAAGGCCCGGCTAGCTCAGTCGGTAGAGCATGAGACTCTTAATCTCAGGGTCGTGGGTTCGAGCCCCACGTTGGGCGAATTGTTTTTTGTTAAATATTTAATTATAATATGTATTGTGCTTATTAATTGCTTATTTCCCTTATTTGCGTAGGTGCTAAATTTATTATATATAAAATCGTGTATCTCTCAAACAAAAATATACAAAGATATATTAATAACTAAATATTTCCCGTAGTTAATCATCCGATTTCACAATATTTTATTATATGAAAATTGTTAAGTTTTTCCTAGATTTTTCTCTTTTCCTTACAAGGTCACAAAAAATTTAAGCATTTCATAAATTTGCATTTATGTGGACCAAAGGACAAAAGGACCAAAAATACAAGTGTGCAAGAAAAAATCGAAACGCCCCCGGGTGGACTCGAACCACCAACCTTTCGGTTAACAGCCGAACGCGCTAACCGATTGCGCCACGGAGGCACATGTACTACTAATTATATTTAGCTGTGACGTATATATGCTTAGAAGAATCTACATTTTAAATGGGACTTAGGAGAATACATTAGTTTTAATGAAAATAGTAATAAAAAATAGTAAAGAAAAAAAAAATAAGAAACGCCCCCGGGTGGACTCGAACCACCAACCTTTCGGTTAACAGCCGAACGCGCTAACCGATTGCGCCACGGAGGCAACTTGAAATCTAGGAAAATAATAGAGAATTAGAATAGTCTCAAATGTTCTCTCGTCTTCTTACATTTCCAATGCCACTATAAGGCTGAAGTATGATGAATTTCTTGCTTTAGTAAAATACGATATCAAAATAATTATTCTATATATGTACACATAAAATCACAAAATTTTCTAAAATATTCCTGGAATGCTATATATTATATATTATCATATGACAGCTGACATTTAGAATCTTTTAGAATTTAAATCTCTCGACTTTTTTTTTTTAATTGTCTTCATTTCAGTATTTCATTCGGCTAAAATAAATACCCTCTTTATGGGTATAAGAAATCGCAATAATATATATGAAAAAAATTTTCGATCCTGCCAGGAGTCGAACCTGGAATCTTCTGATCCGTAGTCAGACGCGTTATCCATTGCGCCACAGGACCGGTTGAAAATCGAAGTAATCGTTTATGCTTAAAAGTATCTGTCTAATATTTTAGGCTTTGCATTTGTATGGCTTTGTTTTCATAGACAAACAAAACAGTCATTCGATCCACTTACCCAGTCAAGTGGTCGTTTAAGATCTTTAAAAGATCTGTATAAACAAATAAGTGATGCAAGGTTTCAAAACAAATAACTGGTTTCATTAAGTAACATTAACACAAAAATATAGTGTCACATATACATGATTTTTCCCTTAAAGGGCACGGATTGTGATCACTTGTTCATACCTTCCCTTCCCTATCCGGGCCATGTTATATATTAGGTTTTTACCTTCCCTATTTGTATATATAATATAGTATGTATGTATATGATCTGTTTCTAATGGTTTACAATATTTGTTTTTGATTTACAGGTGTCAACTTTAGCTCGAAATCGGCATAAGGTAAGTGAAGAGTAAAGTTGGTTTAAGAGCTCTTTTTTCCGATTTAGTTCTAGCTCTCACTATGTTTTCTCTGACTTAACCCCAGGTTAATATTTTTGGTTGGCTTGCACGCCTTTAAATTCCGTCTGTTTTTCCATAAACTTTTTACAGGACTTTGGCTTGTCTTTATTCCCAGCACGCACCTTCAATAGTCACGCGCCCGGAATCGGGCTTCAGTATCCTTAACTTTCCGTTTTGAGGTGGGTCGGGTGCTGTGCTAGGGTTGAAGTAGCCGCTCCTGTTGTGACATCATGTCGGGATTTAAACACTCTCTTTGAATTAAAAAAAATAAATAAATAAAGTAACAATAGTTGAGCATATTGTCGGAATATTTAAAAAAAAATTTTAAAATGACGGTTTGAACCTCATGAAAATACATAAATTTCCCTTTAGACGTTAATCTAATTATATGTAAATGTAGTATGGTTTTACAGGTTATTAAGTAAACTTAACTGCGCCAAAAAGTTTTCTTCAAAGTCATTATTTTGTATTTATTTTTTAGTTCTATTATTTTGACCGCAGCTGTACATATATATGAATACATATAAAAAGATTCAAGCGATGATAAAAAATATTGTAAAGTAAATCAAAATTTCAAAATAATGGCTTTTAAAATTTCTTCCAGCCTGGGGGGTGGTAGCCCTTTTCACATGGTCACTGCCACGCCTGATCTTAAACCCGTCAGGTTTAAGCGTTTTCTTAACATTCAATTTAAGTTTCCACGTGATTGTGGCAGCCTCCCACCAACCAACCATTTGCCCACAAGTTGTCGCATTGTTTGGGTCAAGGATGCAGCTCAAAAGATGCAGCGTTATGCTGCTACCCGGGTCTCCCAAAGTGGGCGTTTCCATTCCTGCTTGGGGCTTCTCGGCCTGAAAGCTTTGAACTTTTAAGCGGTCGGCAGTCGGCTCGCCTCTTCCGTCCGGTGGCCTCGGGTCAACACTCTCACCCTTTCCCATCAGAAAGTATCCACCTTGTGAAGGAATTCCAGTGTCCGGGGTGAAATCGTCTGACACAATGCATAAAACATGAGGAATTGTCTGTCGAACAAAAGGTCGATAAAAAGCAGGTGTGAGGTTAGACATAAACGATGCCAATGAGATATGGTATCTATTTACATCTCTTACATTATCGTACATTCTTTGTTTTGGCAAAAAATAATATTCTTCGTTATCTTTAAACCCGGGTCCTTTAGCCCTCAGATCTAGAGTTTGCCGTTGTATAATGTTTGTCCCAGATACCTACATCAATATAAGTTTTTAGGATTTCAGTCGGGGAAATTAAAATTTGCTTCCAAACCTAGAAGGAAATACAACTGTCTATTATACCTATTCTATCTATCTTCTTCATCCCTATCTAAAAACTTCATAATGGACTTGAATGTACATACATTATGCATTTGTATACATTAATACACAGTCACCTTCACTGAAAAACCATAATTTATAGGAGTCGAAAATAATTTTTTCTAGTAAATAAATGCTGACATTCAGTTCCAGTCAAATGAATCCATTATTAATCAATATTTATTATATTTAAAGCTACCACGTATTCGTTAGAAAAAAGATGATTTCCGCGAGTGAGAAAATAGGAACTTGACCCACGGTGCATCACATTACACTACACACCATTTTTCGGTGCATATATCTATTTGAGTCCAAGTTAATATCTTCAATTGACCCACCTATTTCTCACGTCATTTACACAGGTGCAAATGTCATGCTGAAACCCACCCTCCTGTCTAGTTATCAACCCACTATCCACCCTTCATCACATGATGCATCCGCTCAATTGTACAACGCCCTAAAACAAATAAAACTTAGCAAAACCAAAAAATAAAAAATAAAAATAAAAACAAGTAAAAGAAAAGCTAGGCAGAGAATCGAGAGTGAATGCGGCCGCCGCTTCCAAAAATAAACATGCAACGAGAAATAGGCCGCTCTGCTCTGCTCTCCTTCGTAGTTGTAACTAGCGAAGCACCCATTTCTCAGTTCTCTCTCTGTCTCTCTTTCTTTCCCTCTCCCTCTATTTCCCTCTCTTTTCTCTGCAAACTATGCAGCCGCATCCAAGTGCAAGAGCAAGCTCGTTCATCGGCATCGGTCGGTAATTTACAGTGCTGCCAATTTGGATTTTTTCCCGTCAAAACTGGCTTTTTTTTAAGGCTAACTGCGGGAAAAATTTGTGAATTGCGGGAATTGTGAAAAGCGGGAATTCTGGCTTTTTTGGAAATTGAATTGGCTTTTTCCCGATTTTTTTTTGTGTTGTTAAAACTTAAGTATAAAATATGAAAAAGTGGCAGCAAAAAGTTAGCTTTACGAACAAACCAGATAATGTAGCGACGTATCGATTGTTTTAATAGATATACGCTAATTTCATAAGTCGCTTAGTTTTTCCATCTCTATATAAAAAGTGCGCGTAAATTGTTAGCAAGTTCTAAAATGCCGAAGGAGTATAAACAAAAATGCCGCGATGTCTGGCTTAAAAGTGATGAATTTAAGGCATGGATTCGCAGGGATGACACAGACCTGCAAAGGGTTTATTGCAACTATTGCAAGACTACTATTACAGCTAAACTCAGTGATCTGCGAGCTCACGCTGCAATAAAGAAGCATACTAGTGCAAGCAAAAGATATTCATTTCTATTTATATTCATTATATTTATTTTAATATACAGAAACGGATTGCGAAGGGTCGGGAAATGCTGCGTCGACTATGAAGTGCCAATCAAATATCTGCAGATGATAGGAACTATTAGGTCTTACGAAAATAAGGAAGACCATGAAGAAATTGATCAAATTATGGAAATCTTTTAAACAAAACTGAACTTATTAAATTTTTATATTTTTTGAAATTTTTTCTATTTTTTATACATTTGTTTCAGCTTTTTTTTGGATTTTTTTATAAATTTTTTAAGCTTTTTTTTTTCACTTCTCCCGTCAAAAACAGCTTTTTTTGTTGGTCAAAAGTTGGCAGCACTGGTAATTTACGTCATCGCAAGTTGGGCTCCTGGACCTCTTTATTCCCCGCAACTTACAGGGTCTAGAAGTGTATCAACAAGGAAATACCCTTTACATATAAAAAAGAATCAAATAAGAATGATTAATTTATTAAATTAATAATTTAACAAGAAATAGTTGTCCAAATAACAATCTGGAAAAATGACTATCTCCAAAGTTTCAAGCTGATAGACGGACGGACAGACGGGCATGACTACATCGACTCGGCTGTTGATATACATATGTATATCCATATGACTATAATAACAATACCCAGCAAGGGAAAAAATACAAATTAAAATAACATTCGCATATAACTTAAAATATGTTTTTGTTATATCGAAAATACCAGAATTGAATGCCAAATTTAAAATCAGTTTAGTATTGCTCGATCGTAAAAGGCTACATATAATTCTTAAAAGGCTGTGCATACGTGGACTTTTGAAAAATTTAATTGGTTCTGGGGAAAGGTAGGCGAAAGTGCCAAATAAAATTGTTAACTATGTTGGTATGGATCTAGCGAAATTCCCAGTTTTATGGTCGGATTAACCTTGTTCTGTTACATCGTTCCAAAATGTAATAGTAGGAATTTGTTGAGTTGAAGATGGCATCATAGTTAAGATGCATTTTTGTTTGATATTAAAAGTTTTTATGTAAAACACACATAATAAAAATTAAATAAGAAAGGAAGCTAACTTCGGCAACCCAAAGTTTATATACCCTTGCAGATAACATTAAACTTCAATGACTAGAAATCCATACAATTTAAATTATATATATTTATGTTAAAAAACAATGAAGTAATACATGCTTTCATTTCATTCACCTATACAAATTATATTTACAGTTTTACATTCACAGATTTGCATTTTTCATCTACATCTAACGATCGTTTGTATGGCACCTATATGATATAGTAGTTCGATTTTCATATAATTTGACACAACATTGAAGACTAATATAAAATGGATATATCTCAAACTTGTTGAAAATCTGTTGAAGTATCAAATATCTATATCTCAAATTTGATCAAGGACAGACGGACATGGCTAGATCGACTCGGTTGTTGATCCTGATCAAAATGTATATACTTTATATGCGCTGCAAACTTCTGACTGAAAGGGTATTTAGATGGATACAGATTGATGCTGATCACTGATCACTGATGTTAGAACTGCCAGTAAGACAATGTTGTTCCCAAGGGCCCTTGTGTGGCCCGCGACGAGCGAGTCGAGTTGGTGGGCAACACTGTTTTTCAGTGTTGCATATGTCAATGAGTTGCAAACTTATCACTATAATTATTATACCTCTCTAAAAGATGGATGCGTGCGAACATCCATGAAGTTAGACTTCAATCGTTTAATCCAAAAGTTATTAAAGATGTTTGACTCAACGTGGATCAAGGGAAACATTTTAAAAGGTTACACTCCTGAGGGAAGGTGTGTGGATGGGATCATTTCACCTCCTGATCTTCTCGTCGTGAATCATTGCAACGCGCTTCCTCTGCTGGCATCTCTGGGTGTGTGTGTGTGAGTGATAGTTTGGTTGGGGTGGCCGTGGTGGTGTACGTGCACTATTCGCCAGTGTGAGAGGGCCAGAGAGCGGGTCTGGTTGCAACAGCCATTTTCGTCACGGCTCAGTTCTCTTGGCGATTTCGTTTTCGCCGCCTCTGCCATCCGCCGCTATCTCTCTCCCACATCTCACGAGCTGTAAAGCTGTAAAGTTGCATGCGCCGCTCTCACACTTGTATTTGCATACGTTTGTATGTGTGCCGCGAGTGTAAAATTATTCATTTTTTTCTAAGGTTCAGTCTCAGAGTTGAAGGTCAGTTGATGCTTTATGTCATTCAACTTGTCGTCGTTTGCAGTCGTAGTTGTAGTTGTTGCTTTCAGCGTTTTCGTCATTGCTGCGCTAGCATTTTGTGTTGTTGCTCTTCAAATGCTCGCCGCTCGCGTGTCGAGCCATTCAATTGGGGCGTGGATATCGCCAACCTCCCTCCTAACCCCATGCGGGGTAAAAGGGTGAAACCATGGTTGCCTTGCACTCGCAGGGCTGTAGGCGCCTTATTGGATTCCAACGGCTTTTAGGTTCAACAGACGATTATTGCAAATTAGCTTAGGCAATTGGACAGCAGCAGAGTGAGGTTAGGTATGAACATAGGCACATACATATGTAGGTATGTAAATGCCCTGCTGATTGTACTCCATAACGGTAAAGCTACCAGCACACCTGATCTTTTTTACCCCCTTCATGTTCTATTTTCCGAAACAAACGGAAGTTGCCAAATTCCCACCAAACACCTAAGATGTGTGCGTGCTATGCTCCCATCGCAGCAGTGCAGTCGGAGAGCGGTGGATAAAATATTTATACAAAAATATCAAAATTCCATTGAAAGAAATACTGAAAAGAGCATTAAAATCAAAAGTCACATCGCAGTGGCAGCCAAAGAGGCAGCGACGTCAGCAGAAGCAGAAGCGAGCGAAATCAACACAAAAAGTGTGTTACAAAGTCACAAGCGCAAAAAAAGCAATCGAAACAGCAACAACAAACCAAAGCAGCGGCAGCGCGGCCAGCAGCAAGTAGAGCTTAAAAAAAGCCACAGTGAAAAAGAAACCAAGAATAGCAGCACCAACAACAAGTCTCGGCTCCACAAATGAGCGCAGCACGAAAACCAGTTTTTGGTTAGTTATTTTCTCAAAAGTTCCGCACACTGGCCCAAAGCCAGCGGAGAAACAAAAACAAAACGAGCGCAAGTATAAGTGGTCAAGTACGCGGACAGTGGAACCCATCTTATGTCGGAGTACTTATAATTATAAAAAACCCACTTGATTGAATCCTGTCACCAAATTTATTAGCTACACCTATAATATTCTTTGAGATATGTTTCCTTAAATGGGCGGGCAAGACGAACATGACTAAATCAGCTCGCCTGGTCATGCTAATAACGAATATATAGAGAAGGATGCCTCCTTCTGGCTATTATAAACTTTTTTGGTTGACTCTAAGTAATAAGCGTTGAGATAATAGCTTGCTCAGAAGCAGGAAATGGGCTGTTTGAATACGTTCTGTAAAATATATAGCTAAACCTAAACCTACATATGTATATTCCTGCACTTTTCAAATTGGACCTACATGTAGATTCCCTGTGACAAAACTAAACTAACAAGATTAGGAAGCTTAGATTGGGATAATCGAAGTTTGCACACATCAATGAGCTGAGATTCAAGTTTTTAACTTGACTCAACAGTTATGTACTTTGACCATTACAGCTATGTACATATAGTCGTCCTATTTTTTTATAAAATTAAAATCGTATTTTAAAGGTATACGTAAGCTTTATATATAGTAGAACAGAACAAAGAAAAAATGTATTCCTTTTTATGCATTTTTCATACGTATATACATACAAAAAAAAAAATTATTGTTAATGTTAGATATTTTATATATTTTGTATATATTTTTATATATTTATTTTCTAAATAAATATACTAGCTTCCGGAAATGTATCTATCTGAGTTGGTACTAAAATATTTATTTATAGGGTTTGAACTGACTACAAATAAAATGAGTGCGTTGCAAGATTAAATTAGAATACCATCAGGCTATTCATGTTCTTAATATTTGCTTAAATAAATGTTTTGTTGAAATTAAATCATCTTAAGACCATATCGGAAATGCGCCAATAACGAATCACAGTACTTCAGACTTGGACCAGGCTTGATCACCTAACCCAAGCTCCCACTGTACTCCGGCTGCTGCATGCCATTGTTGTTCTTGCCCCTGAGAGCCGTCGCGAAAGTCGAGTGAGCGAGCCAAGCGCCAAAACAAAAAATCAAATCGGAAGGCACAGAAACCAAAAGTCAGTTTCGTGAGCAGAAGGCGGTATTGCCAGGCCGAAAAAGTCATCGGAGAGCGCCTGCGCAGCAAAAGCAGCAGTATTGGGTGGGTCGAGAGCGTGGGGAGTGGGGGTGGGAGAGCGCCAGAGAGAAGCCCCAGAGAGGGAGAGAGCTTCACCTGACAGCCGCGGCAGAGGCCGAGGCAGAGCTGCCGTTGAAGACGACAGAGGCGGCGGCGTTGACGTTTCAGTTTCTCGTACAATTTACATCGCGCGCAGTCGGTGGAAAATGCAGAAAAATCAAAAATAAACTCGGACATTGCTGGAAAAGCCCACTGCCACACATCGTTTCGGATTTGTAAACGCGCAGCCCTCAATCTGTGTATGTGCTCGAATAAAGCAAGGGAAATTTGCATTCCGCTGTAAATCAATCGAAAACAAAGTCTTGAAAGGCCTAGAGTTCATTGAGAGAAAAGCCAGTCTGGTGCACCCGAACTTCTGAGCAATGAGTTATTAAGCAACAAAAACTGTGCCGAGCTGGATATTGTATGTGTTGTTGTTGTTGGCGAGTGACACGTCCCCCTTAGTGCCCTTACCCCAGCCCCATCATCAAACATTCCATGCAGTTGGCGCTTGTTTACTCGCCCAGCGAGAGAGGTTGTGTGAGAGCGAATGAGAGTGTGAGAGGAAATTCGGCTCTCTCCCTCTATGTGCAATGTTTATCAAACCCCACAAAAAACATTTTTTATAGGAGAAATGTTTACAAGTATTCCAACAGTGCAGTGTGCCAATCATAATTTCATTCAAACTTTTTGCTGACTCCTGAGTATTTCAATTTAATTGCTGCAACAACAACGTTCAAAAATGCACGTGTCTAGGGACTGCAAACAAGAATGGAGGAGTTGGCTGCATTTTCTCACTCTCCCACCCTGTCTCTCTTATTCTCTCTTACTCTCGCGCTCTCTCTCTCTCTCTCTCTCTCTGTCTGTGGTTTTCTTTCACACTCGTTTTCTGTTTTTTGCTGAGTGCTAATGGAAAATGCATTTGCACTGTGGGCTGAAACCATTACGTCGAAAGATTAAATATTAAATCAAATGAACTTTCCAGTTTAACCAGTGTATGCAATTACAGACTTCAGTACATAGTGAATCATAAACAATAATTACAAAGCAATAAAGACAGTTAATAAAACAAAAAAACAATACAAGCGTAGGATATTTTTGGATTACAATCAAATTGCATGAAAATCTTGGTGAGTGTTAAAAAAAGAAATTTAAGATATCGGAAGCAAAGAATCAGAAAGAAAGCAATTTTTACCCATTGAAATATGAATATTTTATTATAATAGTTTTGTTACATTGAACTTAACTTTTTTCTTTGTATTGTAATAAGATAATTTTAATGTTTTCAATTTCTTATATTACAACAATTTTAATTATGTGGGGGATTTTATATAAATAGAAAATACCTACATATAAATGAAGGTTCAATTAGAAATATATTCATAATCTTTACGTGTATCTAAGCATTACAGTTTTAGAATAATATGAATGGGAAAGTATGTATGTTAAGTTAAATGTATGTTAAATGTGTGTATGTTGTGTTATTAAATGTATCTATGTATGTTATGTCAAATTTAAATGGCTCAGGTCGGATAACTAATACTATTTAGACGCCACAGAACCGATTGAAAAATAAATAAAAACCCGTCGTTTTTTTTACATTTTTTCCGATTTATGATAACAGTTCAGATTTAATAAAAATTACCTGCATGTAATATCTGCCAAAAGTATCAATCGGGAAATAAAATGGAAACAATTCGATATTTGTACTTTATTGTTTCATTATTAGTTTCTACGATTTAATCAAGTTAAAATTTTGTCAGAATGACAAAAAATAATACATTAAGAAAATATAATAAATATTTAGAGCAGCTAAACATATGCATACTCTTGAATACTCTTCAAGTAATTTTATAGCTTGGGAACGTTGATGTCAAATTGCAAATGGAAAGGGGATATACAAACATCGGCTTCCAGCAGTTTTCTTCCCTTTTAACCCGATATTATATATATATATATTTTAAAGCTATAGCTTTGTTATGTATGTCTGTAGTACGGATCTACATTTTAAATCTGACTTTCTTATATAAATGATCGGAAATCGTAATCGAACACCCCTTAGATTTTGATCATGTATACCTTATGTATGCTATAATACCATTTTATCGTATTGGTACCGGGGATACAAAACTGCAAATTGATTTGTTTCTTCTAATTGCCATGCACATAAATTGCAGCTGCTTTCTGCGCGACAATGGTAATTGGAAATGCAGATGAGTGGTGGTCGCCTCACGAAGTTTTTCCGGTGCCTGTATAAATCAAGTAAGAAAGCTGCAGTCGAGTGTACTGGAATATTATATACCCGGTATCCAAAACTTTGGTCGTTGTTCGTAGTTTCGAGCAATAGGCTTCACCTCAAACTTTGTTGTCTTCCATGCATTTAGTTCAAATGAACACCAGGTTATAACGATTGTGGGCGTAACACGATTTTAAAACAATCTTGAACAAAATATTTTAGTAACTCCAAATTCTTATGTCTCATACGAACGTCATTGTCTAAATCAACTCGCCTAGTGATACTGACCAAGAATACAGGGTCGTAGATGCCTCCCTATGCCGGTTTCATACTTTTTTTTGTTGACACCAAGTTATAACACCCTATCACCCTATGAGTACCGGGTATAAAAAGCAGACCAAACGAAATTCTCCTGTTTTTTATGCAGCGGAAATGCATCATTTGCAGTGCGTCTGTCTCTACATCAGTCAGACGGATTCGTCGGTCCATCCGCCTGTCCGTTTGTTTACTCAAACACACAAATGGAATACAACAACAACTAGCCGGTCCACGAAATTAGTGCAAGTGCAACATGCCAGAAGTAAACGAAACGAACCGAAAGGCGAATAAACTCTGACGGCAGCCGGTGGGCCACGGCGGGTTGAAAGGCGGCGGAGCAAGTGAATAAAAGTCTGCTCTGTTTTGCTACTTTTCATGTCCCACAAATAGATTTCAATCTGCACAACTGACGCCAAAATTTCGCATTTGCATTGGGCTTAGGCCTGATAGTTTACCCTAAAAGTCGTACTTTGGTTGAATATTTTTATTCACAGGCTGGGCTAATTAAAATTTTATAATCGCACTAAGGCAGTTCTAGATGGATCACAAATCGGCATTGACTGAAATTGGGTCACAGGGCTCGGATCTATTCGGTCGGTGGCAGGGCGTTCGTGAGTATATTGCTGCTGGCGGTGCCAAACGTGAAATGACCTTATGAAGGATTCTGGGTCAATATGCTTACGCCATTTTGTCGGCGCCTCGCTTGGGTGTGTTCCGTGTGTCGGTTACTGGGGGTGCGTGTGTGTGTGTGTGTTAAGGGTGTATCACTTACTGGCTTACCGCACTTAAGAATATAATTTTTGCATTAAAGAAAGACGTGGTATTTTGCGCGCAGAGTAGGTGGCTTTGTTTAGGTTCCATAATTGCATATTCTGACTTAAAATGCATTAAACTGGTGTATTGATTATTTTTGTATGTATTTATAAAATAAAATTTAGTAACTGAGATTTTTATACTTGCTACAGAAACAAATTCCTTCCAAAATAAATTCATTCTTGAAGAACAGCACTTGAGCAGCCCGGTGCAGTCGCCTCCGTGGCGCAATCGGTTAGCGCGTTCGGCTGTTAACCGAAAGGTTGGTGGTTCGAGTCCACCCGGGGGCGTTTCTTATTTTTTTTATTTTACTTCTATTATTTTAAGAATAAAAATTTTTGTATTATTATTTCCTTTTTCTCGTATACTTCAAGTGATAAAATATTGCTATAAAACCATCTTAATTCAAATAAATCAGAAATTAGCAATTATATAGAACGATTAGGTCAGTGGAATATATCCTTTGCAGCTTCATTCTAGACCTAAATCCATTAATAAATCCGCTTTATAGTAGACTTTGATTGATTAGGATTGCGGTAACCTGTGTCCTCGGTTTACCGCACAGTCTTATAGATTCGATGTAATACCTAGAATTAGTCGTGAGATATAGATTTGCGGATAATTAGTCAAAGGGATTTGATTTACATCAGTGGTCCCAACATTAGGCAACAATTTTTTTTAGTCATACAGTCTTCTTTATACCTTTTTAAAAGAATAAGTACTATTTCAATACTGACAGATAAAATATGTAAAAGTAGCCAAAAATATTTGGCCGCCCCCGGGTGGACTCGAACCACCAACCTTTCGGTTAACAGCCGAACGCGCTAACCGATTGCGCCACGGAGGCTATGAAAGCAGTATGAAATTATAGCTCGATTCAGATTATGGAAGCTTAAAAATTAATATTTAAGAAAATTAATATGTTTTATAAATATTCAATTCATAGTTGGAACTAGAAGCGCTTTCGTTACAGAGGAATTAATATACACACTGCTACATACATAGTATGTATTACATAACTAAATATGTACAAATGTATATGCATTTGGCAAAGGATTATATAAATTAAATATATTTATATAGTCTTAGTATATACATATGTAGTTCGAATATCGACTATAAAGAATTAGTATGTATATAAAAACCAACTTAAAAGTTATTTATAGAAAATCTGTAAATATGTAAAGGCTGTTTATTTGAGGCGTAATTATTTGTCTACAAATTGAAATGGAGATGCAGTTAAATAAAAATGTGAGGTTGCTATATTGAAAATAATGTTAAATATTTTGACAGCCAAACAAATGTAATGTAGTTAAAAATGGTATAGAACTTACATGCGTCATTTGACACAAGTTTGACAGCTGCCTCCGTGGCGCAATCGGTTAGCGCGTTCGGCTGTTAACCGAAAGGTTGGTGGTTCGAGTCCACCCGGGGGCGACATCACTTTTTTTTAATAGAATTATTAGTTTTTTGTTTCGCCAATTAAAATGTAATTTTTTTTTTTATATATTTTTTATAGAAATTATGTAAATACCATGCATATGGACAACATGAAGGCGTGGACATGTTGTCAGAAACATTCAACTGTTCGTAGTAGAA
The DNA here is from genome assembly GCF_035046125.1 of Drosophila serrata. Lineage (NCBI taxonomy): Eukaryota > Metazoa > Arthropoda > Insecta > Diptera > Drosophilidae > Drosophila > Drosophila serrata. The sequence goes on from NW_028257165.1 coordinate 197,469, forward strand.
ATCTCATGCACCCACAATGTACCGTTTGAATGCGACACAGCAGCAGCAACAGGAACCGCAGGCGTCGACAACGAAGCAAAAACGTTCCTCGATTCCCAGTCACATTTTGCTGCAACAACAATTGGCTGCCGCTGCAGGCGCCTCTTCCTCTGCCACGCCCACGAGCAATAGCCATGCCGCCCTGACCTTGCATATGGCCAGTGCGAATGGCGGCGCAACAGCAGCCCCAGCAACCCCATCAGCAACAATAACAATCGCGGTCGAAGACAAACTGAGGCCAACATCCAAGACAATTAAAATAGAGCCCATGCCGGACGTAGCCTTGAGCACGGTGGCCGGCGGAGCAGGTGCCTCCGCAGCAGGAGCGGCCCCAACTTCCAGTAAGACACCATCGACGCAGGTGTCAGTAGCAGCAGCATCAGCATCCACATCAGCGGCAGCTGCAGCAGCCAATGGGCATCTGGTGCTGGTTCCCAATAAGCGACCACGTTTAGACGCGTAAGAAACCCCCAAAACACACAAAAATACCTTCACTTATTGCCTTAAATTCCTTCTACAGCGCTGAGGATTGGATGTCCACGCCGAGTCCGGGGAGCGTGCCCAGCTCTGCACCGCCGCTGTCGCCGTCACCCGGCTCGCAGAACCATAGTTACAATGGCTACGCCTCGCCCATGTCCGCTGGAAGCTACGATCCCTACAGTCCCAATGGAAAAACAGGTGAGTCTCCGGAAAATTGTAAATATTTTCACTTAGAATTATTTAATGGGTGAAAGATGGAAGTCAAACGATATAAAAACGAGTAGTAGGTGGCGCTTTAAAACCATTTTGGTAGATTTTCTAAGGGTCTTTAATCTGGCAGCCGATAGATGGTGTTGTTTAGTGGGAAAGTGAGATATAGATGCTTTCCCTTTCTCCCGATAGATGTCGTTGTTGCCTGACGGAGTTTTTGATTTTTACGATCCACATTTTCAGCAATTCCCGATTGGTGGCGCCCCAGTTAGCAAATTTATGAAATGTTGCCAACCATTTCAAAAATTTATTTTGGTATAAATCCTTGCAATTTGCCATACAATGTATTTCAGTATATGAGATTGAGATCAGTTAGGATCTCAACCACTTTTATTATTTAAAAAAAAATTTGAAATAATAAAATAATTTTGTTAGATCAAATTAATTTTTTTGAACTAGTTTCTCAATCATCAGCAAAATTAATTGTCAAAATCATCTGGATGCAAATAATTATATTTTATTATATTTACTTTTGAATTTAAATAAAGTTAAATACTTTATTTTTATTATGTCTATTTAAAGCGGTTAATTGCATTACTTCTAGTTACAAAAGTCCTTACTAGAACTATTTCCCAAAAAATGTAGTTGCCATGTTCCTCGACTCAGCACCGAAATTCAGTTGCAAATAATTCCTAAAAACAGTCGGGGAATTCAATGACAAAAATTCCTCAAATCAGCAAGGGAAAATGATTGGCATAAAGTCAGTAAAAGCAATTCAATGGCATAGGGTCCTTGGATCAGACCAGGAAATTCTCTTTAAAAACTTCCTCGATCATCTAGGGAAATTTAATAATATAAAGTCCTAGAGTCAGCAAGGGAAATGTAATTATATAAAGTCCTCGAGTCACGAGGGGTATTTCAATAGGAATATTGTCTCAATTCGACAAGGGAAATTGAGTGTCGCCATCTGCCGCTGTAAAGTCGTTTTGAAATTAAAGTGCTTAAGCGCCCCCTATAGGGAAAAATTATATTCTTATAAATAACCGAGGTGGATTTGAATGTCGAGACCTAAATGGTGAAAACTAACTAAGAATTTGTCGATAAAATTTTTTCGATATTTACTATTTAACGAATATTTGTATTAAGCCGAGTTGAATTTAGTTGAATTTACTTTGGATTGAAATGCGTTCATGTTAAATTACACAACTTCTATAAATAAGATGTTTTCAGACTATTCAAAAATAATTTAAAACCTTTTATCGTTGGATTTCTTAGATTAATAGAAAGAGAAAAAAATTTAAGAAAACATACAAAATTTGTGCAATCATAAAGTTAAACATTTAAGGTTTTTTTTTTGTTAAAGTCATACATTTTCGTTTTAAATATAAATTGTGACAGTCTAATGTATACATGTAAAATGGCATCGAATCTGGCATACAGCACCATCTGTGGATCGATTGTTAAAGCTAACCAATGCTGCCACAGCTTGAATTGAAGGGATTGGCACCACTGTAGAAGGTCACTTTCATGCGCCTTTTTCTCGATATATTTTTAAGCCGAAGAAATGGGTATAAATATATTAAATTTCGACATGGCATCCAGCATATAAATGTACCATAGTGCAAAAAGTGAAATAAAATATATACTTTTAATGCACTCTGTATAAACAATATACTTTTATATTTCTAGTGTGCGTGTTTATGTTACCAAACTCCTCGAAAAGGCTGTGTTCATTATTTTGTTATTTATTTTTTATACAATTAGGCTTCGCTACAAAAAAATGTTTTCGTTTTTTTTATCAAGGATAATACTAATAATTATAATATTTAAGAAATTTTAGCTGCAGTAAAAGTAACATTAAAAGTAGAGACCTGCCTTGACCTTGTCCTTTTATCGATACTTGTTTTCTTGGTAATGTCCTTATTTTTCTTCTTTTTTTCTGCCACCCGAATCGCTGTCTGCCACGGAAGAGTATTTCCGCAAGACAATCTTAATGGAATGGTATATCCGTTGATATTTTAAATGTACATATGTTGGGGTTTGTTCACCTGTCGCGTCCAATAATAGCTGCGTAGCTCGATTATAATCAGGAAAATGCTGAATACCTAGATGAGGAGGAAAACCAAACAGGGAATAAGGCACGAACGGCGCAGGCAGGAATGAAGAACACGCCCAACGCCCACACAGAGACGAAGAAGAAAGCCAGACATAAGCCGAGAACGAACGTGCCTTTCACCTTTCACGTGAAAACGTGGCCAGCTTCAAGGTCGCGGGCGCTGCAGACAAGGCAAATAAAAGGCCATAACCCCCTGGGCCACCCCCAACACCCAACCCCGCCTCCCCGCAGACGCCGGGCGAATGTAAGCCTCGAAATTACCAAAACGCGCCGCAGTCGGGACGCGCGCAGACAGACAGACGGAGGACGGAGGGATGATTGTGGGCGGGGGAGGGTCTGGGTTTGCTATAGGCGGCGTCTGACTGACAAAGGCAATAAAGTTGAAAGTTGAAGGTCACCAGACAAGGACTGCTCACGCATACATACCACCCACACGGCGAACAGAGGCAGCGAAGTCGGCGTCGTTTTTTGGCACTAAATGCCGTAAACTTGAGGGAGGGGGGAGGTGGGAGAGCAGGCTCAGATAAGGGGGGTGTAGGCAAGACTGACTAACGGCCAATGGCCAAGCCAACGCCCTCTCAGCCTCCTTTGGAGGGGGGCGGGGTTTCCTTTTGGGCTGCTTTTATGACTCCTAAAATAAAATGGCTCCCCCGAAAATAATCGATCCTGCGGCCAGGACATCCCTCCCTCCTCCCCCCCCCCGATAGGAGCCCGGATTGTGCGTGCGCTTGAACCTGCCTCGCTTTCACTCGGCTCGGGGATGTGTCTGGCGGAGCGCGGGTGTCGGCGACGACCCAAAAATCAGCGAGTCGGCGCGAATAAAGGGGGGCTGGGCAGGCGTGCGTAATGAAATCATGCCAAGGCTGTTTGTAAGGACGAGCCAGCCAGACAGACAGAATCCTTGCTCCTCCTTACTCCCCCACTGTATGTGGGTTGTGTGTGGGTGTGTGTTATTTTATTCGGTTGTTTTCTTTTTCAATTTCACTGGCAATTGGCTTTTCTCTCAACGGAGAGCGGCGTATGCAATGTGGTATCCCCCAAGGCACAAATCGTCACCATTTTCCTCTGGCAATTGAGTATGAACACGCTTGATTTCTCAACTATTTTCCAACATTTTCTTGACATTTTCATTTCACTGAGCTTTCGGTTTCTGTCGTTTTTGGTATTGGCTTATTTATGCATAAGTAAGAGTGTGTATAAGCATAGAAGCACATTAATCTTCTGCTGCTGACAAGTACAAGGTTATTTCGGTTCAAGGACTCTGAAATTTATTTGAAAAGACTTGCAAGCCAATCAATAGTAAAATGAGATCAACACTCATCAGAATTTCCCACAGAATGTTAGTTTTTTAACTGTGCATAAGCTGAACCGAATCCTTTCTGAAATTCTCGCAAAATTAGCATTGAAGCAGGGGCCTCTGGCGCTTTCTGCCGGCTGACAAAATCGATCGATCGATGGCATCGGTGAAGCAATGGCTGCAATTAGGGCTGCCTTTGGAAGGAGTGCCCTGGGCAAAGTCTAGACACCCAAAGGCTCGACTTAATCTGGCCAGGACACGCAACACTGGGGAGGAGCAGACAGACAGCCTGCAAAGATTTTTCAATCATGCGCCTGAAACATGATAACCGTTGCCAGTCTGGCTCAGTGTCTGGACCCTGGAGGAGAACTGGTTTCGCAGTCTCCCTGCCCGCGGGTCCCCTCGCTTGCATTTCCTGATTGTGCGCCTTAGAATTTGAAGCTTGACCAAAGAGGCGATCCGATCTCGTTCGTCCCTTTGCCCGAAATTTGTCGCTGCGGTTCTGCTTCATCTTCTGTTCAAGGCCTTCGCCTTCGCCTCCGTCTGCCTCGTTCGGAGCCTGAGCGGAGGGACAGCAGCTGCTTTTTTGTTTTTTATTTTTTAATTTTATTCTTTTTTTCTATCAGCCAGCAGGTACACTTGTCTGCCATTGTCCAGAATGAAATAAAGGAGCGAAAGAGGCACAGAACTTTTGCCTTAGTGTGTCAAATGGTCTGCAGGGGTTGCTAAAGCACAGCAGAAGCGGACTTTGGTTTCGGACCAAAAGGCTCCCTCGCCATTGTTTATGAAGCGGAGGCACATGTTTGCGATTCTCTCCTCTTGTTTGTGTTTCGTTGTACATAAGTCCGATATGCATATGGTCTGACCTTGATCTTGAAAGCATACGTATATACGCGCACAAACATACACATAGGTATTATATATATCCGCAAATTTGTTCATGGAAAGAAGGAGACCATCGAAAAGTAAGTGCAACTCCGGGATGAGGGGTGGAAGTTTGACCCTGATCCATATACAGGGTCCCGAAACCATTTACATTTCATCAAGACTTTAAGATGGTAAATTATTAATAGATCTTTTATATTAAAGAGATAAATATATCTAAAAAATATTCTGATTTAGTCGAGCCGATTTTATTTATGTTTTTATGAATTTATGTTTTAAAATTGTGCATAATAGGTAATACATACTGATTATTGCGACGATTTCGTATTTACTTTCATGTCTAATTTTATTTAATGTGATTCGTTCGTTAAGGACTGTCTAGATTAATAAGGCTGCTGTTTTGTAGAAGAACCTTTTCTGCTTTGAATTTTACTTGATCAAAGACCTTATAATAACAAGATGTATAACGCCCATAACATTAAAAGGCTATATTTAAGAAAGTTTTTTGCTAGCAACAAATTTTCTCTCCTCTCGGTAGATCAAAATTGGAAGCGTAAAATTCTAACAAATTGGAAGGCTCTATCATATGTGATTATTTTATAATCAAACAAGTGAGTTTATGTACGAACAGATCTAGAACGCTTGGGAACACATGATCACAGGATAGCGCATGATTCTCACTCTTTGGCTCTTAAACACATTTTTAACAGAGCCTGGAAGTTATTCAAGTGCAAAAAATGCTATGGCGTTACTCATCTTGCTATTGTAACCTCGTTAAGTGCACCCTGTGTTAACCCAGTGCGCTTGTAACCCAATTAACTTGCCAACTGTAATTCCAATTCAAAGTTCGAAGACTGAAAAGTTACCCCAAATCCCTCTGTCCAGAGTCCATGGTCCGAGTCCTCTGCAGGAGAGGACGAAGGGTTAAAACCCGAACTGAAGCCCCGGAGTGAAGCATTACCTCATATATCCGCCCCACTAGTGTGTGTTGGTGCTGCTGTTCCTGTGTGTGAGTGTGTGTGTGTGAGCTCGATACGTGGAAGCATAAATAGGCCAAATGCCATTAGCACAGGAGCCTCGTGCGACGCCGCTGTCGATTCCAGAGTGGCGGGTTCTTGTTTGCCCTCGGCGTTATTTTCTGTTCTGTTGTTTTTTCGCATATATATGTTATATAAATGCATGTTTTTGTATGGCCATGTGTGCGTGTGTTTCATGCAGAACCCGCACAATTAATTCCTGCAAAAAAAGAAGCCAAATCCAAAACAAGAGAGAGCACAAGAACACAAAAATACAAAAAAATGAAACAAATTCCCCTGATGCAGACATACATACATACATCATATGTATGTATTTACGATGTGCACATTGAGTTTGTCCTTGAAATTCATGTGAAATTTTCGTTTTCATGATGACGATCAGCCACAAATGAACCGGATAATGACGAAGACCATCATGACGTTGTTGTTTTGATGGATAACTTTGATCGAAGCTCAGCAAGTCCCACATAATCCCCACTCAATTTTGTATCTCAAACGTGCCACAAATGGATTCAGATTAGTTTGTGTTAGTTTCTCCTTAAGCAGGTGCCAATAGGGGGGCGGGGGGTGTGGCAAATCTGCATTTGAGCCCTGGAGTTTCCTCTTGTCAGGTGATTGGCACTTACAAAGCCTTCACTCGGAATTAATAGAGATTATTCTCGATGAAAGAACGTTTAATTGTGCAACTGAAAGGGATTTTGTACCCGGAGTCCTTTCAATTCATATAATCTCTTAAATGAGAGCTAATATTTCTTGCAAATAATAACCTAAAGTTGGAACGAACACGATAAGTTCTGTATTAGATAAAGGTCTCTGGTAACGAACAATTTAAATTTGCAAATATATTAATTTCTTACAATTATGGCTATAAATGTGGGTCAAGTTCATCCCCGTTGGGTTGAAACTTTTATAAACAGATTAATTTAATTATAAAACGAAATGTATTGTTGTGTAATAAAATTGTCTTTTGTTTCTATAGAGTGGCATTTTTACAAAAGTGTAGGAAACAGATTGAGATCAACTCCGATGTCTATGCTTATTACGATTAATATTCCACAAATGTTTAACGCTACAAGATTTCTTGATTTAAATTAAAACATAGAAGTCAGATGTCCGACTAGAAATCTCTTTCAGAAGGGATCTTGGATATACAAAATTGATTAGTAAATATAAATTCATTAATGGCTTATTTACAATTATGAGGTAATACAAAAAATGATCTTCTTAGTGATCTGATATTAACAACGAGCTCTGTGGTAGCCCTGTATAGTTCATAATAAAACCAAGAATACTACGATCTAGTATCTGTGGTTCAAGAATAATAGACCTATTTGCACTAATCTGGATGCTTCAACTGAGCTCTGAATTCCATCTCAATATTTTTAGGAGAGATAGAAAAATATTTGCACAAAATTCGTCAGAGATTCTCGCTGCAAATTCACTGATATACAATTTTGCGCTGGCACGGATGTCGGTTCGAGTACGTACATAAGTACTATATAGAATAATATACTCTCCCTCTCTCTCTTTCTCTCTGTGCGCATGAATACTACTCGGTGCTACTGCTGCGCCGATGTTTGCACTTTTTCGCGTATCGCACTTGGCCTTGAATTAATACAGCGAACTTTGGCTTTTTGCGAGTCGCGCAAGTTTATCGTGCATCTCTGTAAAAAGATAATTAATTTCATGGCAGCGAGTCTGATAATTGCCGAGCGCATTTCATTTCGCCTTTTTTCTTTACTTTTTTTTTGGCCCAAACACACACGTTCAGATGCAGATACTCGTATATGTTCATGTGTATAAATATATATTTTTTAGCTGGTTGCATTTTGTCAACCGCGATCGAAATGAAAGCGCAAAGCGCCGAGCGACTTTCGTTTCGTTTCGTTTTGGGAGCGGGAACGGGAGCGGAGATGTTGGCGTTCGCGAATACAGAAACACGCGCGATAATTTCCAAAATGCGCCAACAACAAAGCACAACCCATTTCAAGGTCACGCACGCACACATCTCTACGCCCTGCCACTGAAGCACTCTCTCACACACAAACACACAAAATTTGGTAAAAAAATAAAGTAAAACAAAAAATAATACAAAAATTAACAATAAACAGACGGTGGCGATAATATTCGCGTTATTATTTTTCGCCTTTGTTGTACAGTGCGTTTCAGTAATGAAAGAGTTACTGTGATAATACTTTTGATCTTCGTTATGGAAAAAGGATTTTGTTACAGACTGATTAAGATTTTCTTTAATTTAGTTTTATTAGTATTATGTATATATTATATTTTAATATATATTTGTATATAATATTTTTGTTTTTCACTCTTAATCTTTATTGAGGCTCTATATCCCATTAACGTTCATAAATTAATTTCGGCTTCAACCCAAGATCACCCACAGATCATTATAGAAAACTGTTTACATCGAAATACCGTATCCCAGAATTCAGACTTGAGAATTGTTAGGCATGCAGTTGAATGTTGTATTATGGTTTATTATTTATTTTTTCAAAACAATCTGTGAATAAATATATTTAAATAATAAAAACTATTAGATAATTTTATGGTAAATTAGATCAAATATATATTTATCTAAGATTCCTTTAGAGATATTATGTAAATTAATAACAGATTTCAACATTTCAGAAATATAAAAATATTAATTTCAAAATGTTCTCTTAATCGTTTATATTTTTAAAGCTCTTTTTTTAGTATCCCCAAAGAATGTTGTATGCGTTTATTTATTTATTGCTCACACTTTGAATCTCACCCCCCTCGGTATCCCTCCTCTCCCTTGGCTCACATGCACGACAGTTTATTTATTATTATTAAATCAGGTCAGAGACCCATTAACACATATATAGAGTGAGGTGAGCATTGTGTATTTCATCAGTCGTCATCATATATAGATGTATATCTCTGAATTATGTATGCGAAATGTGTGTGTTGGTGAGACAATTGTCGGAGTGCTCTTTTTTCTCGCTGTGGGTCGTTCTACGTCAGTCATTTAGTCAGTCAGTCACTCAGTCAGTCTGTCGGTCTGTCAACATGCCCAACGGCATCAAAATGGCCGCTGAGCAAAACAAGTTGAATCGCCAGGGAGCTAAAAATAAAATTCATTATGATATGTACGTCGACTTTTCTAGTTGTTTTCTCTTTATATGCAACAGAAACCCCAAGCCCTTGAAATGAAACTTATCAATTGATGGATGAAAGGAAAAGCTTTATATATATCTTTTCGGGGGTATATGTAAATAAAAAAGTATTTCCAAGAATAAGATAAGAGGTATTGGGCTTTAACGATGTACATATGTAGGCCACACCTTCTCCTTACTTTAGTTGTCTTATTAAATACATGTTCATCACCTCGCTATCGCATATTTGAGCGGAAATCTTTTGCGGTCGATGAGTGCATTGTACCCCACATTATTTGGCGATTAATCATAGACACACACACCTGTATCTGAGCTTAAATCGGTATTTTCGCTATGAAAACATCAATCAATATCGAGATGAAACACAAACAAGATGGCCCTGTCCCTTCATCGTCCATTTTCCGACCGTCTCTTATTTCTGCTTTTAATTAATGGTCGCTCCTCCTTCCTTTTGCCATTTTCCTTCTATTTGTGTTCCTTGCCAACTTTTACTCTGTATACAGCACATATACATATGTATTAGGTATATATAGCGAATATTTTTGTACATCTGTGTATTCATTGCACTCAACGCTGCGGCATTTGTTGAGATAAGCGTTTGCTGCCCCGTTTCGCGTTGTTAATTTCCATTCGAAAGCGAAAGTGTATATAAATAAATCTATATTCTATTTCTGCACAGAGGTGCCTAAATTTATGTACATATCCCCATTGTTAGTTATTAGTCATTTAAAGCTAGCAAAGATTATTCATTCGGCACAAATCGGCCGATCACTCAACTCAACTTTTGATTAGGTTCAAAGTATTAACTCAATTAATTATTATTTTCTGTACACTTGTATTTTATTTTGTTCTTGTTTTGCTGCGAAAAAACAAATGCTCAATTGGGGGGAAACAATGAACCTAAAACGCAATAAATTCTGATAATACCTGAACATGAAAATGCCAAAAAAAGAGAAAGAAAACAGACACTCACACAAACTGCATGTGTACTCGTGCCAATATATTTATATATGTCTATATACTATATATTCTGTATGCACAGACGTATGTACACATGTGAGAATTGGGAACAAAGCAATTCAAATCGCTGCAGTACAAACAAAAAGGCAAAAAATTGAGAACAAAGGCTTTTGAAAGCCAATAAAAACAAAACGAAAAGGTAAACGGAGAATTAAGGCAAATTCTGAGAGGAGAAAGCAAAAATTAAATTGTAAATCTATCGATCTTTTTGGGTTATAAATACTCTAACAAATGTACATATTTATGACATTCACCCTGACATATATAAATCTACATTATTTGACAACAAATTATACAAATAGTTCACAGACACATTTCGCACAAATATTGAACCGTTTTCATACCGTCCCAGACATCGTGGCGTATGCGTAATATGAATCATAGCCCATGTCTACGCACTACGCACGAATACACTCACTGACACACACACACACACTCACGCGCATACTGTCTGCAGTGAAATATTTCGCACTTGCTAATATTTGGTTTTTTGTTGTTGCCATTTTCTGTGTAGTAAAATGTGCGTGTGCCGATGATGATTTCGTTGCTGTTATCGCTCAGAAAACCAATGAGCCGCCGGCTCTGCCAAACAAAAACAGAAGCCAATAAATGAGAAATAAACATAGTAAAACAACAACAAATCAAGAGCAACAATAATGGCAACAAATTTCATAGAAAGCAAACACTACGCTACACACCATCAAAGCAAGTGAATTTTCGCCATAAATAGTTGGCATTGTTGTTGCAGCGACTGAGAAAAAAAGGGGTAGGCGAAGCAATATAAAAACTATTGCGGTGGGTCAGGGTGAAAACGAAATAGAAATCTATGAATAGTTGTGAGCAGCCAAGAGAGAGAGAGAGGAGCGTCGTCACTGAATGAAATGGAATTTCCCTCTCTCTACCCCCACTGATTAAGCAAATAGTGACCGTCAGTTGTCGTGTAATTGCAACGTATAGCAACACACTGAATGTATTCATTCTGATTATCTTTGTCATGGACAACTCATCAAAAGTCGGTTGATTTAATTAGTCTGATCAAGATAATTAGTCTCCGCCTCCGTCACCCTCTCTCTCTATCTTTCGCCAAGAACTAGATTGCGCATACGCAATGTGACCTCAATTCAGCCTTGGGTGTTGTGCTCCTAAATTTACTGAATTCCCTGCGTCTGGTTTATGGTTATCATCTTCTTTTGCTCTCCATCTTGTTCTCGTTCTGCTGCTTAGATCCGAAAATTCTCCTTATCTGTTGTTGGTGTTCTGGCAGGGAGGAGCCAAGTGCCCGGCTAGCTCAGTCGGTAGAGCATGAGACTCTTAATCTCAGGGTCGTGGGTTCGAGCCCCACGTTGGGCGAAGATAACTTTTTTGGTTTTTATTCTTTTCGGTACTTTCTTAGACTTTATTTTGCAGTTAAAAATAATAAAAAATAAAAAGAAAAAAATCTCTTCGATCCTGCCAGGAGTCGAACCTGGAATCTTCTGATCCGTAGTCAGACGCGTTATCCATTGCGCCACAGGACCGGTTGACTGCGAGCCGTTTTTAGTTGCTTACAAAGCAACACGCTTGCTGCTTAGAAAATTCTTTAACTATTCATAAATGTTGCTTTGCTATTCGTTGAGATGAACCGGTTTGAAAGCCACACACGATCTGAAAGATCTTACAGATAGTCAAGTATAAGATCTATAAAGTAATATACTTATTTAATTTGTGTTCATTTGCTTCAGGAACTTTATTGTTCTGCACCTTTTGCCAAAGCACAGACCCAAGCACAGAATAATAAAAAGCAAAAATTTATTGGGGTAGACAGGCAAAGTGAGAGAATTGCAAATATTTATCCAGCAATAACAAAAATAAAATACAAACAAAAAATAAGTTCGTAAAATATAACAAAAAGCAAAAAAATAAAAAAGCGAACGGCAACACGTTTTTGCGCTTCACAAAACAAGACACAATGACGATGATTATGATAGAGGCGTGTGTGAGTGGGGGCCATGCGGGGCGTGGCACTGCCATATCCAATGCTCACGTACAGGAGCGGTGTCGGTGGCGGTGGAGGTGGAGAAGGCGGAGGAGGGAGTGGGTCTGGCAGGCGCAAAGCAGACCCAGTCACACCAGCAGCAACAACAACAATTCGGCTGTACAAAGGCGAAATGAAATTTTGCCAAAAAAATAATAAAGAAAAAGAAAATAAAAGAAAACGACGAAATAAAAGTAAAACCAAAATGGCCGACGTCGGCTGCAATTTCGTATATAGAAATTTTCGTCTGGCTCTCAGACAGACAGAGGCCACAGAGAGTGCACCAGAGCGAGAGGGCAGTACGTCTGAGTGAGCTGGGCGCTTAAATGAATTTAGAATGGGAGTCATGAACACTTGCCCGGCCTGGCCCCCCCTTCTTCACCGCCTCCTTGCGACAGACGCCGCTCGTCTGTCCCGCTCTTTGTACGTGAGTGTGTGTGTGTCGCTGAGCCTGTATCTTTTCGCTTTCGCCTGACACAGATACACATTCGCAATCAGAGAACAAAACGTAGACGACACTCGATAGTGGGGCAGAGCGACAGCCACAGCGACGTCTCTAGCCCTGACCCTAATTTTTGGGTAAACAAGAATTTCGTTAAGGGTCTTCTCCCGTCTGGGGGGAGAGTGGATTTGGATTCGGATTCAGATTCGGATTCGGATCTGATCTAGTCTTGAGGTGACAGCAGAAGCGATACGATCGGTGGAGAGGTGTCAATGCTCTTGCCAAATCCACATCGGTTTTGGAAACTAGCACAATGACCCATAAATATTTTATATTATGCATTTTGCTTTGTCTTTTGATTTCTTAACATCACATGACGCACACGGGCATTTATCTCTTTTCGCTGTTTAGATTTATTCTGAAATAAAGTCTTGCTTCTGCAGTGTTGTTGAACTTTTTTAATTTTTATACCCTTCCAGGGTATTATAATTTCAGTCAGAAGTTTGCAACGCAGTGAAGGAGGCACCTCCGACTATATAAAGTATATGTATTCTTGATCAGGATCAACAGTCGAGTCGATCTAGCCATGTCCGTCTGTCCGTCTGTCCGTCTGTCCTTCTGTCCGTCTGTCCGTCTGTCCGTTTCTACGCAAACTAGTCTCTCAGTTTTGAAGCTATCTGAACGAAACTTTGTAGTTAGCCTTCTATATACTCTCACTCGTATATATGTCGGAACGGGCCGGATTGGACGACTATATCATATAGCTGCCATAGGAATGATCGGAAAATGTTTAAAAAAAATGTTTAACTTTTTCAGTTTTCAATAGAATTGGATCAAATTTGAGATATAGCCATTTTTCTATATTCTACAATTTTGCATAAAATTTTATGAAAATCGGACTACTATATCATATAGCTCTCATAGGAACGATCGAGAAATTAATACAATTAAATTTATAACTTTTTCTGTATTCAGCTGATCAAATTTTAGGTATAGCCATTTTATATTAGTCTTAAATTTTGTGTCAAATTTCATGAAAATCGGACGACTATATCATATAGGTGCCATATAAACGATCGTTAGATGTAGAGGAAAAATGCATATCTGCGAATGTAAAACTGCAACTATAATATGTATAGGTGAATGAAATGAAAGCAGGTATTACTTCATTGTTTTTTAACACCTATAAATATAATTTATATGGATTTCTAGTCATAGAAGTTATATCTGCAAGGGTATATAAACTTCGGCGTGCCGAACTTAGCTTCCTTTCTTGTTTATTATACTTTTGAAGGGTATTTTAATTTTAGTCAGAAGCTTGTCACGCAGTGAAGAAGACTTTTCAAACCATAGAAAGTATGCATATATAATGATTAGCATTAACAGACGAGTCAATCTAGCCATGTCCTTCTGTCCGATTATATTCAAATTAGTTTCTCAGCTATTTGAATGAATCTTTTCAGTTTCCATTGGAACGATCAAAATTTTTAGAAAACAATTTATAACTTTTTCAGTTTTCAACAGATTTTCATTATTATTCTAGAATTTTAGAATTATAGAAGAAAATGCAAAAAACAGTGAATATAATGAAAATATGCATTACTTCGTTGTTTTTTAACATAAATATAAATAATTTATGTTGTATTAATTATTAGAGTTTGAACTGCATTCTTCAAGGGTATAAAATCTTCGGCGTGCCGGAGTTAGCTGCCTTTCTTTTTACTTTTTTTTATTGTATTTGTCAGTTTATGATGCCGTTTGTCAATGTTGATTTATTGGTTCAAGTTTTACATTCGAGATATTTCGCAGAGTTGAATGAAAAAATGGAAAACTGGTTTTGGGCAGAAATGCAAAGTTGTTAAAAACTAATTGTACACTTTTATGTGTTGCTAATGGAATATTTCCTCAGTAAAAATAACGATACTATATATACATGCTTCGATATATATTGTTTTGTTTTATCATGTTTAATCTGTTTTATAAAAATTATAAATTGTACTTAAAACACTCATTAATATGTGTGTCTATAGGCTAGCAGTCATGCAAAGAATTTTTCCATTTATCCAATTTCACCTACTGTAAATAAACAAACATAAAATGCATAAATGAGGGCATTATCTCAAGGTCGTTCCTCATTGAATTCGGTCCGCTCTATCTGTTCACACACCCTCGCACTTGTTTCTGCTCTTAGCTCCTACTTTCGTTTTTATTTTCGCTTTTGTTTGATTTTTTTCTATTTGCTATTATTTTGTTGTTTTTTGCTTTTCTTTTTTTTTGGCAAATAACCTTGATAAAAAGTAAACTATTTTTATCAGCGAGAGTGGAATGGGGCCAATGGCAGCGCAATTTCTGTTTGGGGTTAGTGTGCCAATTAACGATTAGATTATACCGACACTCCCTCCGCCCACGCCCCCGATGTGGGTTAATGTGCGAAACAATTTGCGGTCTAGGTATTCTAATTCCTTCGCTTCAGAGGTAAGGTAAACAAATTAGCTATGCAAATGGCAGGCGATGCTGGTCAAGTGTAAAGTGATCTATAAATACCAAACTTACGACTCTCATTTGCGTAGATGGTGTGGCATAATAGTACGCTTTCTTAAGAAATGCGTCATCTCTGTTTTGTCCTGTTAGCTTGGCCTAAACGGATGGGAAGTGCGCACACAGTGTGTAAATGCTGTGGCTAAGTGAGCCAAAAGCGGGTCAGAATGCGGGTGTTCCATTGACGTTGGCAGTGTTACGAGACCCTGACCCTATTAGGAGAACTGCGGGAGACATGAAGTTACTGCAGAGAAATATAATACAACACATTTGTCACTTCTATTTAAGTACACTTTTATTTGTGTACTCATTGTTTCATTGTGTTCAGTATAAATCAGGTTTAAATTATTATTTGTTATTAATAATATAAACCGTAAATCCAAATACTGAATTCTTGAAATCGTTCAGTGACTTCATCACCGACTCACTTCTCCCCTACACCAATCGCTGCTAATCGATGTAGACTTCATCAGCGTCATTATCATATACAATATTTCCAGATGGGGAGAGTTAGGAGAAGGAGAAGCCCCAATTCTGGGCACACAAATGATCCAGAAATACAATAAAAATTGCATTTAAAAAGCGGCAATAAATCTAAATCAACAAAGTGACAATCGCAAATACAAAACAAAACAAGTTCCAAGCGTGCACATGCAAACGCGTATATAATATAGTATAATATATAGCAATTTATGAGCCAGACGGGCAAATGACCCACAAAGTAGCCGCAAAAAGAGAAGAAAACAATCAAATATAAATCAACAGAAACGGTACACTCGAACAAATGTACAGAATATGGCGAACATCGAAGTGTGCAAACAAATGCAGACAGCGGAAATAGCAGAGGGGCGGAAAATCAGGGAAGGGGATGGGACAGGCGACTAGAACCCAGTCCCGCTAACGTGGTTCCACTGTGGCCGCGCATTTAACCTTGAGCCTTCAACTGATTACAAAATTGCAACGATAACTGCCACTGACCCCATGGCAAAGAAAATAAAAAACGAGAGTGGGGAGAGCGGGAAAGTGGCAGGAGAACGACGAAGAAAGCAATCGCTAAATTCTGCCTTGATAAGTCATCGTCTTTGCAGTCCCAGTTGGAGCGAATCGAGGCACATTTTGTCTTTATTTCCCTTACTTTTCGCCACATGGTCAGGGGAGGTTTCTCCGGCTAAGCAAATAGAAACGATTTGGCTTTTGGGTGAAAGCACTTATCGGAAATTGAATTCGAAACAGAAATGAATTAAAATAAATCAACTGATGTGGCTAGTTGACGTTTCCGTTTAAAATATAGGGATCATGAAATATTTTAGATAAACTACATTAAGATTCGAAAATGATTTATACGTTTAGAATAAAAAATAACGTGACTCAACTGAAGACCCAATAACAACAAGATGAGTTACGCCATATGAACTTTTGATTTTTCGATTTTTTTGTACGGACTCCTAAGCTGCTTGCAGGCTCCCATCAAATGTTGTTTAAAAACCAGAGGAAAACTATCTGCTTACGCATTAACTTGATCAGTGTACATATGCTATTTTAAGATTTTTCAAATTTGGTTTATTTTTTAAGGAACAGTTCGATTTTCGTTGCAATGGCAAATCAAATGTGTTGTTATGTGTCTTATTATTAAAAAGTCCTTGGCTTAGATTGATCATGAAGTGACACAGCCAACAGTGCAATTCCCTTTTCAATAGGATATCAAAACCCCAATGGGTTGAAAATAAATATATTTATAAATCATACATTATGCGTTGATTAATACTAAATACTATTTTTATTTCTGTGTCCTTTTAGTAAACATGGCTTGAATTTTTAAAGATGGTAAAATCTTTTTATTAACCAAATTTGATTTATTTTTGTATGGAGTTTTTCGGATTTGATTGTAACAACGTTTTTTGAAATGCATTCAACTGAAAAGTAAACTAGATCATGCCTGGAATGAGAGCAACGTTGTCACAGATCACCGCTTGGGTAGGCTAACAACAACTTACCCTGCAACTTGGCCAACTGCTCGGTGGTCATAACGATGGGCAGCAACTCCTCGGAGCTGTTGGGAGCTGTCAAGCTAGGATCGGCGATCGGGCCCATATAGCATTTGCGCATCTTCAGGTACTGCATCCAGATATTCCGACCGTTCTCGGGGGTGTCCGCATCGTAGAAATCATCTCCGCCGGTATTACGGAGCTTGTCGTTGCCGCCCTTCTGGCCCTCGCTCACAAAGACCTGACGTGTGAGGTGGAAGTGGCTATTGTTGATATAGATGTTGGACGGAGCTGGCTGACTTTTCTGCACAAAAAAATATTATATCAAATCCAAGTCAAAGATCTTTTTAGGCTTAAAATGCTGTATTAGGTTAGATTTAAAGATAATGATCAATTTAAAGCAGTTTATGGTGTCTATCGATCTATCGATCTATTTATAAGCTGATCATGATCTTGTCGCTGAAATGTCACGTCGTATGGACAATAAAAGGATTCGAATTCAAATAAAATAAATATCAATCTGATCCTAATCTTGTGACATGTTTTATGTTTGCACAAACCTGTTCCTGCATCACGGTGCGCATAAAGTTCTCGCTGAGAAAGTGGATATTGGAGTCGCGCAGCTCTTTGATCGTCTGCTCGAGATTGAGGTTCTTTTCGCGCCAGGATTGCACCTGTGCCTCCAGCTGGCGTTTGTCCTGCTCGTACAGCATCAGGGTCTGCTCCCACTCGCAGCTCATCTCGCGGACGTCACAGCAGCTCTGCTGGGGGATCAGCCGCTGGCCCAGGTAGAGCTCCAGGAGTTGGGTCAGCTTAGACAGGGCGTAGATGCCGGCAAAGATCCACAGGAAGTGCAGATACAAGTCGAAGGTGCGGTTGCAGCTACCATTTTCGTGCTCCCTGTTGTATCCCAGCAGCTCGATCTTCGAGGTGCTGTCCCAGAGCATTCCTGCCAGGGTTAGGTTATTCATGATTAAAATTCTCGTGTTGTTTTATTCGAGTTTGCTTGTGAGAGTGACGGTGTGATCACGTTTGAATTTGAACGAGAAGCAGGTATTCCATGAAAGTGCTTTCGCAGCCTGTTTAGATTAAGCCACTTACGCAAGTTTTTAATCCGTCTTTCGATGAGGCCCATCAGCTGGATACACATCCAGGTGAACAGGGAGAGAAAAGTGGCCAGGGCTCCGTCTATCAGCTGGTCAGCGGTAGTCTCCTCCATATTGGGCTAAAAACAGGGACTGAAAAAGTCTACAAATTTTGAAGCATTTTCTATATTGGTTAGCTTGGAAGGTATTTGGATTGTGGCAAAGCCTACTAAGTCTTTGACATATCTGCTCGAACTGTTAATATTTCCCCAGATACCTATTTCCACCTTCTAAAACTATATTTAGAAAGCAAATTTAATAGGTTTTTGGTTTTGTGTAATTTATTTATTTTTTTATGTCTAAACCACATCCAATTTTAATCCACTCACAAATTGAATTCACGTTGCCTCAAATCTCATTCAGATTGGTTGTCAGACATATCACGCTATTAGGGCCCTCCTCCTCAATTTCGTTATTTATTCGAGATAATTTCATTAAGTGGCCTGTCTATGTCTATGAAATTATACTTTATTTAGTTAGTAATTGTATTTTAATCAGCTTGTGGATTTTAGAAGGGAGTCTACACTTTCATAAAGGGTATACGCATTGATTGATCGTTTTTATCGCGATAAGCAAAAGCTGTCGTGTAAATCTATTGTATTTTTAGTACACTTACTACAAACCGAACAAGGTAAATTTTATAGTGTCATTAATACATTAGTATTATAATAGTTATTACCAAAGATAATACTGTATGTCGTTTGCATTCATGAGAGCAGCGCGTTCTCGCTCTCTAATTCTCTTTTTATCCTCTCATTATTCGAGAGAACTTGACTAAACCTTATGGCGTTACGCATCTTGTTCGTTATATTGTTTATAATACTATAATACCAAAAATATAATTGTGTGTCGTACCTAAGAGTGACTGAGTAAAAAACCGAGCTCATTGTCTCTTTCAAATTAAATTTCAACAAACCCTAAAGGCGTTACGCATCTTTATAATTACATATGTTTGGTACTACAGTTCATTAGATATACGCTTTCCGAGAATTAGCAAGGGTATCACCTCAGTGGTCTTGAAAAAAAAACAGAATTCTTCTGTTTCGTTTGTTATAATAATTTTCGGTAGCCAGATATCGGAAGGGGCGAGGGTCAGTGGCTGTTGTGTCGGCTCTGGGGGCTTTCCCACTGCGTTGACTTAATTAGGTAAAACTCGGCGTTTAGCGAGCAACCGAAATGAGTAAGAGCCGCAGCAAACTGCGTCGCGGCTCGTTCAATGAACTTGGCGGTAGGCGTGTGTTCATATTATTCATACATACATATGTGAATATACCCACGAGTGTGTGCATGCT
This sequence comes from Drosophila serrata, assembly GCF_035046125.1. NCBI lineage: Eukaryota > Metazoa > Arthropoda > Insecta > Diptera > Drosophilidae > Drosophila > Drosophila serrata. Next base: position 217,124 of record NW_028257165.1, read on the forward strand.
TTTAAGAGTGCAAAGGCAACATCTGCGCCGCCTAATTTCGCGGCTGGTGACAGTTCCCGGGAATTGCAGAAATCGCTGCCATTTTATAGCATGGAGTCATGCAAAAAATGCTTTAAATCCGAGCGATAAATAATAATGAATCTAATTCGAAAAGAGAGACCCAAGTTCAGGGCAAAGCTAACTGAAAATACGCAAAACAAAAACAGTGAGAGAATTCTGCACTAATTAATTGTTTGACATGCATACACAAGAGCTGGGACAGCAACGCAGCAGACTTCACACTTGATTAAATATGTGCAATTTAAAAATAATTTACACGCGTTGCCTGCACGACTACATAGTTCGGCGGGGGGAGGGGGATGGGTGTTTGTGTTCTTGGTCGGGGCTGTGGCAAGTGCGTTGCTATTTCTGTAACCAAAAGCTTTTCATCGGTCAGCCCTGTCAGCGTCAGCGTCAGTGGCAACAAAAAATAAAAATAAACATAAAAATAAAATCAGAAGCGCGTGTTGCACTTACACCACTTACACGCCCCTCACTTACAGCCAGAAGGACCGGGAAAGTGTAAGCAACAAGTGTTCGGTCCCCGCCCTCTGATAGCCGATGAGTTCCTACGCTTTCCGTATTGCGTTTCCATTTAACTGGGCAGGAAATCGTTATCGATAACTGGCGCGACAAGGCCACGCCCCCACCAGGCGCTGCTTAGTATGCAATCGATGGGACCGCCGCCTGTCAGTTGGCATTACGCTCGGCATTTATGCCAAACACCCCGGAGGATGCCAGAACGGAGAGCACACTTATTTCTGGGTCTGCTAATGCCAGCAATGCCTCAAATTGTCACTCCTAATGAAATAATGTCACGCATGTCAGCATAAATCACAAAATATTATGCTAATCGCATGCAGAACACAGCGAGAAATATTAACTTGCATGCTCTTAATGATTTTATGAATATCTATTAAGTATTAGATTGGGTATCAGTATGGATTTTATGGTTTGATATTAGCATTCTTGTTTATGCTCACGGACTCTGAATGACTTCAGTGAATTATTTTAATTAAATGCCAGACAGAACTAAATTTCAATTCACTTGCAGCATTTGTATTTGTCGCTAAACTTTCTGGCAGTCTGACCCCGGACAATCACAGAAGCCTCTGTGACAAGAATTACCAAAGGGGGAGGTGTCATGAAATAAATATATATTCGCAACAATGTCAAGTTTACCCCCCCCCCACTACGCCACTGACTGGTGTTTTCGTGGTTTTTTAACATTATACATTTTATTTAACTTTTTATTTTCGTAGACAGCCCGTCAAGTGTCGGTTCGCAATTTTCAAATTCAATTTGCATTTCGCATTCATTTCTATATGCCTTGTGTCAAGTCGCACAAGCAAATAATAAAGATTTTATGCTCTACTCAGAGCTTCCCACTGCCCAGGCTTTGAATAAGTGAAGCCTGAGAAATATCTCATTTCTGTAGAGTTCGACTCCCAATCATTCCTTTATGCCAAAATGCAAATAACTCCAACTCAGACACTTGTTCAGGTTATGGAAATTGCACGCTTGACAAGCGTGAAACTCAGTCAAGGTGTTTCCGCACTTAATGAAAAGCGGGAAAAATATAGTTATAGAAAATCGAGAGAACGAGAGACAAAAGTGTTACATAAATGTGTTAAGCGGTAAGTTGGGTCGAGAATTGTTGCTAATTTGTCGTCAATGAATAGAGTTGATCAATGAAATTCGGGCTGACCTCCAATAGAATTGATAAAGAGAGAAGACTTAATATATATAAATTATTATTTTCGTTATATCTATGATAATTAATGGTTTTGTCTTCCTCATTGTTTCTTTGCAGGTGAGTTCACAAAGCATATCAGTTAAAGTGCACATTGTCTTCGCTTTCAGGTAAAAGTAAAAACCAAACTTCTTAAATAACATTCTCTGAGTCTCAGCAATAAAAATATTTCCTTAAAATAAAATTACGCTGATAACAAGCTATTTAAATGCAAAAAAAAAACAAGATAAGCAATACGCAGAGACAGAACATAAAATAAATTAAAGTAAACTGAATGCAAGCACAGGAATTGAAGATAATGTAGGCAGTAAAAAGGAAATCCCTCTAAATTTTAGAGTCTAAATGGGTCGGGATAATAAGTAAAAAGTGCATTAAGAACATTTTTTTTTACAGATAACTAATTGAATATACATACCTACATAAGTTCATTATCATCCTTTTTTGTTTAAATCGACACATTGTAAAGTATCTGACTTCTAGTGTTATCCATATTATTATACCCTTGCAGGGTATTATAATTTCAGTCAGAAGTTTCCAACGCAGTGAAGGAGGCACCTCCGACTATATAAAGTATATATATTCTTGATCAGGATCAACAGCAGAGTCGATATAGCCATGTCCGTCTGTCCGTCTGTCCTTCTGTCCGTCTGTCCGTCTGTCCGATTCTACGCAAACTAGTCTCTCAGTTTTGAAGCTATCTGAATGAAACTTTGTAGTTAGCCTTCTATATACTCTCACTCGTATATATGTCGGAACGGGCCGGATCGGACGACTATATCATATAGCTGCCATAGGAATGATCGGAAAATTTTAAAAAAAAAATTTTTAACTTTTTCAGTTTTCAATAGAATTGGATCAAATTTGAGATATAGCCATTTTACTATACTCTACAATTTTGCATAAAATTGTATGAAAATCGGACTACTATATCATATAGCTCCCATAGGAACGATCGAGAAATTAATACAATTAAATTTATAACCTTTTCACTTTTCAACTGATTTTCATCAAATTTTAGGTATAGGCATTAAATTTAAGTCTTAAATTTTTTGGTAAATTTCATGAAAATCGGACGACTATATCATATAGGTGCCATACAAACGATCGTTTGATGTGGAGGAAAAATGCAAATCAGTGAATGTAAAACTGCAAATATAATATGTATAGGTGAATGAAATGAAAGCAGGTATTACTTCATTGTTTTTTAACACAAAGATATATAATTTGTATTGTATGGTTTTTTATTTATAGAAGTTTTATCTGCAAGGGTATATAAACTTCGGCGTGCCGAAGTTAGTTTCCTTTCTTGTTTTTAATATATTTTACAAATATGATCAAAATCGGACTTTTATATCATAAAGCTCCCATAGGAACGATCGAGAAATTAATTTATTTAAAAATTATAAAATTTTCAGATTTTAGATAAGATTTTCATCAAAATTGAGATATAGCCATTTTATATCAATCTTAAATTTTGTGCCAAATTTTATGAAAATCGATCGTTAACGATCGTTAGTTGTGGAAATGCAAATCTGTGAATGTAAAACTGCAAATATAATATGTATATGTGAATGAATTGAAAGCAGGTATTACTTCATTGTTTTCTTACATAAATATGTATGTATGGGTTCCTAGTCATCGAAGTTCTATCTGCAAGGATATATAAATTTCGGCGTGCTTCGGGAAGCTTCCTTTCTTGTTAGAATATGATTTTATTTATTCATTTAGGGTCGGTTTCTATTAGAAAGGATAGTCACCAGATAATATTATCAATTGATTGTGTACCATCCTAAAGAGTATAGCATAGTGCTGTTAACAGTGCTGTTAATGGTCGATTATTGCTGTATAATTGTGCTGTAGAGCGCACCCTCAGGAATGTGTTGGATCTCAAAACCGCAAAAAATGGCTGTAACTTTTGATTTTTTCTGCATTTAGAAATGAGCTTTTATTTTTCTACATTAATACGATAGCGCACGATAAGTCGTATTACTCATTTTATTTGGACAAAATATTTTGACAGGGAGGATAAAACTACTTTCCTTAATTTTAGCAAAGATTCCTGTATATTTTAGTTTTCGACATTTCTTTTTCTACAGAAATATAAGTTATATAAAATATAAATTATATAAAATATAATTTTTACGCAAAGTAGTATATTAATTTTAAAATAAAACTGAATAAAACTTTTCGGGGAATGTTCTTTGTATTGCAGGTAGTGTATAAAATTATCGTATCGAGTATTTGTTTTTTTAATTATAGCTTTGTTGTCTTAAATATATTTTCGTAAACTTGTTAATGATATCTGATTTAAGGAATTTAACCAAAAGGTTCTTGGGAAAGACCAGAAGAAAATTTATATTGAAAACAAATTTTTTTTCTTTTGCATGTGTGTTTAGGCGATCGGGCCCACTGTGCCTGGGCACGATTGTTTTTCAGCACCCATTTACGACAATGCCATGCGGCTGGCAATATGTACAGCAAATGCTCTGGCCGGCCAGCTCCGGCCGGCCAACTCCCTCTACTTCGATCCGCCGACTACTTCCCATTTTACCCATTCAAAGACGCTTATCGGCAAACAACCACCGACGTTTGACTATTTGCCCACAGTCGCGCGGTGTCTTGCGCCTTGTGTTCCTTTTTGCCCACGAGCGGCCTCAGCCCACTTTTGATGTCGTCGTTCGCCCAACAGTCCAACTTCCCAACCGCCCGACTGCCCGATTCTCCCTTGTCCTCTTTACGCTATCTAATACTCCGTTTATGCGCGGAATTTCATGAAGACCTTGAATAGAGAAATCTCAAGTCCAAAGTGACCCAGAAATTCCAGAAAATCTCACCGAATCTAAAGCTGTACAATTCCATGAAAAGCACCTGAATTTAATTTTTAGTTTGTATTTATTTCTTGAATTGCACCTCCCATAAACGCTGTATATTTGCCTCTTGGCTTTGACTACCTCAACTGCAAGACGTCGCCGCACCACTGAACGGCATTAAACCTGACTTTGCCAACTCTGCTCTGCCTCTTTCTAGCCCTGTATCTCTCTGTCCCTGTCTCTGTCTCTTTGTGACACCCGATTCAAAGTCAAATCATACCAAAAGGCAACCCGAACCGAACCGATCCGAAGCGAACCACGCCAAACAAGGCAAACCAGACTAGCAAAAGAAAACCCAACAATTTTTTAATATGTTCGTGCACAGAAAAAAAGGAAAAACAGGAATTTATATATTAATTATAATTCCAAAATGGTTGTTTTTTGTTTTTAAATAGTACAATGTATTACAATTTAAGGTTGAAGTTTTCATGATTTGCATGCTAGAAGAAATGCTAGCGTAAACAGCCGAGTGGATCTGGAATAGGAAATCTAGTTTCAATTATTTTGAGAAAAGGTTTCAAATAGCATTCTTTCCTTTGTGAAAACAGTACGAATAATACCTAAGACAAAGACAAGTAGAAAAGTGTGATCGACTGAGAGAAACCCGGTTCACAATTGTGGATGAATTTAAAAGGATACATATTTAAGCCGAAATTAAAACATATATATATATATATATATATTTAACAGGAATTAGGGGGGTAGAAAATAATATTTCATATGATTGATATATGAAATTTTGGTATTCTAATGATTACTATTAATTTTTTATATTATATTTCTCTAGTCTGATATATGGTAATTTACATCAAGGTCTTAATTATGAAAAATTAACTAGACCGTATATCTGTCATAGGAATGATAGTAAAATGAATAAGAACATAATAAGAAAAAATGCAAACCGTTATTATTTTTAAGCCAACATAAACATATCATAACAAAGGCATAGAAACTTTGGTTTACTAAAGCTAGTTTCCCTTCACGTTTCAGTCGAAACTTTCCATCTTTTGTCCCTGTGTACTTGTGGCGGCGTCTCTATGCATCCACAAGGTGCAGGGACAGTGCCGCGGGGGTGCACCCGATGCCGATGCGGTGCAGAGTGTTGTGGAGCAGATTGCTGCGGCCTGTCTATGGACAAGACAACAAAAACAAAAGGAAAAAGAAAAACAAGAGCAAACACACTGGCAACGCCAGCGCGCTGTCGGTCTCTCGTTCAGTGGATTTGTGTGTCTTCGCATAAATTTTGCAGCTTGTACGACAGGCATGTAGACAAGTTTTTCTCCTTTGTTATTGCCTTTTTACTAGCCAGCAGCAGCTATCTCGCTCTCGAGACTCCAAGTGCACACAGACACGCGAGCCGCACACCAGATGGCGGGTGGCGGAGAGCGGTGCACAGATACATAATGTATCTGTGGGCTGCAACAACTGTTGGCTTCGGCTTAAGAGTTGTTATCCCATGGGATAAGTTGGATTAGATTGAACTAGTTCCGACCTAGAGTAAACGAATTCAAATTGGATTTGGAGAAATTTATCCTATCCGATTGTCCAACTGGAATAGGTTCGAGAAATAAGTGATGGGAAGGTAATTAACTTTGTTTATTTTAAGAATTTCATGTTATCATATTCAACAAGAAAGAAAGTTTACTTATCGAAAAGGAAGGTTATATACACTTGCAATTTGCAGGGGAGTCGTTCTATAAGGTCTGCTTTTCCAACAAAAAGAGAATATATTGGTAAAGTTCCATCTAGATAAGTGAAAACTGAGGCAAACACTCCTAGAAACTAATGGACTAACGGACTTAATGTATGTATAGTCGCCAAGATCTTTGTGTGTACTTGGGATAGGTCTAGTTTCGATCTAGAGTCTCTTTCTTAAATATTTCAACTGTAAAATTTAAAAGTAAACAAGAGAGTGACTCATTCTACAAACAGAGCAATTAGCTGTTTTCCTTGTTTCAACACGTATAATTTATTTTGTAGAGTAGGGTATTTAACGTGCTCTGTGGCTCACTGGCATGTTTCCACTATATGTCATCCAACTATTTCTATTTTCTACATTCTGCTTCTTTCATTCGCCGGCGAACTACCCCAACAAACGCCATGCACATGACTCCCCTGCCCTGCCACCCCAGTCCCCACTACCCGCGGCTAGACAAACTCTCTCACGCGCACAGATAAACGACCCACACACACACTCACATACCCCAAAGAAGTCAGATACATGTTGCACTCACACTCTGAACGCCTGCTCCAGTGTACTACTGAACTGAGAATCGTTTGGCAGTCGGCCAAGGGGACAGGGACAGGGACGTGGAAAGGCAGGAGGCAGCAGGAGGCAGCAGGATGAAGGAGAGATGGAGACGGAGAGAGCAAAACAGAGGCAGCTGTGTTTGTATTGGTATCCCCCCATCCCCCAAAACGGCACATCAAATAGAGAAACTACAAGAGAGAGAGAGAGAGAGAAATAATGGGCTATAGCCACCCCCTTCCACAGCCTTCCCTCTACTCAGCTGTCACTGTTGATATTTTGTGTTTTCATCTTGAACTTTTGTGGTTCAATGTGTCTAGCCAACCCCAACAGCGAAATTCACCACAGCTCCCACCCCCACCACACCCTCCACCCACATCAAACGCACACCCCTGCACTATTGCCCTTGCCTTTTGCCGGCTTTTCAATGCGTATGCGTAAAGAGAGATAGAGAGAAGGAGAGCAACTCTCTCTGATTCTCCCTCTCTCTGTGTCGGTCCACGCTCTATCTCTTTCGCTCTCTATCGTTCACTCTTTCTCTGCTCAGTGCGGTTCTCTATTGCATTCTACACTTGAACTTGCCCAGCGTCAAACACGGAGCACACATAGGCACACCAAACACACAGACACACACTGCAGTGAGTCAGGTGGCGATGGGCAGGGGAGTGGAGCCAAGGGGGAGCACAATTATCTGCAGCGGTGTGTGCGTATCTGTATCTGTATCTGAGGATCTCGATTCGCGGGGCTGTTACTTTTTAACCACAATGTATTTCAAATGTGCAATCTATACGTTACGTACTTTTCATAGATACGTAAATACGTTGCTTACAATATTTTCTGTTTGCACTATCGATCTTACTGCTGGCTTTCCATCAATTACGCCTCAACAACGCGTTGTTGAAAAATTCTTATTTGATTATGATACCCTTATTGGGGCTTCCTTGGTAGTGAGTAAATTTGGGATTGCACTCCTCAATCTTTCATCTATTACTCATTCAGATATGATATGATTTCATCTTAGGTATTAGTTTAGTACAGAAATCAGTTTTCGTTGCGGCTTACAGTGCAATTTTGGTTGAAAAACTAAAATTTTGATCATAAACACACACTCAAAATAGTAACATTTAGTTTCACAGAATAATAAACCCATTTTTTTTTTTTTTATTATGAATGGTTATAATATTTAGACATGATAACATATCGATATATTCTGAATATTCTAATAGGAATTTATTTGTAAACATGTTCAATTCATGAACAAAATCATTAAATATTTTTATTTTTAAAATATTATTATATTATTATTATTTTATATTTCGTTAGTGTTTGTATATAACCTCATTGAGTATGAATTCTGACGATAACCCCTTATAAAAAGCGGAACGAATCATTTGTCCACCTTTCCTACTGTTCAGATATATTTCCCTTTTCATCACTTTCGGCCCACTGTGCTAGCATTTCGAATGTACGTGTGAATTTGCACTTGTGCACCCGAAAGTAGCAACGGCGAGAAATCAACGAAAAAACACAACAAATAAGTGAAGAAAACAGAAAACGGAAAGCGAGGAATGAAGAAAGGGGCAAAGAGGCGAGAGGAAGGCAAAGGAAAGCGATGATGGCACTCGCACGCACACACCGAACATTTGGGCGCTCTCACGCACACAGATACAACCGTGCACAGACACAGATACACAGATGACGTGACGTGTGGAGAGCGGACAAAGAGAATCTCACGATTGCATCGGCATTTTCATTCAAGCCGCTCGCTCAGTGTGCCGCCGCGGCGTATGTGTGCGTGCGTGAGTATGCGCTGTCTGCGCCTCACATTTAACTTTAGCGCTGATTCCGCTTTCAACTTTGACTTGCTCTCTCTCGCCCGCTGGCGTGGTGTGAGAGTGCAGAGCGAGTGTGGTGAGTTCGCTCGCGACGCCGACGACTTGGTAGTGGTGTAAATGCTGCGAGAATTTCACGTTTAATATTTTGCTCGTTTCGCTCGTTTCGTTTAAAGTATTTGTTTGGACTTTGCTGCTAACGGTTGTTCGCTCGCACGCTCGTCGCCCGATCGCGTCCGTTCGCCTCAGTCCCGCATCGGTTGAAAGATACAAAATACAAAACACCAGATACAAGATACAAGATACAAAGTCTACCAGAACGGTTTCCCCCCCCCCCAAAAAAAAAAAAAAACAAAAGAAATATAATGTTTAAAAGCGCGTATATTTATACAAAATCGTTGGAAAAATATCCGAAATAATACCAATCAATGATACCCCAATACAACCCCACACAGAAACAACAAGTGCAATTCGTCGTCAGAAATCGAAATCGAAATAAAGTGCAAAATGCATTGTAGCTGAACCAGAAATAAATAAGAGAAATAAGAGGAAATAGTGCTTTAAATAACTCAAATCGAGAGCGTATATTCATATTTGTACAGATATTATATAGCCGCTGCACAGTGCAAATCGTGGACTTCCCAGTAGTATCTGAGAATCCCAGAAATTTGAATGAAATTCGGTGAAAGCGAGAGAATCGGAGAAGGCACGGCTCGGAATCAAACGTCAACAAAGCGGCGACGTCAGCAGCGCAGCAGCGGCGCAGACATTTGTCTAGCCGCCGTCTGTGGAACGCCCCCGCTACCCGCTGTCCTGGAGCATCCAGGAGCGGTACGCAGCCCGAGGACAGTAACTATTCGCCAGTGCGTGAGTGCGTGAATATACGAGGGATTTGTGCCCGAGATCCCCGCATACAGTTACGGATAAATTAATAGTGACGGTTACACACGGTTAAAGTGAAAGGATATTTTCATACACATAATAAAATATATATATTTATTATACCTGGGATTTAACCCCCGCTGGAGAGGATTGTGGCCCATGGATACTTGTGGATTAGTAGCAGAACTGGCGCACTATATTGATGCATATGGTGAGTGCGCGGGGCAAAACTCGACTTCCCGATAGCAACATTTTGTGGTCAACTGAGCAACAAGTTCGCGTCTTTGGACATAACATTTTTGTTAAAGGCATTTTCGTAACCATTTCCCTCGACCCTAATGTGTTTTCCTTCTCGTCTTGACTCACTTGTCACCTCGTGTGAGGGAAAACATGTTCATTTCCATTTCACATCCAGCCGAAACGAAAAGAAAACTATGTACATTAATGTGTGCGGCTCTTTCAATGCCAAGATACACACAGCATATCCGCTGGTACATAGATTCGGGCGATATACGATGTCCCAGGGAGATACACATGTTCGATTGGTAATACATTCATTATTGTCATGCCAACTGACAGGCACGCAGGCGGGCGGGCCAGGCCAATTAAAGACTGAACGCTGAAAATTGTAAAACTCGCCTGCGTAAAAACATAAATAAATAAATATGCGTGCGGTATCTGTATCTCATGTATATGGATCGGATCCTAGGCAAAGCACTTGACTGCGTAATTGCGTTGGATATCCATAAATTCGCCAGCATATTGATAGTCAAGTGGGCATTGATGGCATTCGTATTGGGGCAGCTGATTTACCCTGATTTACACAAACATTCCCTTGATGAGGTTCAATTTGGTGTAAACAATTTCCATTTGTCAAGTGCGTAAAGTATATATATTCGAGAACAAATTTGACGGAATTCAGTTAATTCGAATCGAGTTTGGGGAAATTAATTTCGGATGTGAATTGCGATGGTAACAGAAATGGAATCCCTTTAATATTGAAATTAGGAATATGTTTTGGGTCTAACTAGTTTATAATAATCATGTATCCTACATTATTTGTGAAGATGCGGTTTACAGGCTTTTCAGGTTTGCTAAAAAGTTTGTTAATTTCACTTAAGTTTGGTATACCAATCCATTGGAACTATGACATATTTAACCTTATAAAGTGAGCCCTTGAATGAGCTTGGGATCCAGTTCTATCGTAGCCTAATTTCAGGCGCCTAATGAGGCATTAGGTAACAGCGCTGCTTGGTTTCTGGCTTCGGCTCAAAAGAAAAGTCCCCACATTAGTTAGACTCTCCCACAATTAATTTGCCCACCCGCCGGCCCTGCCACCCCTTGTCCCCATTTCCTGGACTGGGGACTGGTTAAGGTTTCGGCTTCTTGGCTCTTTCTCTTCTACCGCCTTTTGCACATTAAATTATTCGTTATTTCTCTTTTGCTACACTTTCTGGACACTAAGCAAACAACACAAAAAAGTTACTTGTTTCCTATGGCGTCGCCATCGTCGCCGTCATCGTCATCGTCTCGTTGCCGCTGTTGTTTGTGTTTTATGGTACATTAAAGTTGGCAAAATGGCAAATTTTAATGCGATTTTATGCAAATATATAGACACATGTACGACCAAACATGTGGCCGAGGGTTTTTGCGACCCAAGCCGGCTACCACGTCGGGAATTCCGAGTTCTCTGGCTCGCCTGAGTCGCTGCACTCGCGGTTCGAGGTTCTGGGCTTAATGGGCGACTTTATATCATTATACGACACTCGGATGTTGTTTATGTCGCTTTTCGGTGACTTTTTCCAAGCTATACCACAGCTTATGAATAGTGTGTGCCGAGTTCAGATTTAATATAGGATAGCGAATAAGATTTTGTCATCGTGGGAAGTTATCCTGTCCTGGAATCTATACGAAATTGTAACTTAACTCCCAAGCTCACTTTTCGTTAGTTACGTATCTGCGCTGGCCAGGTGTAATGTGCCACCCCGCGCGAGCTGACATCCAACAGGTGAACCAACGCGGGTTCAATGTAACCCCGGCTGCGACTGGGCGCAGACCAGTGGGTCAGGACAGGGCCATCTGCAGCACCACCCCCTGTTCCCCCTGTGAAATGTGCATTGTGCGCGGCTGCATTTCATGGCTGCCTTATCTTGTCAGACGCTCCTAGAAGCGTTTCCTGCCCACCTGCCCCCGGGCTCCCGTTCGACCAAGATGTGTGTTTTAGCAATTAGCAGAAGACTGCCATATATATACATATACATAGTAGTATAGTGAGGCTTGCAACGGGTTTTCCCCCTTGCCACCCGCCTTCACAGACTTTCACATGCCGCAAAAGCAAGAGCAAAAGCAATCGCAAAAAGTGGCCAACAACAAAGTCGAGCGAGCTGTCAACACTTTCGCAAACAACCGCCGATGACGATGACGAAGATTTTCCATGACTTTCCACAATTTTCCTTGTGGATGCTACAATTGTGTGGTTGTTGTTGTTGTTGATTAGCCGAGCAATGCGAAAAGATTCGTAATAGACACGGGCAAGCCAAGTTCAAGACTCGAACAACTTTTTCTTCAGACGAACTTGGCACTCTGGGACCAGAGGTGTGTTCAACTTATATGGTAATGACCTTTGTCTTGACTGTTTTTAAAAAAGTAATTAAATGCCTGAAAAATTACAATACATTCAGGGTTTTATTGGAAGTAAGTCTATTGTTTTTATATTTTCAATTAGACTAACATTGACATGTAGTTCCACAGTTAAAAATGTTAAAAATATCCTATCAAATTAAGTTCTATTGATATATCTTAGATTTTCATACCTTGAATCTATCAATTCGCAAAGGTGTGCAATACAAAAACCAGATTGAAAACAGATCAAGGTCGTCTAGTATTGTTTTAAGGGGTGTTTTCGCAGACTTTCTTGATCATCGCTTTGGCCAAATGCTCGTCATTGCGTGTTGACTCTAATGTGACTTCTTGGCTGCCGAAAAGGTCAGGCAATCAGTCAGATCCACATATGCAAATAAAATTATCGATTTCAAATGCAAATTGGCGGCGGCAAAGAATGGGAGGAGAGAGAGAGACGCCGCTTAACCGGAAAAGGAAATGATTGAAGCGCATTTTTTGTTGAGCCGGGCCAAGTCAGCCTCAACCAGTTGTCATAGACTTTGGGCCAGCTGTGACGCCTTGCTTGATGTTTCTTCCCCTTGCTTCTAAATATTTATTGATAGCTGCTTGGCGCTCCAAGGCTGCATGCGGTTTAGTATCTTAAAGATATCTCTTTAGACTAAGAGTTTCCTGTCTTGATCTTAAAAACTACAAGAGCTGTAGCTCTAAGCACTTAGTTTATTTGATTTGTTGAACTTTAGTTTAATACCGGGTATCTCATAGTCGAGCATCCATACTTGTTTTTTGCCTGGCAATAAATTGGGACGCGTGCCCTGTCACACAGTTGCGGTTAAAGTGCTTTGGAAAAGCCGAAAATTGACCACCACCGAAAATCTCATAAATCTTTTTCGGCCCATGGCATTAAAAGTTTCTATGCTTTTTATTGCTAATTGATTTTGTGCGCAAAGACTTTGGCCTGATGAACATGTAAATTATTCTTAGGGAACTCTGGGAGATCCGGCATGTGGAATAGATCTGCCTGGAAATTGGAGCAGCTGGAGGGATATTGATGAAACAAAGTTGATGGGGCTTTTATAGAAAATGTAGGTTCCATGTTTCAGTTATTGGGATTATGAACATCTCCATTAGGATTTAGGACCTGTTTCAGACCAAAAGTCGTCATTTTCTTCAGTGATTTACTTGCTCAAGCAGAAATACGAACTCGGCCTGTTTACTTTGGTTTTGTCTTATGCCAAATATTGAAAATGTGTCAATTGAATGGCACCATTTCTCGTGTTTAACCAAATCAGCAAACTCTAAAAGCGAACAGCCACCAACAACATAAAGTCAGCCATAAACCAAACTGAATTCGCGGAAAGTAAAGCGCAACCAGTTTTGGGTTAAATGTTGTTGTGATTGGTAGTATGAGGGGAAACCGTTAACTTGTCAGCGGGTTTGCCCCCATATATATGTATTTGTGTGTATTTATCACATATACACCTGTGTATATGTATATTTTGTGTTGTTTTGGGCACTCTTGAGACGCCGATTTCTGGGCCTTCTTCGTACATTTGTTTACTCCGAAATCAATCTTACAAAAAAGACAAGGATTAAAAGGAGGTCAGATTCAACATCGAACAACATTGGGGTAAGACACATGTTAGGAAACTAAAGAGTTACGGAACCTTCAAAATGATTTTTACCCGGTTTGATGCTAGAAGTCTATATGAAATTATTGATTATTAAGCACAAGTCTAGACAGATATTGAACTTTGATGTTACAGATTTATTCTATTTAGGTTGTGTCTTGCATATTCTCCTTTCATTATATCTAAAACAAACTGCAAGGCTATATCCGGATGACCCTCATTAGGGAAAGAGTACGTTTTCCTCTTCTGGCCCTTGGCTCGCTTCTCTGCGGCATTTTTCTATTTTTCTTTCTCGGTACATTAGTTGAAGCCTTTGAGGGTGGGCACCCGAACCCATTATCATTGGGACTACTCTGCCGCCCAGGGAGGGGTTTATGGGAATGTGTCACATATGTTCTCTCCTACCGCCTTCGGATGGACTCCTAGGCAAATGGAAATCACGCGGCGCTTGGCTCTACGTGTAGGAAAATAACAGCAGGAAATTAAAAGGATCCGCTTGCAGGAGTGTGCGTACTCGTTTTCGTGTTGGGGAACAGAGCTCTGATGGGGATTTGTGTGTGTGCTGTGGGCCTATTATGAAACCAACTGGACAAGCCGGCAGCGGATATTTAATTGTTTTCGCTCGACAAGAGGCAGGAGGAACGGCCCACCGATTCCTATGGCGTGTGCACCAATTGCTGGCGTTGTCGCTTAGTTAATATAGCTTATTGCATTTGGAGGATGTCGTTTGGGCCAGAAGGAAGCAAGGAATGGACTGAAGTCCCGACAATCGGTTGTCGCGTGCCAGTCATTGACATACTTTTATACTCCTGAAAACATTCAAGGGTCAACCAGGTATTTGGGGTCAAAAGGGGTTGAGTCTTCAATCAAAGGAATTTCGAAATATTCCTTATTTTGGAAGCCGCAAGTGGGAACTCTCATTTAGCCCTATGCAGTGTATACTTCAAGAATTTCACTGAGTAACCAACTATTTTAGAATGAAATATGTATAGAATATACTTTAGTTTAGCTTTAAAATATGCCATATTGATCTCTTAATTTTTCCCTTGCAACTTCCAATTACATTGTTTTGGAAATGCATTGCATTGAACGACTGTAGTGTGAAGCTTCTCATGACGGTTATCCAAGTTAATTGAGCGCATATCCAATCTTCAGATCTTATCTCACCCCTTAGAGCAAAATTTCCAGGAGGCCAGCTTAAATAAGTAACTACAGCTTTACCAAGACCATTTGAAAAGAATACAAGTTCTAAAAATAATTCTAAATTCAAAACAAACATAAAAATAATATATAAATGACCATTTGATACTTAACTACCCCCTTAAAGAAAAGTTACAGCGAGATGGATTAAGAAGTCAATTTTCTAATAAGTCACAAGGTTATATTCTGATTTCATTTACTACATATTCATTCACTTTTCACCAAATACAAAACATTACCTGGTCTGTGTTATATTTTGCTTCGTACAAACAGAAAAAGATGCCTAAATCGACTCGCCTGGTGATGCTATGACTCCTTTCCTGTGTACTGCATGAGTGCCATGAATAAAAAGTGATATTTGCTGAACTTCCAACCTGTTGACTGTTGTAATTTCCATGTTGTGTTCTAAAAATAGAGGTGTGCTAGGTACCTTAGCTCCGCACATCCATCACTCGGGGCGTAACGAATTTTCCAGCTGGAAGAAGAATTTGTTTTTGTTTTCTTCTTGTTTTTCATATTGTTGCTTTTCTGGTTCTTGTTTCTGGTTCCTGTTCTTATTCGTAACCCCCTCTAGTACCAAGTAATTTCACGCTGCTGGGCCAAGTCATCTGAGTCTGCGCGCGCTGCCCTCAGCTTTCCGACTCTTTTTCCGCACGCCTCTTCCTACTCCAGTCGGCGAGTGCTATATAGAAGCAGAACAAAAGGCAGGGAAACCGCAGCTAAAAGTAAAATGAGCAAAAAATAAAAAAAAAACGAGGCAACGCAACAGAGAACATCATCAGAGGCACGCAAAGTTATAAAAATGCCTTAAATGTCGTTTATACATATATATCGCGGCGCATCTCGCCCATATACCCCCCGCACACATGTATTTTTATATACTATACGTACTCCGAGTGTATGTATAGTACGAGTATATTCCCGATGCGATAAATACGCTGCTCTTCTGATGTTGTTGTTATTTTTTTCTTTTTTTTTTGAGAAATATATATTTTTGTAGACAACAAAGCGAAAACGCCAAAGAACAACCTGTTTGTATTGTTTTTGTGCTCGACGTCGACAGGTTTTTTTCCTTAATGCGGGCCAAAATCTCGGCTCAGCTCGGTACTCTACCCCCTTGGACCCCGCACTATCGAAAGCTTAGACTAGTCTTCCCTTTTTATTTTTATTTTCATTTTTTATCTCTTTCTCTTGGCGATTCTTCTCTGCCTGCTTCTTCTTCTTCCTCTTACTCTTGCTCAACACGATCGTGATTCTTTTCGATTTTGTTCTAAGCTCTCGCCCCGTCCCGCTCTCTCACACTCACTGAGCGGAGACCTAAAAACCAGTTTTTTGGCGCTTTATAACACACAAAGAGACGAAAAGTTACAGACTTTTGGTTTATTATCGACTCGGCTCGGCTCTTTCCCCCTCATTATTGTTGTGCCGGTCTTTTGGCCAAAAGCGTAGAACGCTCGAGGGGGAGGGAAAGAGACGGCCAAAGGGGCAACCTGCTCGCTCAGCTCGAAACTGTCGATGCCCAGTACACAAAAAAATGATTCACCTGTGTGTCGCCGAATGAGTCAAGCGTGGATTCAATCCCATAGCGAGAGCGCTGCATTGCGAAATCAATCGAAATGTGAATTCTTCTCGCGCCCGAGATTGCGACTAATCCAACAATCTACTGACCTAGACTATGAGTAATCTCGTTTAGATTGTCAGAGCTATTAATTCAGACTGCATTTAGTATGATGTATAAATACCCGAGAAATTACTTGTTTTATTGATTGACTTTCTCTAATCAAGTGACCGTAGTTACCCACTTTCCACCAAAGGTGCACGGTGTTGAGGTGGTTTCGTTTTGTGTTATATTGTAAATAGTACAACTATTTAATAGCAGTGAATAATTTGTTAAGCGCAATAGAGAGATCTTTGTAAATGGAAATTGATTTTCTAACCGGAATATTTGAAGAATATATATTATGCTTAATCTTCTTACTCGTATTGAACGATAATAGTTTGTACATATATCCCTTAGCGACTGTCTTTATATCTCAATTATCCTAAGGAATCTCAAACCTACTCTCACTATTGTAAAGCATTTCTTTCTAGATTTGCGAGTTTTGCTAATTTCTCTGCCAGACCTCTGCTTCCACCGATAGTGTAACTGCGTATTGCCCACAAAAAACCAGTTAAAACATGTCAATGAATTGCCTGGATATCCCTGCTCTATAGCGCTTAGTCCATTTGTTTGAGAATCGCAGAGAACGGCTCAATATTTTCCCCCATCTCTACTACTCCATCGATTTCCCCAGCCTGTCTCAGCTTGTTGTATCTACATTGTTTGAGCTACAAAACCGCTTCGGACACTGAGGACGGGGGAGGTAAACAGAAACGAATGCCAAGACATTTAGATAAGTGTGACAAGTGTTCAAACAGAGTTACACACATGAAGAATGCGTGCAAATAGGGAAATAAAATTGATTGGTTGGGTCGAGGAAGTGAAAAATAAAATAGTTGTCGCTATTTGAAATAATGATAGATAAGCCTTAGCCAACAAATATACAACATATCTAGATTCCGTTGAAATTTAAGAACCCATCTCGAAGAGACCATCAATTTTGGCGACATTTAAGTAGTTAAGCAGATTCGCGAGGGCCATAAATCGCTAGTTAGAGTGAGCAAAAAATAGAAACCCCTGATTAAGTGTGGCGAAAAGTGAAGTAATCCATTCTGCTGTCTACTCAACTCATATACATATGACCATAAATTCAGCCGAAGATGGCCTATCAAAGGTTTGCAATCTGTGCAGAAGACTTCCCGCTAAATGAGCCGGAGATTTCGCCGCTCAGATACGCAACATGTGTCGGGCGGGACGGGTTGATCTATTCAAGAATTACGTATTCCTTTCGGCTGGGTCAGCTTACCTCTCGCGGGCTAAGCCGCTCAGCCATAGCTGGGGCTGGGCGTTGTGTTCAAGGTAGAGCGAAAATTTGCAATTAAATGAAATGAAAATTTCATGAGCTTGCCCCCGCCCAGGTGCGTTGAACCGTCGCGTTCTCCAGTGTGACCACAAAATGTTGAAGGAACCCCTCGCTAAACGGGTTTCTCTGGGACATTTTCGCCTCATCTTTATGGGTTGTACCCGCTCTTTATTGCAGCTCTGATTTTTCCGCGTCTTGAATGAACAGGAATTCGGGCGAAAATGTATTTTGAGCGCAAGCAAGTGCGCAAAAAATACTAGAGACACCACACACAAAGAGTCCACGACAGACTGCACCAGTTGAGCAGGAGCTCGGTGCAGACAACAGAGCTCCTTAACGCAGCCTTAAGGAGACTTAACCAGGAGAAGATCCTTCTCCATAGCCAGACCAACTGCCAGGGACAAGCCGCTTGTCCCCAGCCGACGCCAAGTGATTCAGATAACGGCCCCAAAACGGCGACCATCGGCTACCAGAGGATGAAGCGGCGCTGGTCGAACAACGGCGGCTTCATGCGCCTGCCGGAGGAGTCTTCCTCTGAGGTCACCTCCTCCTCGAACGGGCTCGTCCTGCCCTCAGGCGTGAATATGTCGCCCTCGTCGCTAGACTCGCACGACTACTGTGACCAGGACCTGTGGCTCTGCGGCAACGATTCCGGTCCTTATGGCAGCTCCAACGGCAACGGCCTGAACCACCAACAGCAGCAGCAGCAGCAAAGCGTCATAACGCTGGCCATGCAGGGCTGCTCCAGCACCCTGCCCGCCCAGACGACCATCATTCCGGTCAACGGCAATGGCAATGGGAACGGGGCCACCAATGGCTCCAACTCCAATGGCCACTATGTGCCGGGTGCCACCAATCTGGGGGCTTTAACCAACCACGGGCTGCTCAACGGTGGACTCAACGGAATGCAGCAGCAGATGCAGAATGGCCACGGTATCATCAATTCCACCACCCCCTCGACGCCAACCACCCCGCTCCATCTGCAGCAGAACGGCGGAGGCGCCGTAGGTCTCTCCGGCATGGGCCTGCTCCATCACTCAAATGGCAACTCGAATGGCCTCATCGGAAGCGGTGGAGTGGGAGTAGGAGGAGTCGGCGGCGGAGTGGGTGCCGGAGGCATGGGCATGGGAATGCAGCACACACCGCGGAGCGATTCGGCCAATTCCATTTCATCAGGTAAGATCTATAGTGCTGATCTTAGGATGAGATCAATCATAGGGATACGTAAATCATTCCAATTTTAATTTTTTTTATTTTTTTAATTACTTAAGATTATTTTGTGTTAGGTTTCTGATATTCAAGCAAAGAAAGGAGGTATTTTGCCATTATTGAACAGTGTTAATCATAGTTCTCTTTCGCAAATCAGTGAGTTTCAAGTCAGACATTTTGTATGCATTATAACAAAAAATAATTTACCATTTTTGTGCATTATCTTACTCACACAAAAACAATTTAAATAGATCAAAGTATTGCCTGATCATCAATCACTGATCTTAGACAATTCAGAAGAAAGATTTTTAAGAAACCCAAAATCTCTAAAATTAAATATATTTAAATAACAAAAAATTTAAGTGTAAATATATTAAAAATAAATTCTTACAAGTAAAAAAAAAGACTTAAATATAGTTAGATTATTATTATTAAGAGTAAAAGTTACAAAAGCATTAAAAATCTCACTTTATCTTGACCTACCGTCAAATTTCAAGTTTTCCATCCATTCTTCCCCTCCGAGTGCCACGCCCATGTTCTGTATCTGAAACGCAGAGCTCACCAATTATATTTTATTACACGAGTGCATTTTATGAGGCTCTTTTGATGGTGCGAGTATATGAGTATTTCTGGCGATTCCCCCTATCTTCTTTGCTGCCGATGAGGCGAGCGAGTCTTCGAGCGGGCTCGCCGGGAAGTGCACTCTCCGCACGCACACTGGCACACAGGCAGGGCATTGTTGTCCGGCACTATCAGCGGCCGCTGCGTCACGGAACAGTGCCCGCCATGTGTATGCGTGTGAGTGTGTGTGTGCTGCAGCAGGCCATGTGCAGAAGAAAGGGCTGTTTTTGGTGGCTGTTGCTCCTGCTGCTGCTGCTGCTGCTGCTGCTGCTGATGCAACGAACCTACCTCAAGTCGTTCTATATTTAGGGCCTCCCCGCAGCGAGAAGCCGGATAAGGGAGTACGCGGGGAATGTGGTGGAACTCGGTCCTTCGATTCTTCGGTTCTGTGCTGTTCTTCTTCGCTTCCTCCTGCTGGCGTTGCAACTGCAGCATGGCTGTGGTGACGTCACTCTTCCCTGGTTCGTGCTCGCCTGCGCTCGGTGCCACGGAACTGACCTCGTGCCAAATGGGGAAACCAGGTCAGGTCAGGTTGGGTCAGGAGCAACGGCAGCGGGACAGCATTTGCATCTGACCTAAATTGTGGGAGGACATGTGCGGGGAGTTCAAGGCCAGTATCTGCAATCGATGGATGCATCGTCGGCGTCGTCGTCGTTGGTGTCTGGGTCAAAAGGAGCTCTTTGTCTCCGTCCAGGACAGGGTCTGTTCCTAAGTGGGGCAGGTCAAGGCTAGTCTGGGGTACGCTTTCACATGTGAAATATATGTATGTACATATTATATATAGTTATGTGATGAATGGGAATAAAGCGGTGACATTGCGAAATTTATGTTTTTTATCAAAATTATTAGGTTACTATATAAATTTAATCTGTTTGTATTAAAATTATATATTTAAACACTTTGTCTTAAACAGAAAGTATATATCAGAAACCAGATGAAATTATCTTTTCGACATTCATTTTGAAACAGTAAAGGTAATATTTTATTTTAAATTCTGTATATTTCTATAGAAAATCTAAAAGTATTTAGAGTAAAAGTAGATTGATAGTAGATAGTAGATAGTAGATAGAGTAGAAGTAGATTCATAATCACTATTTAGCATGTTTCGATAATATCAATCGATACTTTGGATACTATCGATCGGTGCTATCGTTGTTTAAAAACAGTTATCTTTGTGCACCAACCAGGGACCGACCCCTCTTCTTCCTAAACAACCTTGGCTGTGAACTCGGTCCGCCCAAATATTCAAAAATGGGTCACATACTGCAACTGGGCCAGTTATTTTGAGTCGAAAACAAAAAAATCAAAAAAGCCACAAGGACTGACTGAACTCTCTTTCGTTTGGCCTGTCCCGCTCTTGCAGAGTCAGCTGTCCCGCTCTGGCGCACGTGCTCCGTAACAGCCAAAGCTCAAGCACATGACCTTACTCCCTGGAAAAGAGAGATGTTGGTTGCAGCAGCAACAACTCGTGTTCGTGCTCTTTGCACAACTGCTCTGTGCGTCCGTTTTTACTTCGATTCCATTCCGGCGAGCTTATTTGCATTTCTTTTGTCAAACTCTCTGGGGTGGCTTTGGCGATACACATCTTTCTATGACATAATTTGCTCAAAACATGGAATCCCGATTTTCAAGGACGGCAGCCAGCGAAATAAAGGTGAAAAGCAGTTATACAATGGCAGAGCGCTTAAACAAAATACTCGTACTTGCGAACGATAAAACCAGAACGATAACGCCAGTTGTCAAGTTTTTCTTATTTATATATTTTTCAGCTTTTTTCAACTTGCACTCGCTCACACCAATGCAATTACCCGCAAGTACATGTCTGTGTGTGAGTGTGTACGTTCGCATGACGAAAAAATTGAGGTCAATGATTTTGTGCCGCCATTTCACAGCGATGTTGCTGTTGTTGTTGATGTTGTTGTTGTTGCTGTTGCTGTTGCTGTCAGCAATCGGCATTCGCGATCAGGCAAACACGAAGCGCTTCGTGTGCCAGCGAAGCGGAGCGCCAAGAATTCAAGCCCCAAGTAATGAGCGTGAAAACTAGCCGCTCTCTCTCTCTCTCTCTCCCTATCTCTCCGCCCGCATTGTTCACTCTCTCCCCCATTGGACTGCAGTTGTATTTGCCGACTACCCCCTCCCTTTGGGATTCCACCCCTCCCCACAGCTCGTTGTTCGATACATTGTGTCTACAATTGTTGTAAACGAGATGTTCGTTGTTGTTTTTGCTGGCTGGCTGGCAGTTTATTTGTTTTGTTTGTTTTGCGATTGCAGTGACATTGATAAGTCCCTCCGACAGTTGCTTGACTTTGACTTTTAGCAGTGTTTGTTTATATTTTCGCAAAAACTGTTATTAAGACGTTGAGATACACATATGTATGTATGTAAATAACAAACATGTGTATAAATTAATTCCCATCCAATGACAATTAATGAACTCGAACATCCCCAGATCAAAGTTCTGAAATTCTCTGTAACGAATTTAATGAAAAAGTAACTTATTTTAGTGCACAAAACTCAGGAATCCATATTACATTTTATTCTTGCTCTCTGAATATTACAAAAAACTGCCGTGATGGTGAAAAACGGACATTAGATTCGTGATCATGGAAGAGGATTTATATATGATACATATATTATAAGTACGCCTACATATCTAAATACAATTAATATCAGCTAATGCAGCACTGATTTTTATTCGATTCTATTTGTGACGTCACCAGAAAGCACTTTGATATTTGCATTCTTTTCGGCTATTTTCGTACCATTGCCGCCCGATGAGCAATTGGAAACAAGAGCGAGAATGAGGGAATGGAAAGAGGAAGAAGTGCTTTGCAAGTGCAATAAAAGACAACAACTATTAGGTGTCTCGCTCTTTCTTTAAGCCCTCTCGCTCACACCGCCACTCTAGGCGAACACGTTTTTATAGGTTAATGACACAACCGGCCTGCAGCTGTGACTAAAAGCAAGTCAACGCAACTAGAAATGCTTTATATACACAAACATATTTACGTACAATACATCTATGTATGTAAATGTATATGCGATCCCATCTGCTAGTGTGTTTTGGTGCATAAAATTTAAAATTCGATTAAAGTGAGCCTCAATCACGAACAGCTGCTATTAGTGACTGCTAAAAAAACTGGGTGCGAGCTATAGAAGAGTTTGGAGAAAGGGAGAGCTTGCTGTAATCAAAAACAACGATAGGAGAAAATTATTTACATTTTCCAACTCACGTACTCAAGCTGATCTGCTCTATAGTAACAACCCTAGGCCCATAAAAATACTATTGGACCTAGTGTTTAATATTTTAAGTGATGTCATGAGATTTGTACTGTGCTTACTTAAAGTTTGAATACGATCAATCTGCAACCTATTCGAACCCTAAAAATCCCTTAATTTTTGAGAAGTTTCATTATTTTATTCTTTATGGAAATATGGATAACTTGGGGTACAAGCACTACGGTTATTTCTTCAATCTTATAATAAATATTTTTAAACTTAAATCTTCGAAAGCTTCCTATTTTCGAAAACTTTCTCCTATTTTAAGGGTACTGTATTCTGATCTTTCCCCACTGTGCGTTTAAAAATATTGTAAATTTATATAGAATAGGCCAAAAACTATGTCAGTAGTGTGTATGCACAAATGTTGTCCAAAACAACAAGCGAAAAAATAAATTGTGAAATATTTGTATATAAAAGACATACACACACCCATCAAGAGTCCGCGTATTTGTTTCTATTCTTGATTAGGCCCAGAGAAAGAAAAAGTGAAGAGAAAGAGGTAGAGCGAGAGAGAGAAAGAGAGAGAGAGAGAGAGAGAGAGAGAGAGAGAGAGAGGGAGAAAGAGCATAAGGAAATAAAAATAACAAACGAAAAGCGCAAAAAGAATAACCAAAAATATTCCAAGAATACTCGGCATTAGGCAATAGCTAATGGTCACGGATCGCATTGCGTTGAGAGAGCTTAGTGAGTGGCATTTTCCCTCAATCTTGGCTTCAATCACCGACCAACTAACACACTTGCAAGCCCTTCTCTCTCTCTTTCTCTTTCGTAGTGCAGCATTCTCTCGCAGCAACTTTCTACTTCTCTACACTCTCTAAAAACAAGTTTCAGCCTCACTCCCACAGACACAGGCACAGATTCTGCTTCTTAACTTTCTTCTTCACTTCGAACTCACTTCAAAAGCCAGCAACTTGTTGTCTCACTTTCTTTCTGCCTCGCCTCGCTCTCGCCGTCTCTCTCGCTGGGTGAAAGTTGTTGTTGCAGGCCGCCGAGCCATGATTTTCCACTTTTTCTTTGCTGCATCTCGGCAAAAAAAGAGCCGGCAGCAGCTGGCTGGATGGTATGAAAAACAATTTTGATTTATGCGCCCCTGATTGCTTGCAATTTCAAACCAAAACCCCCGCCCCCCACCCCCCTGGTGTAATAATTTCTGCATGAAATTCCCATTGTTTGCTCTCCGACTGACGATTTTGAACTTGAAATCAGCTGGCGGACAAAAGGCTCTTGGGGATCGCGTAAAAATGCAAGGAGAAATCTCGAAAAAGCGACTACAATCTCCCGGATAAACTGAAAATGCAAAATAGATTTCTGCAATCTCGCTGGAGACTTGTGTAAATTATCACTAACATCGATTGTGATCACTTTAGATTGCCATCTGACATATCAGTACTTTCCAAAGATCGCAAAGATAGAAAAATCCCCTAATCAACGCTCGACATTGACACCAATCGGCGCTTAATTAGATGATTTGAAAGTATATATACATGTATCTAAATAATATATTTGTATAGATACATACATTTGCAATTATTTTAATTTGTACTTCTAAATTGCCTTTCCACATCATGGCTAGCAATCAAATTTTTAATTTAAGCTTAAAAAAATATGATTAATCATCAACGAAAATATGTGTATATGATTTTAAGTACATAAGTGTGATTTGTGTGATATCACACTCCACCTGATGATGAGCTCATTAAAATCATTTTCGACCATAATTTGCCATGTCCGACGAAACGTGTGTTGGCTTTCCATATTTAGTTGGGAGTTTGGCCTGGACTTAACCCTTGACCCATCGCACTGCCAAAAAAGTTGTCACGCAAAGTTTGGCAATCGAAAAAATACCCTTAGAAAATGAGGTCGTATGAGTAGTATTGCTGTTTCATAAAGTGGACTATATTTAGAGTCGGAAATATAAAACGGAATGACTAAGATAAACCACTAGACTGATTTATTATCCCAACAATTGTACCAACTTCAACTAACTGAAAATTCGTATTCTCTCTTTACAGGTATGTGTGTAATTTGAAACGAAACAATGAGCCCCAACACGTTATCACAGCTTTTCTGATTACGTCCAATGAGCGTCAGCGGGTAAGCCCATCGAATGGGTGAAATGCGGGGGCTGTGAGGTGAGCAACGCGCCTGATAGTGCGTGCCCGAAAGTAGGTCAGACCCGGCCAACAACAAGGGCGTTAGGTAAGAGTTCTCGTCCAATATGCTCGCGAGATGCAGCCAAATACTTGGGGAAATTCCAAAAATCCCCCAAAGTATATGCCGGCGAATATACCTCAGCAATCCACCATCAAACGAGCACAATAAATGAGTGGAGCTGCTGGTGGTAATTTCAATTGAACGTTTAATTCGGGGCGACGTTTCACAATCAATTGAGGAACTTACTTTCCCACTCCTCCCAAGTAGTAACATAAAAAACAGAGCACGGGTTTTCTTATCAATAAATTTTCTTCAGTTGATCGTGGAGTGCTTAATTGACTATTGAATTGGCTACTAAGAGCTCAATTAAATCTTATGCACCATTGACTATTTCTCAGTGTGCTGTTAACATTTATTGGACAGATAAACTCCCCGTTAAACATAGCCATTTCTTGGGAATTTTATTTGCTTTAAAGTATGTTTTCGCATTGCACCTTTTGTTTGCACCAAAGTTGGGTAAAGACTAGTCACTTTTCCGTGTGTTCAATCATTGATCATCACTGATCATTGCTCAGTTTTTCAGTTTCAGTGTTCAAATTTTCAGTGATCATGCCTCCGTTGCTTAGGTGTTCATTGCCCACTTGATCGCTGATCATTACTCAATTGCTCAGTTGTTCATTGCTTACTTATTCACTGTTGGAAAACAGACCTTACCCTAAAAAATTATTTTACTTTACATTTTTTATTCAGACCTAATATATTAATAATATTAACAAAGATAGGTATATGAACAAGCATACCTAAAAAACAAATTGCTAGAAAATGAACAAGTAATCAAAAATTAGCAATCGTGAAAAATAGAGCAACAAAAACAAAAAATGAGTAAAAGGTAATAAATTTAATAAAATTTTAATTTAACTAAACGGAAAACAACAAGTTAGCGAAAATGAACAAGGGAACAAATACTTACAAGTACTTTCAGAAAATGTTCACTTGTTCATTTTAGTGAACAACCCTACACTAGCTTAGATTGTTAGTTATACCTCTGTTATATTAACTGGAGATTGAGAAACCAACGTAAAGAGTGTCTCTATTCAGCATGTCTGATAAATGAAATTAGGACTTTGATCATTCCTCGTACTTATAGTACTTAACTACTATTAAATATAACCAACCATGCACACACACACACACTTGGTGACCGCCACATGATGACCCACAGCTCGCGTGCCACCGACGACGTCAGAACTAAATGCTAAACTAAACATTGACCCGAATCTGTCCATTAACCCAAATGCCGAACCCGGCTCCTATTGAATGGTGCACCCCGAGGGAGGCGGCGCTTGGTTATCACCGGGAACGCATCTTGCGGCAGCCCGAAAAAAAAATACGGAACTCAACAACTATTTCGGACGGATTCCTCCCGCTCTTCGGCTATCTGAGTATCTGTATCTCGGAAAGTAGGGCAGCACTCAGCGCAAGCGAACAATAACCCAAATTCGGAACGCTCACGCATTTCCGACGCTCGCACCGCAGCGAGCGTGGGTGGGAGCGGGAAGGCAGGACCGCTGGCTATAGCTAGCTAGCAAGAGCGGGAGGGCAAGCCCCGCCGATTGTTGCGTTAGTAGCCGTCACCTCTCACTCTTTCGCAAGCGCTCAGAATTGTGATTCGGTTCACCTAGAACGTACTTTGAGAGCAAAAAATAAAGAAATAGTTTTCGTAATCAGTTCTATTCCGTTTATCGCCACCGAGATAGCGGAGCATCTCCCAAGAAAACGTGAATGGGAATAGCCAGCGTTGCTCTTTCCCTCTCTCTCTCTCTTTGTTTGGATAGCTCTCCTAAGCTTTCTCTTCAGACGACGGTCGTTATCGTGTCAAGTCAATATAAACAAAACACGGCGTTGGAACTCAACTGGCTGTGGTGCTAATCATATGCTAAGAATTCACGGAATAATTGCCAGTCAAAAAACGGGTTAGCCGATCGGTCAACTGATCAAAACGAGCTCATGGGAACATTTAAAAAATATTACTTCCTATACAGAGTTTTGTTGTCATATTGGGCCCAGAAAGGATTACTGTAGGGTAAGGATGTATAACGAGAGGAAAGGTCCCAGATGATATGTCAAAGAAATATCGTGTTCAGAGCTATAACGAAAATTTCGTACATTTTGCTAACGACTAAATATAGAAAATTATCTTAACAAAATGTAAATATTTTCGATAAATATATCCCTAAATATTGTATCTAATTTATTTGCCTCTCTTTTTGATGTATCCAGTAGAACATTTATTGGTTATTGGCAAAGCTAAGTTATCGATTAACATATAGAAATATCAATATTTTCTGTTATCTTTACAGTCTTATCTTATAGTTTCCTATCTTACTAAA
The DNA here is from genome assembly GCF_035046125.1 of Drosophila serrata. NCBI lineage: Eukaryota > Metazoa > Arthropoda > Insecta > Diptera > Drosophilidae > Drosophila > Drosophila serrata. The sequence continues at coordinate 244,817 of NW_028257165.1, forward strand.
TCAAAAAGTTTGTTGATAAGACCAAAATCATCTCCCATTTAGAAGTCTTAGCTTATAACCCAGCTAGGGATTTTACATTGATATTTCTGGTTTATAAGTATCATTTTTATTGACTTGGGCCAGGCATGGGCCCAAGATATAATGAAAAGAGCAGTCAGAATAAAAGCAATTGCTTTAAATATATCTAGGTTTAATAAAAAAAGTATCACCTTAAGAAATATAGAAAGAAATCAACATTTATGTCTCCATAAAAATCATTCACATACTCCAACCTATCAGTACTGGTTTTCTAGTATGGTATGTGGATATGTAAATAATGCTGTGGTGATGAGACAACAAACTAACTATGTTGTGTTGTGATGGAGCTATGAAAAGCAGACTCGCATTTCCTATACGCCAAACGTGTTTATTTCCCTTTGTTCGAAGGCATTTAGCCTTCACACTTGGCCAAGAGTTCATGAACTGGCAGCAGTCGGGTTTTTGTGTTCACTTTTAACTAACTTTTAACGATTTCGGTTAATTTGCAGTCGTCGCTGTGTTGCCAGCTTTGCTTTTCATTTGGCGGGGTTCAAGTTCAGGGTCGTTGGGGTGCACTAAAAATGCAGGCCGAGAAGTGCGGAAGTCCCAGAGCTAATTATTTTAATTAGTCGCCAGGCATAAACTATCCGTCGCACTCGTTAGTTTCTGTCTCAGCTCGGTTCATTCAACCTGGGGGACGGGGTTCGCACAGGCTGACCCCTGGACGCCAGAGCCGGGGGTTGGCTAGCCCCCATTTGTAATTGTAATTGGGGTTGATGTTGATGCGTACTTTGCGTGCTCCAAATCAATATTTTGGGGCGTCCAAGCTTAGTATGTTGCTCTGAGCGAATAGGTTTTTTATTCTTTATTTTTTTTTGGGCTGCCCTAATCAGTGTTATGGGAAGAGGCAGAGAGGGCTAGAAAGTGACTGTCAACTTTCGCTTCGTAGTTTTTTTGTTTGCTTCTCTCTGTCGCGGTTCCCAGTTTTCGGGTGATAACACAGTGCCCCACAATCGTTCGGTTCAAATTGGGGTTAGTTCCTGTGTGTTGGTGAGCTCGCATACATTGTAGATACCAGCATTTAGCTGATAATGCACATTTGTGCTATTTATTTTGCTATAAAAACACTGCTCTTTTTTCTTGTTCTTAATATAAACAATATTCCGCCGCTGGCTCCACGTACGCTCCTTCTTCTTGATTGTGCCCCGTGTTTTCTTCGCCTCTGATAAGATAAGGCGGCTGCCTGGTCGTAGTAAATACTCATATACGAAGCAAAGCATATAGAATATATAGAACAGATCGCACCAGGCAAGTGGAATGCACACGACTGCTCTGGGGAACGAAATGAAAGCGAAATTCTTTGTTGAATGTATGTTTAGTCTGGTGACAGGAAGTGACTTCAAGTGGCTGTTGGAGAAATGGGCAACGTTTTTTTTGGTTTCGATTCTAGATGGGAATGCAGGTACTCTTTCCGTTAGTTAAAAACTGAATGGTACTGAAATTCGGAATCAGAGTGGCCTCAAAAATGCTTCAGCGAAGCGATCGCGAGCTTGTGGGTTTTTTTTTGGTGACGTAATCAAATGCTCGGACTTTCTGTCTGTCTCATAGTAACTATTTTTCCTGGCAAAATATAAGAAAGATCTTTTTGACGGTGTCCCCTTAATTTTCACGTATAAATTATTTGTTATTAAATAATGTCGCATGAATTCACGGCTTACTTTTTGTAATCAGATCGAAGTTTTGTTCAGAAATAAATATATTTTGACTTTCAGAGTGATCCTTTTTGCTTTTTAAAACCCATAATCCGCTCAAAAAATAAATGCAATCTACATTACTATCTCTAACCCCTATTTCCATAGGTATACATCCCTTTTCACTCGACTCTCGTGATCAAACTGAGTTGATTCAAGGTCTTATTGATACATCTGTTTATATATTTGTCATTTCGGATAAAAAACGATCGCAATTATTCGCATAATTTTGTTTCCCTCATTACTTTTCTGTGCTAAAAGTTTTGTTGTTCAATTTAAACAATACATTCGTGCCGTTTGTCAGGGCCTAACCTTGTAACATTTTATTTTCATATACATATATATTTTTTTTTTGTTTATTTCTCGACATTTATTTTTTATTTTTTCTAAACAAATAAGCAGCAAGTGCGTGCTTGTTTAACATTTCATTTTTTATGTGTATACATTTTTCGGCTTAAAGTTGATTTGTTTAGCTTGAGCCGTTTCTCTTAAATGTTGTATTTTTTTGTTGCAAAAACCTTCATGAAACAGCGCTACCGCTCCGCAAGCAACAAATAAACAACACCACGAGCTACACCCACCAACACCACAGACAATCGATGGAATCAAAGAAATTTGTAACGCGAAACTCTCGGGCCGGGTTAGCCTTCGGCTTTGAGCCGGCAATTGATGCCTGCGGTTAGAGCTGACACAGTTTCAGCCACTTTTACTTGTGCGACGGGGATATGTGTACATAGATACATATATTTTATATAATTATGACGATCGCTGGCCCCAAGTGAAGTGTGGCGGAGCAATTAAGAAATTACTGGGTAATTGCAATCACCAGCCAGCCTCCCACACACACTACAGTTGGGTGGCAGCTTTCTTTTTTTTTGTCTTAAAGCGCTTAAATCTGATTTAGACACGAGATTGATCACTGGTGGGTGTTTCAATCCCCCGTAGAAATCTCAGCTCGAATGCAATCTCTTTGAATTTGCACATATTTTTCTCAAATTATATTGCTTCACATGCATATCTCTATCGGTTTCTAAATATTTATTTCTTTCTGTTCAGACTCCTAATTTAATATGCTGTGAATTCGAAATGTGTGTTTTTGGCTTCTGTTGATTTTCTTGCCGCTGAATATAAATCACGTCGGCACGGTCCTACCATTATTTTCGATTCGCATTGACGAAAATATACAACAAACACGATGCGTACTTGAATCGAGCCCATATATACAGCACACATTTGGGGTATTATATAAAGTACTATATATTCGCGGGTATCGTGGTCAATGCTGAGGCAGGGGCAAGGGACAATAAGTCGTGAAGTATATACATACCTTTATTGTGTTTTGTTGTTTCGGGGTTTTGCCTTCATTATTTGCAATTTTTTTCCTTAGCCAAAAAGCGAGCGAGTACCAAGGGGAGCATGTGGGGGAATGGGGAAGGGCAATGGAGGTTGCTGGGAAATAACAACCATTAAAACGTGGTGCGAACAAAATCAGTGAGTATTAATCAAAACACGTGTTGATATCATATATATATAGATGGCTATATATATATTACACAATTCACTAGACTTTGTGTGTAAGGTAAAGGTCAAAATCTGCAACTGAATGGCTTGATTCGTTTGCTTGTCTTTTGCTTAGTTTTTTTTAAGCTGTCTGTCTGATCGTATTGCTAATGTACCGTTAAAAATTGTTTAATTTAAAATTAAGGCTTTGTTAGCTTTGTTCGCTTAAATTTGGACAGCGGGAAGGGAAGCAATCAATCATGAAAATTTGATGAACTTGCGACAAGGTCAGAGTGAAAGATCTGCAGATTTTGAACTTTCTTTGTTTGCGACCCTAATGAAAGTAAAGTAATTATTTTGTAAAGTAAAGTGCTGATCAAGTTGATCTTTACTTTGTGCTAAGCTAATTACTGTCTTTCGCAGAAACTTTCAATTATTACGCATACGCCGGGTATGTCGACAAAGACAAGACCAGAGACTGCGACTGAGACTCTGAGCAGCTCAACTAACTATAGCAAAGTTGTGCCTTTTATAATTCCCATCAGGTTTAACATTTAGTTTTGTTATTGTTATTCTGATTGTTTTGGGTTGCCGGGGCTGGTTACAAAAATAAAAAAAATAAAATCGTTAGAATTTTCGCTGGCCAAAACGGTCGTTGACCCGTCCGGCTCAAGGTTAAATGCTGATGCGTAATAAAGCAACAAACAGCAGCAACAAAAGACGTTTCACACTTTTGGCTCAAAACGTGTGTGTTGGCCACAAAAGTAGAGAAGTAGAAATAATAATAATAATAATACAAACCATGTGCGTGCTGCCCCGTCCACAGTAGTAATACTATAATATTTGGAAAAATTCACTATAGTGTTGGTAAAGTGGTTGGTTAAGGGGGCGGCCTGAGGGGGAGTATTCTGAATATAGAAGAATTTGTATTTCGACGGTTTCGGTTCCATTTCTGCTGCGTCAGCGCACACGCGAATTCGCGTTAGCTCTTGCTCTTGATTTGTTGGCTATTCTTTTGGCTATATCCCCCGCCTCCTTCGCGGGTTATTGTTAACTATTTTCATTTGAAATTACGCGGCCGAAATGATTACGATGATGTTGATGATGTGATTATCATCATGCCCATTCAATGTCAAAGCGAAATTACATTTTCTGTTTACCTTAGAATGCTGTGCTCCGTCCCGACGCCCTTTCTCTCGGCCACTTTTGTTGCCTTTAAGCCATGTGTGAGCCGGGCTTTTGTTCTGCTTTGTTTTTTTAGCCATTGTCTAAACAAAATTATTATTTCGGGCATGTATGTACGTGTGTGTATTTTTCTATTAAAATAACAATGCCGCAATCAAAAGTGATTTATTAAATTTTCGTACAATTTTTGCTTCCATTTTGGTTTTGGTTATTTCGGTGAGTTTGGTTTTTGGTGGGTGCTGCTATTTATAGTTTTGCCATCTTCTCGCGTTCCCTTAGAAGTTTGTTGCCTAAGTCTTTCGATTTTCACACACTCTATGAACTAGGTTGGAAACAACGCTTATTGAATCAGTTTCAATTCAATTCGAAAATGTATCTATAAATATGTATCTGCGGGGGCAGCTAACGGTACTTGGTCTTTATAGATATGGTCATGTCTGAAGCCTATCTCCATGTGGGCAGCTCGCATCTGAAAAACACTCTCACAGGGGAACTCTCGTCGACCCCATTAAGAAGTATCTAATTGTCCCTGTCACATTCCATGACTCGAGCCCATAAATTTTAAATTATAATTATAAACCGACTTCCGTAGGCTGGCAGACACAGAGAGCCCGAGGAGCAACAAAAGCAAAATGGTGAAGCAAAACAAAAGATCAAAAGCCAAAAAAAGAGAACAAGAACAAGAACAAAAAATATGGAGAATTAATTCAGTCTTAACTGCAAATGGCCGCATAAAAATAATAATCATAGTGAAGGAATAAGGGAATGCCAGCAATAGAGTCGAGTTTTAATGGAACTTTTTTGAAATATACAACAATACCCAAAGTAACCAACTAACTAGCCTCTGTTAGCTGTTTCGACAGCGTTAGGTCCACGCTGGCTTCTGCCAAAGTGTTCCCCTATTGACCCCCGGTGCAGGCAGTACGATCCCCCATTGTCCAGGCCCCCGATCAAGATCAGGCCACCTGCCATCGCATCAACCGGAACCGAGGCTCAAAGACGCATTTCCAATGAGCTTGCTGGCGGCCAAAAAAAGGGCCGAAACGGCCAAGAGCGGCAGCCGTCGCTTGACTAAATTTATTTCAATCCTTTAAGCACTAATTTTAAATTAGATTCCAATTGCTGCCGTCCAAATGCAGCCTGCCCTCAAATTGGCAGCTGTTGCGGTCTCCATTGTAGCATCTGCCACGACGGAGTGGCTCCGGTCCGCTCTCCTACTTCTACTTGGGCCCTGCCCTTGGCCAGTTATTTATATTTTTAAGTAGTTGGCAAATGCTTCAGATCCTTCCTTTTGAGCTCTTGCGATTTTTATCGCATTTGAAAATTTAATTGGCCAAAACAAAAGAGCGTAGCCAGAAGGATCGAATGCAAAGCATTTGCCTCTTCGCTTATCCTTTCCCATTCCTGCCGGCTGTCTTATCTGCATCTGCCTAATAATTGGCTTTTCCGGCATAGCGAGAGAGAGAGTATTATCTGACTTTACACTCGGACTCACGCAATGAACACTCAGTGTCAAAGTGGATCACTCAATTACTCATCCCGCTCTCACATATTACGTATACGCAGTGGGCGTCGCCAGTAGGAAAAGGAATGAATATTAATGGTTGGAAATAGACTCACGCAATATAGAAGTGCTAGACAAGCAGGGAAAAGCAGGATCGAAATACAATTATGAACGTTACATACCTCAAAAACCCAACAAATGTTGCGGTATACTAGAAAAAAAAAACAATTTAAAATGAATTTGGGAACTGAAATAAACATACTATTTAAAACCCCTAAATATTTCTTGATCATCTTAGTAAATGATATTTTTAATCATTTCATCTTGCTATTCTCGAAATGTTCTAAATACTGCTTAGAGACAGAATCATTATTGGAAAAGACAAAGTTCACTTCCACTCTTCTTGGCTTCCATTTGGGGAAGTTTGATTAATTAGCACCACATACTTGGGGCGTGACATTCTCGACTAAGGAACGGCCAAATGCCATGCAACTCATGACTAATGAAATCCCCTTCCCGAAAACCGTAAAATGAAATATACAAAGTTGAAACAAACAAGGGAAAGACGGGGAAGAACCCGAGTTAAGAGCCGACAACATGTGTAAAATGTGACATGAGCGGAGCCGGGAAAGGATGTGGACTTTGCATTCGCTTGACTTTTGATACCGAAGAAACAAACAGACAGAGCACCCATTTGCTTGCACCCAACACGCCCAAATAAATTGGGAACGAAGACAGCGAACAATTTTTAACAAGAAAACAATTTTTGAGATGGGTTGGGTTATGAATGGATGGTCAGGAGAGAGTGAAGGGGGTTCTTGGGTCGTTTCGGAATGCATTTCCAGTCGACGCCGAAATTGAATCATTTGACAAAGCCTCTCAGGCTCGAAATGCAAATTATGCGTTTAGGTAAAGGCGAGAGAACGACCAGAAGACTTTGACCCAATCTTAAGTGAAGAAGTTGTCGCAGGGATTTAAAGTGGAAGCAAAGGCAAAATACATATATGCAAAAATATGCAGGTCCCCAATAAATCAAAACTGTGGCTCATTTGGCATTTATTTGACTCGGCCTCCGTCCGTCCGCCCGATCCCAGCAAACACTTGCATATACATTTATATCTATATATATACTCCCTTCTTGGTAATCTTTACACATACATATATGTATGCTATACATTTTGTTTGCAAAATGCAAAAACCAAAAGTCATTAAAATGCGCACAGACGCAAGAAGGGCTGCGAGCCAAGGAAATTTGTCGGATTTTTGGTTTGCGGTGTGACAAATTTTTTGTCTGCTTATATTAAACAACATTCGCATTCAAATATATACAGAAAGAAATTGGTAAGACAGGAAATAGGGTCAGCAAAACAACAGCCAACATCTAGATACATTTTGAAAGTCTGTTTACTAAGTACGTATGTTGTTCTTGACTTAAGGCTTCCGATACTCGCATATTTTCATAATCAACTTTACTCACTTTTTAACTTTCTGATGTGGAAATTTGATTTTGCAAGCTAACCAAAAATGATGAAAACTTAATACGCGGGAAGAATTGAAATTCTAAACGTGGGGCATCGAAATTGCAATGTCTTTCAGTTCCCCTTCTTTGTTTATTTCATATAAATGTATTCTTTTGTGCAATATTTATGCAGATAGAGATTTAGGTAAGCAGTCAAGATATTTAAAGTTAAGCAACTACATATTATATCTAAATGAAAGTAAGCCAAGTTTCTTTCAGAATATTTGAAAATAGTGAAGCAGATGCGCATGGGCTTTAAATGTAGTTTCAAGTGTTAAAACTATTCAGATTTTCATTATATTCGTTTATTTGTTTTCAAATTCGAATACCTTTTATATTTTGCATCATTAATATTTTATATTTTTTAAATTTATAAGAGAAAGAGCTTATAATTTTCGGTGTTTTATTAAGTTTTCTTTTCGGTTGCTTACTTAAAAATATATATATGTATTTTTTTGCACATTTCGTTCATCCTTCTTGCACAGCGGGCATTTTTGTTGCTGCTGCTTATTCGTCGGTCCAACGGGTAAAATAATATTTTTTCCTTTTAATATATAATACACACGAATATTGTTGCCAAAAAAAAGAGCAGAGAAAAAACCCATAAATTCCATTAATCATTTTGCAAAAAATAAATTCAGAAAATCCTAAAAAACGAGGCAACTTTTTTGTGTGTCGGTTTCTGTTTTGCTGTTTTGAAGAGCGCTGCCGAGCCAAGTTCAATAGAACTTGTTTTGAATTTAGTGCCTAAAACACGCACACACCACACAGCCGTGGCTAAGACCAACTTGGCCAAAACGACGCGGTGAGAGGCAGGGGAATGGGGAAAGAGGCGGGGGCAGGGGCAGGGGCAGGGGCAGCCATGATCATGCCTTTGGGGCTCTCTTTCAAAGCTTGTGACTAGCGCGAAACTTGATTAAAAATTCAAGGCCATGTTGTGGCACAAACGAGCATTTGAAGCTATACGCTGCGATGCGATGCGATACAAAGCGAAAGCACGTAGACCAGCCAAGTCCAGACCAGCCAAGACCGGACCAAGACCAAGACCAGGCCGGAGCAGACCCACCAGCAGCTCCCGTGCCCCAGACCGGAGTGGTGGTTGTTTAGAAAGCGGCGCTGCAGCTCGTCGTGTATCTGCAAGATACAGATACCAGACCAAGATGGCGATAGAGATCGCCGAGCGCCCCGCTTGCCCAGTGCACTCGTTGCACTTGCCAAACCTACTTAGAGGCCAAAACTAGTTGCGGACTGCTGCTGTTGGCTGAAAGTGGTTTCCATTTTAGCCGGTCCATGTGAAAAATGTGGCCGCGGCCACTTTTGTTTTGCACATTTTCCTCTTCGGTTTTCATTTTTCATGAGCGATTGTTTGACTTGTCTCTCTCTCCCTCTCTCTGCTTCTGATTTTGTTTCCATCTCTGCTTTTTTCTATACGTACTTATTTTCTTCATTCATGGGATTTAATTGGATTTAATTTTATTTTAATTGCCTTCAGGTGGGCAACCTGGCCATAATGACAATCAGTAACACTAAACGATACAAGAAATATATGTATTGTTTAGACCAAATTGCATTTTCTCTTGGCATAAGGCAAAGGACTCTTGTCAAAGGCTAGGCTCGGCAGGTTTCCCGATTGGAGAACCTGATGGAGCTCCAGGGCTCTGGGAGCTCTCCTGTATCATTTGACAAACTGCCAGCTTCTTGACAGCTTTAATAGCTCCAGTGCCTCTCGAGTTTGAGCCACTCTTTCGTAGGGTTCTGGTGGTAATGATGTTGCTTATTATGATGATGATGGTGATCGCATGTTTATAAATAGTCTTAGGAACACTCGAGCTGAAAGCGATTTCAAAAGTTCTCGCTCAGTTGTCGATGCTCTCGAGCCTTACCTTGGGGTTCGGTTTCATTTACCCGGCCGAGAAAATCGCTTGGCTTTGGCCCGACTCTTGCCTGTAATTAAAGTGGCCAGCGGAAGTGAGTCGCCGAGCTGTGAAGTTCAGCTTGCTGGCGCTGTTTCTCTGTTTCTCTGCGGAAACGTAATGGGAGCTGCAAGCACTAGGCCGAACCACATACTATATGTACCTACAATGTATTCCACCACAAGCACTTGCTAATCTACATTTCTGATTCTGTTTCTTTGCAGGTAAGCCACATGACCACCCTACACCCCTTGAGTATATCGAAAGAAATTCGCGTCAGGTAAGGCCCACACAGTGGGCCACTTTTGTATCTGTATCTGTACGGGTGTTCAATATGTTCGTTTTGAAGTTATCTTTGGGCATCGACTCCCACATTCACAGCTGCCTTTGCGCAATTTCTTTTCGAGAGAAACGAAACGGCTTTTGACAGACAGGCAGAAATCCTATGACTGACAAGTTGCCCCTTGACACACATTTTGTCATAGCAACGCCGAAAATAAAATTAATAAATTGTTTTCAATATAAAAAACAACAGTACAAAGCGTCGAAATACGCACAACAATTGGCACAAAAAGTATAGTCGGTCTAGACCAGACAACTTGGCTGCTCACACAAAAGTATATCCAACGAAAAATGGGGAACAGCACAACGGCTGACATGGCCCAAATGAGGGCGGTTAGGATCAGTTCACAACGGAAAAAGGTGGCTAATAAGGCCTATTAGGCTTATGGTGAATATATTCCTGAGCAGAGAGCCAAGGGAGGCATGATTGATGCTACTCATTTATTAAAAAATATTAAAGGAATATCATACCTTTGTGTACCTGTTTTTAAAGCCAACTTTGTAGAAGTTGTCTATGATAATAATTTACTAAAAATCGTAGGGAATTATATGTTAAACTTCAAAATACTTGCTACTTGCTAAAAATAATTCTAAAATTCTAAATGTATTCTTTCATAGTTCAAATGGATACCTTCTTGGTGAATATATATGGTTACTTAAAAATGAAACAGGTGTTCCCTTCACATCAGAGATTCCCAATGTATTTGTATATATTGTCTTCTAAATATTTCAAAAGCAGATCGATCTTTGTCGCGCAGAAATATGGCGACATTAGTGAAGGGATCCAATACCTGAACCCGATTTCCACTGAATTTTGGCTGGCGATATAAAAGTCGAAAATTGAATTTCTCTTCGCACACTTGCTAAAAACACTGAACGAATTCCTGGAAGCGAATTTTGTAATATCGAGCAAATGCCTTACCCCTCGCTTCCACTCGAAAGGTTTTTGTTTCATTTTACATTCAACTGACGACGTTGTAATGTAATACCCCAAATATATGTACATACATATATGTAATGTATACCGAATATGTTTTTGCTGCACTCGACAAAAGAATTTCCCACAATGTCAAGAGGCAGGGAAATCGCGTATACGCACAGTTGGCGGCCGGCGGCAACGTTCAGCGGGAAATTGTTTTGCATGGCAAGTGAAGCATCGAACGTGCTACGTTTTTCGCTTGGAATAATTTGTTGCAAATGTCTGCTTTTTGCGGGGGAAGTAAACAAAAACCATAAACGATTGAGTCTCCCCACGGCCACTGCGCCACGTTTTTCCTAAAAATTTCGTATAAACAATTTTCCCACCGCCTTTGGGTGCAGTTCAATGCCTTGTGAGCCGGCAAAATGTGCATAAAATAGCGGGGGAAATGTGTTTTCGATGTCAATGTTACTGGTTGATTTCACATTTTTTGAAAATCCATAACTTATGGAGTATTATTCCTGGGATTACGCAACTTATTATCCTGAAATCTTTATTTATTACAAAGTTTCTCACTTGTAATGATAAACATAAAAGGTGTTAGACAATCTTCTAGTTTCCTATCTTCTGTATTAAAAGGCAATACACACATCGAATCCTGACAACAAAGGCGATCAGAAATCGATAGCAATATTCCCTGAAATCGAACAGCTCCATTTCTCGCCTCGCCATAGCTGTCATTCAGCATTTCCATTAATGCTAACCGCATTGAATGCATTATCCGGAGCCGAGGCGGTTCTCCGCGGTCCCCCCCTGTCTACGAGTGACGTAAACGACTTCAAGGACGCACACTAACCCGTGCTCGTCAGACAGTTATAATAATAAAAGACAGCTGCAGCAGCAGCAGCAGCAGCAAAGGCAACGGCAACGGCAACGGCAACAATATGTACATGGTGCGTTGTACATTGTACATCGTCCCAGAGCCCAAACAACAACGTCCGTTGCTGTCCGTGTCGCTCAATAAAAATCACTGACCAGCAACAATGTGGCTGATATTTAATAAGTCTGGAGCCAAGACGACGACCACGACACGACAAAGCCGCACAAATTGCCGGAGGGGCGAGTGGGAGGATGCTTGGATGCTGCACAACAACATGTTGATAATGTAATAACAATAACAATAACAATAATAATAAAGTGGAAGTGGAAGAAGTGCCAGACGAGGCGGGGGGATGCAGGGCGAAGCTATAGTAAGTCCAACGCGACTTTTACCTACCGCAACAAGGTCGTGTTTGAGCCTGCTCATGGCTTTAGGTTCTGCACAACGCTCCGCTTTCGTTTCGTTTTACTTCTATTTTTCCATATTTAATTAAAAACTTCCGTTCGCCGAAGCTAGAGCACCGCCAACTGCACTTGAGTCAAAGTTGTTGTGTGTCTGATTTTGCATGGCAGCTGAGGAGAACGCTTCAGTGCCCGCATTAATCACGCCGGAACAGTGGTGCTCGGGGTGTTTGGTGGGGCAGGATGGAGCAGGAGAAGGACTTGATAATAATTTTCTGGAGAAAATAATGTGGGGTTTACTCCACTTGCAGGTTACACAGTGTTAGTAAAGTTAACGTAATGATACAATCTACTATTAACTTTTACTGTTTCAAATACAACACTTGATATGTATCTAAGGAAACACATTAATGTAAGCATATTTCATTGTTTCCACTTATATTATTTCTTATGATAACTAGTGAATCTTTTCATTCTATTCAGTATCATTCTCTATTGGGATAACACCAACTTTAAGGACCTCTCTCATATCCCCAGAAACAATCACGGTGACGCGTCTGACTGTGACGCTTTTGTTGGTGGCGCTGAAACTTCTTCATTTCTTTGTCCATCTATTTTAGCTCTTATTCTCTTCAGGTTTGTTTTTCCTATTTTCTTCCAGCAAGCTATTCGCTTTGTGTTTCTTAATGGCTTCACTCCATTGCCATTTGTTTTGCGCTCCATTGTTCGCTGGGCCCGGTGCTTTACTTTTGCCCATAAGTGTAGCAACCACGCCCGGACCCATGCTCCATCTTCTGCCACTAGATTCCACATACAGTGGAACCTATATTTAAAAAATAAAACTTTAAGATTTTAGTGTTTTTATAATTTGTAATTTGAGGTTCTAGCAATTCAAAAATGCTCGTTTTTATTTTATAATTTATTAATATGAATTTAAATCCAAACAAATATTAGAAAGAAATTTAAAGAAAAAACTTCCCGTTTCCAGTAAGGGTATTCGCCTGCTCCTTTTTGGTACAACAATCAGAGTTCTAGTGTTGGCAAGCGACTGCAGAAAGGAACAGTCTCGTAATAAAGCATCGCACATGGGTATGTCGAACAGATGTACATATGTTGGTTATAAAGAGGAAAAATGTAAACAAAGCCAGCTTTCCACATGACTTTGCATATGTGTGCACGGCATGCAAATGCAAACACATATCATTAGGGAGGGAATGCGCAAAAAGGGGGCGGGTTCCGGTGGGGCAAAAATTGCATATAGAGCCAGTTTTTAAATATATATATATGTATGTACAATGTATATTGTACATACATACAGGAGCTTGGTAGGAGCAACTGGGGTGCCGGAGATGGCACATGGAGAGCTCATTAGCGGAGTGGAAGTGTTAAAATGAGTATTGCCTAATGAAAATTATAAAGTTTTTCCTTAAGTACATTAGAATTTTCAAAAACAAAATATAAGGAAAATAAATACTTCAAAATGCAAATTACCTATTTTCAGTTTTTTTCAGGTTTCGTTTTATAGTTGATTTCGGTATTGAAAAGAACAGTATTTTTATTTGCTAAATCACACAATCAAACCAATGACAAAGATTGGGGTTATTAAATGCAACAGTAGATGCTGCACCATCGATTATTGTTGAAGTGGAAAAACTTTCCAAACAATCCGCCTAGCGGAAACGGAAACAAGCCTTTCGATCATCCCTTGGCGGCCATGTTAACTATTGTGAATGGCGTCACCTTGTTACAGTTATTGTTTGTGCAGTTTGGCGCATTCTTGCCAGTTGCAGCAACAAAAACAAGCCGCAAGACGAAGACGAAGCCGAAAGCCGGAGAATGCGTTCCGAAACACACGAAAGGTCATGCGACGACCCTCGTCTAAATGTCGACCTGTGCTCAAAGTAGGTTAAAAAGCATTTTTCAGCCACCTAGTGCTCCTAGCACACACAGTGCACAGTGCATCCCCCTTCCCCTGTCCTTCCGTCACCCCATCCGGATCCGGCTCTGGCTGTGGCAACGGATCCTTGTCCGTGTCCCTGCCCCTGGTCAGAAACAGAAACAAGAAAGTACATGGCCAGGCGGCAACATGCCAACGAACTGAAAAAATCAATTTCTCAACCATACAACCAAGGCACGCAGGGGTTTTGGGGGTTCTGCGGCTCGGGGGTGGTAAAACGTGCCTAACAACTGAGAAACTCGTGCAAAATAAATTGCAGCCTTGCACTAGAGAACCCCCTCAAACAGAAAAACGTGTGCAACCCCAAAGCAGAGGCAGGGAGAGTGTGACAGAGTCAGAGAGAAAGACGGAGAGAGCGCTGCAGGGATTGCATGCGCGGACATGCGCTAGCTGTGGTACAGTTTTCCAACTCCGATACCTTGGTGCACCCCATTGCGCGACCCCCGTGCTCGTTTGGGCGGACCGTGTTGATTTTGGCCTTAGCTACTCGACCGGCTGGCCATCACAATTCATCCTAGCTACGGCCAAAGCCAAGGTAGAAGGCCCCAATCCGCAATCCCCGAACCCCGAGTCACAACGTCCTGCGACCCCATCACCCCCTCCGTGGGGATAGTCTGGAGTTTCGGTGGTTAGTTGGGCCTGCTCAACGTATTTTGATTTAGGGTCGTCGGCTTTCGTTTATGTAATCGCCTGCAATGCCGCCATAGTCAAAGTCGTTGGGCCTTGGTCAATAAACAAACAACAACAATAATATGTACTTAGAAATGTGTCATTGAAATGAGATGTATTTCTACTACATAATAAATACTCGTAACTTATAGAGACTTATACGAATTTCTGTAAGGGTGTTTACTAAAAATAAAGTTAATTATAGTGAAACGCGTGTTTTTAATTGAAAGTCGAAAATATTATAAAAATTTGTTTTCATTTCTTAAAGATTTAGTTGTTTTTTTTTTTAAGGCACTTCTAAATAACTTAACCTTCAACAAATTTGAATGCATGTTAAGCATTTAATGCATTACTAAAGTATTCAAATCCCTATCAAACCGAAAACCAGCGTAAAACTACCGGTGAATGGAGTTTGAAGCATTACCCTCTTTAAGTAGGGATAACTAATCGTTCCAGGTGATTAGCAGGATATATTTCCGGCTAAAGGGGGTTGTAATTCTAAGACAAAGTCAGAAAAATCTTGCATCCACCAGCTTGCAGAGCTCCCCTGCTGCACCTTTAAGTACGAATAGTACGGCTTTTAGCGTCAATCCATGTGACCACTAAATTCAATCCATATTTATGTATGGTATATACATAGATATGTTAGTATGTATCTTTTTTAGCTCCCTTTGCTTCTGCATTTCGTTTTCCTATCGGATCGGATTGGAGACTGGCAAGGGAAGTCTCCAAATCGCATAAGCAAACTCTGCCTCGGCTGACTTTTTCATGTCTTTTGGCTCCGCTAGAGAGCAACTTGCTGAAATGCAAACAGCGAAAAGTGGGGAAAAGGAGGGTGCTGGTTGGGGAGCCGCCTTGGAACTTATTTATTTTGCATTTCAACAGAAGGCGCTATTTGCAGTGGCCTCCCCCCCTTTTTTTCTCATTTTCTCCCTCTCTCTTTATCTTTCTAGATCTCTCTCTCTTTTTCTCTCTCTTACTCTCTCCTTCTCCTTCTCTGCCCCTTGTTCTCCTCTTTTTGTGCATACACAAAAAACAAGCCGCTTAAAAATATTGCATTCACAGCCAACACACACACCAGCACACGCAAGCGAAACTGCATACAAAAGGAAAACTTTGCTATAGAATAGAGTCAGCCAGTAAAAAGCAAAAAATAAAAAAATAATAACAACAAACAGGAGCAGCAACAAAAAGTTTCATTTCTTTGCCTAGAACACAAAAAGTGTGTGAAAAAATAAATGCAAATGTAAAGCGAACGGGCAAAATGAAATGCAAAATGCAAAATGCACGCACACGAAGCGCGAAGGGAGAACTTACCTATACCACGGCAAAAGCTTGTGTGACATGCAACCCGCTCTCTCTCTCGCTCACAGCTCCCTCGTTGTAAACGGGGTGGTGGGGGGACGCCGACGTCGACTGCGCTGCTTGCAGTGACAGTGGCAATGCCAAAGGCAAACTGCACAATTTCGAGGCCTACATCAACATTTTTCAGCTTTTGCAGCAAGGGCGTGCAGCGCGAGGGAGATGGCATTAAACAAAGAGTGCAGGGGAAGAGCGACAAGCGAGCGAAGGAGACGGAGAGAAATGGCGCAGGCTACTGGGCGCCAAGTGATGCCTAGCTTACTTTATATGGGAAAAATATAGCTAGCTTGAACCTGAAATTTTTAGCGGTATTTTCCGTAACTATGCTGTAGAGGTGGCGAAATATCAATAGGAACATGAAATATATCGGTGCATTATTTATTTATTAATTCTTATTTTAATCATTGATTTTTACAATATTACCAAATATGGATAATGAACCGTAATATCGGTTATATATATATTTTTTTTTCAATTTAAAGTAAAAAAAGCTTATTTCTAAGGGATTGCTTTCAGCTAGGATCCTCTCTGGAGATCTTTGATTTAAAGAAGAAAACCAATTTTTGGTATAACATATTTCTGTTGATAATGGAAAATACTGCTTGTGGCGGAAATGCCAGCACTGACGAAAAGTTTAGCTCTGGCTGCACCATGTTTTGTACTCTCGCGGCCGTGCACACATGGCCACAGCTATGGCCTGCCCCCGTCCGGATGGCGCTGCCTTGGCCCCCAGTTGGCAGCCCCGCTTGCTGGGATTATGTGGGTATATAGTGCGGAGTGACGAGCGAGGGCCGAACGAGCCAGCACAATAACACAATGAACTCCAAACTCCGAGGCATGGGATGGATGGCAGCAGGGCGGATTCAGGGGTGTCTTTTGAGCTCCACAGTTGCCGCTTTGGCGTGCAGTTTTTCAACCATTGCTTTTCCGCCTTTGTTTGCTACTCGATGGCGTTCCGTTCCTTCTCCTGCGTGCGATGGAAAATGTCTTTTCATAGAGCAAAAGCGAAAAATTAAATGTGTGCGCCAGTGTGTGTGGCAGTTATAAAGTTGAGGTTGCACTGGCCTATGTTAAATTCATTTCGTTCTATGGCTAAGCTTTGCTCCATTGGATTTCGAGCGGTTATATCATGTCCTAGGCCCCTCTTCTCGATGTCCAGTTTCCTTAGTCTTAATTAAAGTTACCAAATAGTCAAGCTAACCTTAAATAGCAATATAGTTTTGGTCCTGTCATCGCGAGAAATTCCTAACTCTGAAACATTTGCCAGATAAGATTTAAAGAAACCAGTTATTTAACTGCTAGTTTATCTGCAAAAGAAATACTTAATGTAGATTGAGAAACTGGCCTTGCTCAGCCCCCTCATATGGTACCCCTAAGCTGTCGTCGCTGCAGCAGGTTTTTACTTTTAACCACACGATTTCCCTGCCGAAGCAGCGGCAGCAGCTCTCTCGAACTCACCAACGCGAGTGCAGTGAAAATGCAGTCATGCTGGCGTCTCCCCATTTTCCATTTTCCTTTTTTCCTTTTTCCATTTTCCATGAGTCGCTGGAGCAGACAAAGTTTGCATGACGCCGTCGTTTATTCCACTTGCTGTCAGTGCTGGCAGTGAAATTGAAACGCAGCAACTGCAGCGAGGGAGGGAAAGTAGCCAAGACAACGGGGCGTATGGGTAATATTTTATGGCAGTGTGCGCTTTGTGGGCAGACGACGTCCAGGGAGGGATTTGAGCGTGGATCAGGACGTGGACGTGGAGGTGCAGAATGTGGATACTGGTTGCGGAAAACTGTGTTAGGCCGACAATGCACTGCGTTGCACTCGGCTGCCGTTGAAGCACGCCAAGAAGGGGCGGAGAGGCAGAGGGTGCACTTGTGGCCAAGTGACGTCTTAGCCGCGTCCTCTCCCCCTCTGGCGTGGCTATCGTCTTCGCCAAGTGTCTGAGCCGTGTCTTGTGTCTGCCTTCCTTGCCGTTTCTGTTGTTGTCACTGCCATTGCTGTTGGTGTTGGTGTTGGTGTTGCCGTTGCAGTTGCAACAACACCAAGCCTCTTTTTCGCATCTTTTTATTCGCTTGTGTGCTACCAACGCCCATATCCACATCCTCATGCCCCTTCTAACTGGCCCACCCACTCCTGGGCCCGTCGTTAGTGCCTTTGTAGGGAAAGACTTGCACTTGATATTCCTTTATATCTTTGTGGGAGTGTTGCGAACGTGACTATTCGGATAATGTATCTCCAGCGCCATTCATAGTTTTAAACGTAATCGATAATGGGGCTTGATGGCTTGATGGATTGCAGACAGAAATAAAAGTACAGAAAGTATTATGACATTTTTATCGAACTCAATTCTTTTGAGTTTGTCAGTGGAGGCATCGATGGAAGGATCATCATAAATTATGTGATTCTAGGCGCCTTTTCGATGTGGAAATTAAATGAAAATTTATTTAGTGATGTTATTTAGCGAGTTCACATCTTCCTTTGAGGACAAAACTCCCCCTCTAATGACTTTCAGCCTCTGTCCAATCACTATGCTCGATTTCCAACGGCTGGATACATGCCGTACACCGTACGGTTGACTCTGAGCGAAAACGTTAATTGAATTTTAAATTTTTCGGGGAAGAACGGCGGGGCTTGGAACGTGGGGGCGTTGCCAAACCCCTAACGCAAGCCATTGGATACAGCGGCACAGATTATCATGCAAACGTGTCCAGTCGGAGTCGGATTCAGATACAGATTCGGAGCTTGCAAAACATGCAAATGGCGGAGAGCATAGAACTCCGCGACAGCTAAATTTATTTATTGGGGTCTAATGTTTTATGGATCGCCTACTGAAATAATCCATACTAACCAGCTGCGTTCGCTCCCCTCCCTCTCGCCCAACAGGTCGCGACGATCTCTCGCCCTCGAGCAGCCTCAACGGATACTCGGCGAACGAGAGCTGCGATGCGAAGAAGAGCAAGAAGGGCCCCGCGCCGCGGGTGCAGGAGGAGCTGTGCCTGGTGTGTGGCGACCGTGCCTCAGGCTACCACTACAATGCCCTGACCTGCGAGGGCTGTAAGGGCTTCTTCCGGCGCAGCGTGACGAAGAGCGCCATGTACTGCTGCAAGTTCGGGCGCGCCTGCGAGATGGACATGTACATGCGACGCAAGTGCCAGGAGTGTCGCCTGAAGAAGTGCCTGGCCGTGGGCATGCGGCCGGAGTGCGTTGTCCCGGAGAACCAGTGCGCGATGAAGCGGCGCGAGAAGAAGGCCCAGAAGGAGAAGGACAAGATGACCACCTCGCCCAGCTCGCAGCACGGTGGCAACGGTGGCAGCCTCGGCTCCGGCAGCTCCCATGACTTTGTCAAGAAGGAGATTCTCGATCTGATGACATGCGAGGCGCCCCAGCATGCCACAATTCCGGTAAGAATCTCGGTCTAATGTTAACCAAGATCATTATTCATAACATATTTCTTTTTCGTGCTGATACAGCTACTACCTGATGATATTTTGGCCAAGTGTCAAGCGCGCAATATACCTCCATTAACGTACAATCAGTTGGCCGTTATATACAAGTTAATTTGGTACCAGGATGGCTACGAGCAGCCATCCGAAGAGGATCTCAGGCGTATAATGGTGGGTAACCTCGAATATCTCACATTTGTGGCTGGCAACTCTAACCATAATTTTGCAGAGTCAACCCGATGAGAACGAGAGCCAGACGGATGTCAGCTTTCGGCACATCACCGAGATAACCATACTCACAGTTCAGTTGATTGTTGAATTTGCAAAGGGTTTACCAGCGTTTACAAAGATTCCCCAGGAAGATCAGATAACGTTACTGAAGGTACGTACTCCTTTGTTAATCTATTGATAGCCGGAACATAACCTACTAATGTCTATCCCTTAGGCCTGCTCGTCGGAAGTGATGATGCTGCGCATGGCTCGCCGGTACGACCACAACTCCGACTCCATATTCTTCGCGAACAACAGATCGTACACGCGGGACTCGTACAAAATGGCCGGCATGGCCGACAACATTGAAGACCTGCTGCATTTCTGCCGTCAAATGTTCTCGATGAAGGTGGACAACGTCGAATACGCGCTACTCACTGCCATTGTGATCTTCTCGGACCGGCCGGGCCTGGAGAAGGCCCAACTAGTCGAAGCGATCCAGAGCTACTACATCGACACGCTACGCATTTATATACTCAACCGCCACTGCGGCGACTCCATGAGCCTCGTCTTCTACGCCAAGCTCCTCTCCATCCTCACCGAGCTGCGAACCCTGGGCAACCAGAATGCCGAGATGTGCTTCTCGCTAAAGCTCAAGAACCGCAAGCTGCCCAAGTTTCTCGAGGAGATCTGGGATGTGCATGCCATCCCGCCCTCGGTCCAGTCACACCTCCAGGTCACGCAGGAGGAGAACGAGCGTCTGGAGCGAGCGGAGCGGATGCGCGCCTCCGTGGGTGGCGCCATCACCGCCGGCATCGACTCGGAGTCCGCATCCACCTCTGCGGCGGCGCAGGCGGCCCAGCATCAGCCGCAGGCCCAGCCTCAGCTCGGGAATCAGGCACAGCTTCAGTCGCTGACACAGACGCAAACGCAGACACAATCCCAGGCACAGCCGCAGCTCCAGCCTCAGCTGCAATCCCAGCTGCAACCACAGCTTCAACTCCAGCCCCAGACGCAGCATCTTCCTGTCTCCGTACCCGCTTCCGCCTCTGGCTCTGTGTCTGCGGTCAGCACGAGCAGCGACTACATCGGCGGCGGTGGGGCCATGGGACCCACCACGGCGGCGGCCACCTCCTCCACGAGCATCACTGCCGCGGTTCCTGCCAGCTCCACCACATCGGGGGTGGCAATGGGCGGAGGCGGTGGCAACGGAGTCGGAGTAGGAGTGGGCGTAGGCGTAGGGGTTGGCGGAAACGTTAGCATGTACGCGAACGCCCAGACGGCAATGGCGCTAATGGGCGTGGCCCTGCATCCGCATCAGGAACAGCTGATCGGCGGCGTGGCGGTCAAATCGGAGCACTCGACAACGGTATAGCAGACGTAGCGCCACCAGCAGCAGTACCAACACCCCCAGACCATCGGCGTCCTCCTGGACTGAGAAGGGCACCTGGACGCACAGATTTCCTCCTCCTCCCCCAGACACCAGCTGCGATTCGTGGCCAGGGGGCCTGGAGGAGCTCTCTGCTACCGAGAGTATTGGGGGAAAAGTCAGCGAGGGCAAAGTGAATAACCGTGGACGAGCGTAAATGCAGTTATTTAGTCTTAAGCCTGCAAATATTAGATTTAGGCATTATCCTTACGTTACAAATGATAAAGAAAACTATTAACGGTTACACAAAGCTTACCCCAGATCAAGCTTCAACGACGATTATAGGAAAGAGAGGGTGGGAGAGTCGAATCGAAGTGGAGGGAACCATTGAAAATCGCGAAATAATAGAATTAATCTTTGCGTGGGCAAAAGTTCGATGCAAATGCAAGATCCCCACATTAAATTCTCGAATTTTGTTTTCAATTCATTCCTCCACACGAGAAATAGACTCGACGAGGTCAGAGATTGAGGACGGAGAGCGAGGAGTGCTCGGACAGCGGGAAGAGAGAAGAGAATAAAGATTGTTTATATTTTAAAAATATATAAAATAATATGTACTAACTGTAAACCTAATGAATGCAACTGTATAATACCTAACTGTACATCTAAATCTTTACTCTAGTGGAGCGAGTAAACCTGTTAAATGAAAATAATAACTACGATAATAACATTAACATCTACCATAACTAAATACATTTAAGTTATTCAAACAACAAACTCTAAAACAAGAAAAAAAAACACGAAAAACTTGGACTGATTTTATAAATATTTTTTAATCATAACGAAAGGAAACTGTAAAAAAAAATTACAAAAAATGCGAAACGAAACAAAATAACGGACTACACAAATATTTTTATTATGCCCCCCTTTATATTTCTTAAAAATGAAAGTCTAAACTGTAAGATTCTTATCATTTTCACCCAAAAAATGTTCGCAAAAAAAAAAAAATCCAACATCCTTGGAATTGGCACTGTTTTTAGGCATTTTTTTCAAACATTTTTATATGGAACTCGAACCAGAAAATGAAATTAAAGTGATTGGAGTTTTACTCAAAAACCAAAAGGCATCAAAAGGTATTAAGTCGGAAGTAAATAAAGCAAAATTTACCCTGGATATAGTTTTCGATCACTTTGATAGCTCTCCCACACACGTCTAAATAAACACATAAACCAAAAGACTTCAATATTTATTTATAAAATTTACATTGGTAATTCAAAATTTGTGTGAGTGACTCCAGCAAATTTGGCAAAATCAAAATTTATTTAATGAAAACCCCCAAAAAGTGCAAATTTTTTACTTTGGCAATTATTAATGAAATTGTATGCAATTTTGGTTCCAAACTCTTTTTATGCGTCATTAGTTGCTTTTTGCTTTGAAGTGTACATTTTTAAATTGTTGGCCTTATTTTAACTTAAATCAAATTTATTCTAATTTTAGTAGCAATTTGTGTTTGATAACGAGAAAGGAACCACTGTAAAATATAAATAAAACTAAACATAAATCGAAAAGTGAAATTCTTTTATTGTATAAAGAGTAGGACGAACACATCTTACGTAGTTTCTACTTGAACTGTGCAATTTTTTACCTTTACTACTAATATTAATTTAATTATAATTTTACACACGCATACACACGCCTACACACACCGCCACACATGTAAAGCTTAAGAGAACCTAATTTATAAAATGTGAATTTGTGCGAGGATGAACTAAAGCTGCATGGAATCGACACAAGTGGAGGCGACTCCACGCAACGAGCACATCCCCAAACAAAAGAAAATACTAATTAAATGTAGCCAGCACTTTGACAAACAGAAATCAGTGAATTATTTAATCGTAATTTTTTAATTCGTACATATATGATCGTTGGGGGCCTCCAAGGGGAAATTCGAGCCACATTCGAAGCCCGCTCACCAAACTCACGATAAGTCTCGGTTATACAATCTTAGGTTCGATTCATGCGGCATGCCCACTCGAGCACGTTCGATTATTATTATAAACCTACAATTACATATACATTTACGCATAACTTGTTTTGTAGTTCTACACCTAATGTAAAGAGCCAACTTTGTCCTAATACAGAATAATTTTACCTTTTACCTAATTACGAGTGAAAGAAGATGCGAAATCAAGAAATACAAACACACAATATACATATATGAAAAAATATGTTGAAGCTAACAAAAGCAAAACAACAAAAAAAAATCAACACAAAAAACATAAACCGAATCCAACGTGTTTTTATTTTGACTTTGTTCTTTTCCGTTGAATTACCAGATTTCTCATTTTTGTATACTAGAGCAAGGAGTAATGATTTTTCGGGATGTGAGCAAAGACTTAGGAGCTAGAAATTCAGAATTTGAAAATATTTGCATACGAAGCAAATGGCTGTGAAATTGGCTAAGAACGAGGGAAATAAAGCGAAAATTGTGTTGGTCAAAAGGAAGAGAAGAGCAGTCTTATATATCTGGTTGAAATCTAATTTATTATCGGTTGGTGAAACATCGGGAGGAAAGACGCGCTATATAATAGCATTAAAGTGTAACAGTTAGAGTCATTCATTTGCTATTCCCTGTTTGTATGTAACCCCCGACTTTTGCCATAATTAGATACCATATAATTATGATTCCAGACCCAAGTTGAGTGTTTAACATAGGATATAAGCAAGCATATACATAAATACCCTCGATAGGCCCTCTTTCCAATAATACATTGTCACGCCTAAGATCTGTAAATACGCATATATATTATTATATAAATAAACGTATATTTAAAGCCCTCGCTCTGTAAGAATGATAAAAGAACGCGACTTACAACAATACAAATAATGCAACCTGATGAATACGAAAATACAAGATTGTATGGTATAAAGTAACAACCGTTTGTTGACAGATCCATTCATATAAAAGATAAAACCAAAATAAGAATATAAGCAGAAACCGAATCGTTATGTAGATTTTTGAAATTCGAGACGCAGAGCAACTAGACTTTGTTTCATTTTTATGCACTGTTTTCTGTTATGTGTAACTCGTAATTGTTTTGCCCCAACAACTAGGCCCAACTATGTAGGATCCACGACCTCGACCGTGAACACAGCCTGAGCCCTATAACTATAACCCTAAGACCCACACTGACACACCGCGTACAAGCATTTTGTGTTCAACTTGTAGATATTGATCCTGAATTGAAAAACTACCTCAAGCGAAACAAAAGATGATTAAGCAGAAGGAGCAGGGACGAAGACGAAGACGAATACGGACGGGAATGATCGACAGGTTTTGAGCATTATAATAATAAATGTAACTACAAGCGAGACCTTAGCAGCAGAGCATGAGCAGGAACAGAAGAAAACAAATATATACCTTGAACAAAGCCATAATTTCCATTATTAGATTCGTTCACAACGCACTCTCAGCCCCGAAGACTTTCCATTTAACTTGAAACAAAAGCACCCCAAAGCCTTTTTAGAGGTACCTGGTTTGCCGTTAATCATTGCCTAGCTATGGGCCTACGATATATCTAGATGATCTACATGCCTCGATATGGATCCGGTATTCTCCATTATCAAAGAGCGAAGAGAAGCTTCTTACTTTGCCTTGAGTTCAGTAGCTTAGTTTTTCTCACTGCCAAATCGAAATTGAGATCTAATACCATACAGATTTACTAAGTTTTCGAACCGCCTCCATTTTTCAATCTTAGAGTACATAAGAGGAGACGCCATACGTCAAATTTCATTTGCAATGTGTAGCAATCAGTAAAATAAAATTAAATGGTAAAAGGAATATCTATAAAATATATACAATTATTAACAATATACGATTCCGAGTATATGTTTAAGTCCGAACCTATACGTATATGGATTGACAACGCACACAGTACGAAGACGAAGAACTTAGCGAGTAAAGCATTTTTCCTGAAAACACAAATAAAGAATACAAAATACAAACTGAAAATGAAATGACGGCATTTTAGCGTTACGCGAAATGCAAGCAGCGAAAATCGATAACCAAAAGTCTAATCAGCATACTGAAAATATTGTAAACAGAAACCATTACACACGAGATACGTAAAACTATTTGAAAAGCGAAAGAAATGCAAAAATACAGATTGACAAAGCCCTGAGCCTTGTCGGAGGGAATGGTGGCAGAAATGGTTCGCCAACAAGTACATAGTTTTCCGAGTCCACTAGCATTATTATTTGTACGCTACACTGCCATCTAATTTATTACTTCGCCATTTAGTCCACTCCGCAGGAATGGAACTCAAAGCCAATTAGTTTTGTTCCCACACCCCCACACACTGGGCATATCTTTGAGTTGCGTTTACCGATTATGATAACGAGAGAGATGTAGAGATTGTTAGCATTTAAACTGATTAAACAATTACAAGCATATGCATACCCAATTCTAATTGTTTATTTTCCCGGGATAGATCGAGTGGAAACACACAGCAGAAATGTTCATTCGTTGTTTCCAACAACAAGGTGCATAAATATTTAAATACACTTGGGATATGTATGTATCTAGAAATAATTACTTATATGTACGAAACTGTAATCTAATTTTGAAATTTGTTCACTTAACGTAAATATTATTACTAACACAATACAATACAAGATGAACAACTTTTATACTTCAGAGATCGAAGGATTGAGGGGTGAATATGGGATATGGATTGAGGCACTTACAAACGATTCAATGCCTATTTTGGGTTTAACGGTCTGGCGCAACATCAGCAGCAGAAGCTGTTTTGGGCGCAAATAATAACATTTTTGCCACTAATTTAATAATTAACAACTTTATTTAGGCATAGAATACAATTAAACTTTGCATAGTTGTACAACTAAGCTGTAAATATATACATATACATAAATCTAAAGAAAAGTATATATATACGATATATGAAACGTGTAATAAAATAAAAATGATATATTTAAAATATGTTGCTCAATTGTGATCCTGTTTTTCTACGTTTCCTCGTCCTTTTGTTTTGTGTATACTGATGCCTCAAAGAAAGTAGTCCTTTTCTATAAAAACGCTTGGTTAGCCGCAAGGTATGCAACAATTAAGTGTTTTTTCAGCTTCATTCATGGCATTCATGAAAAAACCCATTATATATTAAATCATGAAGCTTAAAAATTAAATTCTTAAATCCCTTGCAAAAAGTACTTCGTCCAGTGGGAATTACATTTTAAATTATATATATTTATGTTTGAAAACAATAATGCCTGCTTTAATTTCATTCACCTATACATATTATATTTACAGTTTTACATTCACCGGTTTGCATTTTTCATCTATATCTAACGATCGTTTGTATGGCACCTATATGATAAAGTCGTCCGATATTCATAAAATCAAAATCGAAATTCTAGAATAATAGAAAGGGCTATACCTCATATTTTATGAAAATCTGTTGAAACTCAATAAGTTTTAATTTTTTTTTTAATTTTCCGATCGTTCCTATGATATATGATACATATATGATATAGTCGTCTGATCCGGCCCGTTCCGACATATGTACGAGTGAAAGTATACGAAGACTACCTGAAAAATTTCCTTCAAAACTGAGAGACTAGTTTGCGTAGAAGGCTAGACGACGGACAGGCGGACATGGCTAGATCGACTCGGCTGTTGATCCTGATCAAGAATATTCATAAATTCTTTGTATGATCGAAAGAGTCTTACTGCGTTGTAAACTTCTGACTTAAATTATAATACCCTGCAAGGGTATAAAAAGAAAAAGACGGACTAAAAAAATCAGCATATTAAACAACGACCACTGGTTAATATTATAGGCGTTAGAGAAACATAAACTTGGCGGGGAAGTCGGTAACAGCCTTTTAAATTTTTTTTTGCAATCTCCCTGTAAATTAGGGAGTTCGTCCAAACTCTGAAAAAATCATAATTATTATTTGAACCCGCAGCTAAACAAGTGCCTCGGCAATATACCGTCAAACATAATTTTAATGCCTAGTTGCCTTGCACACATTGTTGTTTTTATATTTCTTTGGAAAAATCGCTGCTGCGATATTCTAGAGATGCCGCTGATGCGATATATGTAAAAGAATTATTAGCAGCACTAAAAAGGCAGTGTGAAAAGGTTATTTTCAATATCGCTATCGGAGACTAAATATCGATAACTTAACTCACCCTCAAATATTCCGGGAGTCGACACTATCGTAAGCGGCTGTCTCCACTCTACTGTTTTGCCGAAAAGGTTTGTTAAAATAGCAAAAGGTAATTGCAAATGAATACAAAATTAATAAAATATTATTCAGAATTACCCAGCTATACTGCCGACGTCGCGTTTAATAAGCTATTGATTCATTCATTAATTATGTAAAATAGTACAAAAGTAAAACGTTTGCCATTTTTGTTGTGGCAGCGGCAAGATGGCGGCTGAAAACAATTTGTAATTTGTCGTATAGTTTACATTTACCACGAATACGCAATTGCGCTCCTCCCTTGCCATCTTCTACTTTGTAAAACGTTTAGTTTACGGTTACGGGTACAAATTTTAAAAACGCTGACTTGCAGCGTCTGGAAGTGAGGTTAAGAACAAGCCGCTTTCACTTACCTTTTCACCTTACAGACAACCACCCATGGCTGATTCTGAGGACGAGTACGATCGCAAGCGGCGTGACAAGTTCCGCGGGGAGCGCAGTGACAGCTATCGGACAGAGCGCCGGGATGAGCGTCGTCCAGTGGGCGGTTCAACGGGCGCCCGGGACGAGTGGTCGGAGCGGTAAGTAAAGGCGCTATTGAACTATTACATGACGACAGCACTTGACGTTACAGCAATCCATTCAGGGGCGGCGCTTCCGCAGGAGGCGGCGGCGGAGGAGCCCGCCATAGGCCTGACTACAGTGAATATCGTGGTCCGGGGCCAAGGACACGCTACGGATCTCCCGGTCGGGACTTGCCGCCTGCCAAGCGCATGCGTCCGGACTGGGGCGATGGAGATGTGCGCGGTAATCCCCGGTTCGGTGGTAGGTTAAAAAAAAAACTTTTTGTACGCGGACTTAAAAGGATTGTATTTACTGGCAGGCTACGACCCCTATCTTATGCAGGCCTGGAACGATCACTACCAGTCGATACACTCTGCATACTCGCATGCTGGTCACGTGCCACCGGCCAGGGAGCCCATTAGCAGTGGCGGCGATACGCTAACCCAGCCTGCGATGCTCAACCTGAAGCAGTTCCTGGACACACAGGATGAAAACATCTCCGACTCGGAGGTCATGCGAAAGTACACCGAGTACAAGACCGACTTCAAGCGCCAACAGCTGAACGAGTTCTTCGTGGCCCACAAGGATGAGGAATGGTTAGTAGCTGGCCAACGGGTGAGCCTTCGATGCGACGCAGTGCACTCTTCGAACTCGTTGATATATCAGCAACTTGGCTCCCTTGCGTGGTTTCCCCATTTGCCTTGTCGCTCGGAACTCATAACTTTCTGTATATTAAGTTTTTCTCTGCAGCTTATTGGGTTTGTGAGACAGAGAAGCGACTGCACGGTCTCGCAGAGCTGCTAACTGATATCCACTAAATTAATATTCTTAATTACCCGGCGAGCAATGCCGAGGTGTGTTCACATTTTTAAATCGCGATTTATTTTAATTCGATATTCGTTGGTCGAGCAAATGCCCAAATAACTATAAAACAATCCCATAAATAACGAAAGCGCTAAGCCTGCAAGGTAAGACTTTGGGTGATAATTGAGAAACAACCAATCCTATCTAAGAATATAAAACCACTGAAAATAACCAATCTTAATATCAACAGCCGGGCGAAGATGCGAAGAAGTAGACTTTAAATTCACCCAAAACTACTTGAGAAGTGGAGCAAAATAAATTTGAAAACTTATTAATCGTATATTTAACTTGTTTACCTCCAGGTTCAAAAACAAGTACCACCCAGAGGACAGTGTCAGACGCAGCGAAGAACAGCGTGGCTTCCTAAAGGTACGATATTTCTGTGCACGCCATCGGGCAGCCGTTTTATATTTACATTAATTCCAGAGACGTACTGACGTATTCGTGGAGTTACTCAATAACGGTGCTATAGGTGCCGTCAAAGTGGACTCCTCCCAAGCTGATGCCCTTATTCGTGTTTTAGATACGTGCGTCATAAAGCTAGAGGGAGGAACCGATGAGGACCTCAAAGTGCTCGACGAGAAGCCCAAAGAGCCCCAAGTCTACGAAAGAAAGGCGGAGTCGGCTGAGGTGGCCAAGGGGACTGATGAACAAATCAAGAGTCCCAAGAGGGAGAAGCAAGACGAGGACGATTCGTTGTCGGTGGTCGTATCGCCACAACGAAAAATTATCAAGCCTCTCAACTCCGACGAGGAGAACTGGGATGAAGAGGACGCAGCGCCAGATGCAAAGGAGAGAAGGGAAGAACCAAAAGCTATAGATTCTAGTTCGGAGAGCAAGAAGCTAAAAAAGAAAACAAAGAAGCGTAAAAGAACCAGCAGCGATGATAACAGCTCCTCGTCTGAGCAGGACTCTAGCTCCAGCTCGGAGGATGAGGATGAAGCCAAGCTAAAGCAGAAGTACGATGTAGAGGATGGACTCAGGAGCGAACAAAAAGCTGAGGCTGAGAGGGACAGAGAAGAAGCGGCCAAAGCAAAGGAGACACCTAAAAGTCCAATCGAGTCGACAGCAGAGAAAATTGATTCCGAACCCCAAGAACCAACCACCGAAAGCAAGGACGGCGAGCCACCTAACTCTCCGAAAGCAGATCCGGGCGAACCAATGGAGACAGAAAATGGTGGATCGAGCCAAACTGAGAACATCGGAGAAAAGTCTGCTGGCGGAGAAAAGCAGATGGAGCAAACCGAGACCATTGATGTAGACAAGTTGAAAGATGGTCAGCCACGTGCCCTGCATCGCACTTCTTCCATTTTTCTCCGTAACCTGGCACCTTCCATAACCAGAGCAGAGATCGAAGGCATTTGTACTCGTTTTAGCGGTTATCTGAGAGTGGCTATTGCTGATCCTCTGGTGGAGCGCCGATGGTATCGTCGCGGCTGGATTACGTTTATCCGGGACGTTAACATTAAAGAGATTTGCTGGAGCCTGAACAATCAGCGTCTGCGGGATTGCGAAATGGGGGCTATTGTAAATCGGGATCTTAGCCGTCGCGTGCGGCCAGCTAACGGAATCACCGCACACAAGCAGGTTGTGCGATCGGATATTAAGCTGTGCGCCAAGATCGCCATAAATCTGGATGACAGGTTCAGGCTCTGGACAGAGTCCTCCTCAGATGAGGCAATGCGTGCCAGTGGCGAGTCGTCATCAAATGGAGGTGGCTCCACATACGGCTTTAACTCGAAAAATCCGGTGTTGCAAAATATTACCGACTACCTCATTGAAGAGGCTTCTGCAGAAGAGGATGAGCTCCTTGGCCTGACCGGCAACAACAAGGACAACGAAGGCGAGCCCATCGAACGCGACGAGCAGTTGCTTGCTGTATTGGACCGACTCGTTCTGTATCTCCGCATCGTTCATTCCGTCGATTATTACAACCATTGCGAGTACCCGTACGAGGACGAGATGCCAAACCGATGTGGCATCATCCACGCCCGCGGTCCAGCTCCTGCACGGGTCACAAATAATGATGTACAAGAATACATCAAAACGTACGAGGGAAAGCTGCAGCAGTTCCTCACAAAGACTGTCCTGCTGGGAGACGAAGAAATCAAGGACTTGGGTGCGAAAGACGCAGAGACAGAGGTAGAGAAGTTCGTGCAGGCCAATACGCAAGAGCTGGCTAAGGACAAGTGGCTATGTCCGCTTTCGGGTAAGAAGTTCAAGGGCCCCGAGTTTATTCGCAAGCACATTTTCAACAAGCACGAGGAAAAAGTCGACGAGGTTCGCAAGGAGGTGCAGTACTTTAACAATTACCTGCGGGATCCAAAGCGCCCGCAGCTGCCCGAACACCCTGGCAGCTCTAAACGCCCAGAAGCGGAATCTGGTCGTGGTGTCGGCGGAGGGTGAGTGTAATTTTATACGGCCTTATTGATTCGCATAACTGCAATTTTTATTTTTAAAGATATCGCCAACCCATGTATCCGCCATTCTCGGCAATGCCGTACGGATTTGGGCCACCGATGATGGGTGGAGGCCGAGGAGGACGCAACTTTCCGCCAGCTCGCAGGTTAGTACAGCACATGCAGTGCTTTCTTAGTGTAGGAACTTGTACAACTGTAGTGTAGTCTTCTTCCCCACCATAAATTAATTGATGCATTTGTGGCTGTGTCGTGGTACGGTTTAATAATAGCATCGAGATTGTTTCTGAATCTGTCCACACATTTCCTTCTCTTGCTGTATGCAATAAGTCAGAGGTACACAGGTACATGAATACAAACTTAAACCCATTTGAACCATCATTATCTTCGCGGCGGACTAGAAACAGGCAACCTCACAGCCCACCCATGACCGACAGCATTTGCATAGACAGGTTGTCCCCTAGTCTTCCCCCTTTTGAACTTTAATTTTCACATTTTGTTGGTCTAAATCGAAATTTGTCACAACTTTCTTGTGTCGCAAATTTTTTGCAGAGAATTGCCTTTGGAACACCAGCGCCGGCTTATCGGTTACCATGATTTGGATGCGCCTGCCAATTCCGATATGTTTGACTAATTTCGTTAACACAGTACAATTGAAAAAGAGAGAAAGGCTCACTTTAACGTTTGGCGAGCTCAAGTTTTAAACGCAATTCAAGCAATGCTAATGCTAGGAGAGTATCAGCTGCATAAAAAAGAGGTTTATATACATGCGACTACTGATACCCCTACCGTTTCCATGTACAATATTACGCCAATTGTATTAAGTATCCGACAAAGCAACGTTGCCAATTTTTATTTGCCCGAAATAAATGCGAGTTCGTCTTGTATCTTGTGTGTCTTTCCCTGATAGCCCTGCGTGCATTACTCCACCACTCTAAAGTCTAAATTCATTCTCGTTGCTTACAGACCCGGTGGTTTTGATTATCGACCCAGATCACACTACCGGGACTTGGACGCGCCGCAAGAGCCGTACTAGAGTCATGCGCAGAACGAAAGCTAAATCAATTGTATATCACATCACTAATCACGAAATGCTTAACACTATATGTTTTTTAATTGACGCCTTTTTTGTACGGTATAAGTACCTTTGTATCTCACGGAAGAAGCGACAAATAAAGAGCGTTCCAAAGCCGTTTTACATGCTCCCAAATCTGTGCTCCCATCCCCGATCGTAAACAGAGATCTGCTGGGCTCCGAGAGAAAGACAAAGAGAGGGAGAGAGTAGTATAGTCGGTTTTCTGGGGTGAAAGAGAGAGGTTAGTGTTTGGAGAAGCGGGCTAAAAATAAATACTCAGTTGCCGCCCGCTGCCCACCGAAATAAAGATCAGTCTAAAAGGAAACACACTGCCAACGTAACGTCGCGAAAAAGTATATGTTCAGCAAGAGCAATGGGGTCGAACACGCTGAGTTTGAACTGTCCCGTGTGTGGAGTGGCTGCTTCGCAGGCGTGCACCCGCTGCAAGTTAGTCCGCTACTGCGATCGGGAGCACCAAAAGCAGCACTGGCCGCAGCACAAGCGCAGCTGTCGGCCTTTCCGCGAGGAGCAGGATGCCCAGCTGGGCAGGTATTTGGTGGCCACTCAGGACATCGCTGCCAATCAAATCGTGTTCGTCGAGGCTCCTTTGGTGGTGGGACCCAAGTGGTACCTCTCGGAGGCCGAGAAGGAGGCCACCATCGTTTCCTGTGTGGGTTGCTATACGCCTTGCCGCGTGGGAAAACACCAGTGCCGCAGGTGAGTCAACCGTTCGGCAATGGATTTCATTCATAGGCTACCCATTTCTTCTACACACCGCTAGCTGCCATTGGCCAGTATGCAGTTCTGCCTGCGCTCACGAGGCCCTGGAATGCAGTGTGCTTAGCATGGGGTCGGCTCCCGCTGGCCGGGCTGACGTCCGCTCGCTGAACGACTACTTTAGGGGCGATGCTCTGCTAGTGCTGAAGTGCTTGCTTCTGCAACGGCAGAATCCGGAGAAATGGGCGACCTTGCTAGAGATGCAGTCGCACGAAGAGGAGCGAAAGGGCACCGAACTGCACGAGGAGGCGGAGAAGAGGGTCGTTAGCTACCTGGACAAGCGATTCCTGCGTCGTCTGAGGCAGACGAAACCCAATCTTCTGGAGCAATGCGACACAGAGTTGCTGCATAGGCTGTGTGGCATCATTGAGACCAATTACATGGTAATCGAGCTTCCGACTGGTGTCGAGCTAAGTGGGCTCTTTAGACAGGCCTGCATGATGGAGCACGCCTGCCAGCCCAATTGCTACTTCCAGTTTGACACCACATCGCAACAGATCGCGGTTCGGGCAGGGGGCAATCTGCGGAAAGGGGATCACCTGCAGATTACCTATACCAACATCTTGTGGGGCACTCAGATGCGCCAGCACCACCTGCGTATGACAAAGCACTTCACCTGCCACTGCACCCGCTGCACAGATCCCACGGAGTACGGCAGCTACGTCAGCGCTCTGGCCTGTCTGGGAGATGTAAATAAAACATGTGGTGGCACTCACCTGCCCATAGATCCGGTGGATGAAAACACCCAGTGGAAGTGCAATTCTTGTCCCATGATAGTGGATGCTGCCTATGTGTCCGAGTTACAAACCCACATGACGGATCAGGTGGAGAGAATGCTAGCTGGATGCCCTCGCGCCAACGAAGTAGAACTTTTATTGGCGCGTCTCTCCCAGATGCTGCATCTCAACCATTTTCACATGTTCAATTTGAAGCACACGTTGATTCAGTTATACGGCAACGAAAGCGGCTTGGAGTTGACCAGCCTCAGCAGTGGGCAGCTGGAGCGGAAGCTACGTTTGTGCAACGAACTATACGACGTCTGTCGGCGCTTGGATCCGTACAGTATCAAGCTCGCCATTTATGTAACAGTCATTCTGATCGAGATCGCACACGCGCTCGAAGAGCAGGCGCGTAGAGCTCCCGCTGAAGGTGCTTCCCTTTTGGAAGAAGCTCAGGCCCGCCTCAAGGAGGCGGAAGAGGTAATTCATAAGGAGCACGACTCTGTGGCTGGCAAGAAGTTGAACGACAAGCTGCAGAGAGAAATATTTGACTGCGAAAAACATGTGCTGACACTTTCATACAATCAGTGAGTTGGCATATACATTCATACTTACATACAAAGAATAAATATTAATGAAATATATTGAGAGTAGTAAGAGGGTAACAAATCCTGTATACTAGTAAGTAAGAATTCGAAAGCGGTTTTATTTACAAGCTGATAGGATCTTCAGGAGACTTAAGCGTGCAGCTCCACTCGATCCTGCCGCAGAATTTCAGGGTGCGCCCGCAAAATCTCCCGCTGTTGGCGTAGATTTTTTATGATTCCGGGCAAGTGCCAGCCATGTCTCAGCAAGCTATCCCTGACATCAAAGTGTGCGTGACGGACACAGCGAATCTGTGAGCAGTGTGCAACGGTGCGCAGTTCCAGGGCCATGTCGTGCACCAGGGCGGCCAAGTACTCTTGCGTCTCGTTGATGCCATGGAGTTCTAGAGTGAAGTAGGGACCCTCGAAGCGTATTAGCTTAATGCCGTAGATGACGGGCTGGCTGTCGTCCGACGGACGTAGAAGGCCCTTGCAGGCGAGTTCGTAGGCCTCCTGGGTCTGCAGGTCCACGCCACAAAGCTCGAACATCTTTCTCTGATGCGAGGCCTGCATGGAGGCGGCTAGGCCGCTGATCCTGTCCGCAGATACGTGCCTATAGTTTGATCGTACTGTGATGTGCGAGTCTGGTAGGTGGTTCTCTGTGGCAGTGCCCATACAGCCGGTGATGTGGTAAACTCGCACCAATTGGTTTCTCCGAATGCAGCCGGATTGTCCTATTCCCTTGTTGATCCCAAAGACTGAAATGTACCTGGTAATTACATATGTATATTGATCGCACAACGGTGTGCTGTCGGAGACTCACGCAAGACCCCGCTGGTGTGATCGCCCAGCCTAGACACCGTGGCGCAGCGTATGTCCCTTGGCATGTAGCGCGGCCCCGCAGCCAGGACGTTATCCGAGAGGTCCTCATAGTTAGCTATGTTGTAAAGTACGCTGTCAGCGGCGGTGCCAGTGCCAAGGAGCGGTCTGTCTCTCGGTAACTTCCTAGGCTCACGCTGTTCCATTTCGTTGAGTCCTGTGAGCACAGAAGTCAATAACACGAGTCAGCTTCCATTGGAACTCGTCCTTACCTCTGCAAATGTTGCTAAGG
Source organism: Drosophila serrata (assembly GCF_035046125.1). Classification (NCBI taxonomy): domain Eukaryota; kingdom Metazoa; phylum Arthropoda; class Insecta; order Diptera; family Drosophilidae; genus Drosophila; species Drosophila serrata. The sequence continues at coordinate 280,089 of NW_028257165.1, forward strand.
ATGGCATTGCGCACCTGCTTCGCTTTCACGCCGGCCGGCTTGTACACATTTAAAATGCCATTCAAGTGTTTGAATACTGTGGCGGCATCGTAAACTTTTGTTAGAGCCATTTATGCTTAAAAATTACATAAATTTATGGATTTGTTGTTAAACTAACCTACAGTGTTGGTAAAGTCGCAAGCATAGCTGAGCATAAAGTTTTCCAGCCCTGGTGGGAAATTCGGGCTATTTCTTGTGCAAGCACAAATCTGAAACAGGCTTCACGAATATTAAATAAGCTGTACATGCACTTATTATCAGTCTTTACTTAGACAATACCCCTTATTCAGTTAATTACTTTATGAACATTACATGTTTAAAATTAGTTGAGCTCTAGTATATTTTTATATTTTCTATTTGGTCACACTATCAGCCTGCACGTGTAAAGTTTGTTTTCTCTGGCGACAGCGGGAAATTTCCTGGTTTAGAGAAAATTAACTTAGAAAAACAGGGAGGTCACGATGAGGTGGACTACGGCGAATGTGAAACACCCGAACTATACCGCCAAGCACGAACTGTTCGTGGGAACACAAACGGGCTCTTTCAAACGTAAGACTGCCTGTTGCGCTCCAATACTACTGTACTGACAATGCATCTTGAACCCTTTACAGACTTGGTGCCTGCTTCGGAAGATTCGCCGCATGGGCAGCGTAACCTTAGCGACCTAAGTGGCCTAGACAAGGACTCTCGCGTTACAGCCCTAGCCTTTGGCGACGATGCTCAGACGGAGATCCTGCTCGGGCGAGCCAAAAACACAGCCGAGCTGCAACCCTTAGCAAACGGTGCAGGCTCTAAAAAAATCATTAACTTTAAAGCAGCCCCCATTGTGGGTCTGGCCCGTTTCAATGACAAGCTGATTGCGGGCATTGGCAATGGAGAGATACAAAGCTTAAATCTGGCGTCGGACGAGGCTGCAGAGCCTGTGGTCATCAATACGGGTAACCAAATGGATCATCTGCGTCAGTGCTTGCAGGCCCGGAATATCGTGGCCACCGGGGGCAAAGAACGACAGAATAATCTCAAGGTCTACGATCTTAGTTCAGACGGAAGGCAGGTCTTCACCTCCAAAAACCTGCCCAACGACTATCTGCAGCTGGAGGTGCCAGTCTGGGACAGCGATGTCGGGTTCGTGGACGGGCCAAGTGTGCTGGCCACCTGCTCGCGAACAGGCTACGTTCGCCTGTACGATACGCGTAAGCAGCGCCGGCCAGTCACCTGCTTTGCCAGCGAGGAGCACGGTATGAGCTTTGCGTCGCTGGTGGCACGTGGTAACTACATTTACACGGGCACTACCATGGGCGCATTAAAAGCCTTCGATACACGGCGCATGAAAACTCACGTGCATACCTACAAGGGATTTACTGGCGGCATTAGCGATCTTCATCTTGATGCCACTGGCCGTTATTTGAGCTCCGCTAGCTTGGATCGCTATGTGCGCATCCATGATGCTGATTCCACTGTGCTTCTCTACCAGTGCTACGTCAAGTCGAAGGTTACCAAGGTACTAATACGTCAGGTGGAGGACGAGACCCCGGTCGACACAGAGCCCACGGCGGAAAAAGTAGCCCATCCTAAGAAAGATAAAACAATCAAGGCAACGCCATTAGACGATGAATACGAGGATATGTTTGACCAGATGCCGACTGTGGGGTGAGTACTACTAACGATAATGCCTGGATATGTTAAGCTAACCGTGGTCTATTTAGTGACAGCGACAGCAACAGTGCGGGCGATAGCGACGACGATGCCGAAGAGGAAGAGGAGGCTCCCACCAAGCCGAATACGTGTAAGCAGAAGAGAACGGCTCCCAACACTTCTGTCAAAAGTAAAAAGAAAAAGTTGTGAACATCCTTTATTAACCTGTTGATAAGATCCATAACTTAACAAAAAGTTTTTATTATATAAGAATATAGATAAATAGTGACCCAATATGATTTAATGCCACGCCTTTCTTGGCAGCTGGACCTTCTGGAGCTGGTAGTTGATATAGAAACGGTAGGTGCAGTAATAGAAGAACTCAACCACGGAGATCATGCTCAGGCCCAAACAGAGGTTGAAAATTCCTCCTAAATCCGCTGAAATCAAATTGAATCGTTAGTTAGTCTGTCAAATGAAGGATTTAAAATTTTCGGTAACTTACATAGCAGTCCGATCCAAGACATGACGGTCACTTTTCGGATCACTGGCACTACCTGCTTTGCGAGGTAGACTCGAAGGACGAAGCTATCGTTGTTCAGCAGCTCCGGTGAGCTATTGCAGAGGGAGTGAGCCCAAGTAAAATTTATCATTTTAATAGTCAGTACAGTGTGCCGCCAAAGACCTTATAATAAGAATATGCATGACGCCCATACTTTTGCGCTGCCATCGAAAATTTTCAAGAGAGCCGAGACGTGCACGAAAAATTCAAGTGCAAAGCATCGTATGGTTTTACCCATCTTGTTATTATACGGTCTTTGCTTTGGCGATTACTCACTAGTAGCGGCTTACAGAGAACTGGTGCTGGTTGAGGTCCGTTTTGTAGGAGAGAGTCGAATACGTGACATCGTAGCAGTTGGGCAGACACTGGTCGCAGCGCACACTTTTAAAGTTGTCTGCAAGAGGGATGGGAAAAGGGGAAGGATAACTATGGTTACCCCACACTGCCATGCATTTGCATATTCATATATATATATTCTCTTAAAGCAGTGTCCTAGCGATTTGCAGAAGTGTTCAAGCAACGGAATATCAAGCAGAGTCCTGAGCACGTGAGTATCCTGAATATTTAATATAAATTATGAAACATGAGCAAGCAAAACCGACGACAGCGGGGATAACGACAGCGTAAAAGCTATACATAAAACCACAGTCACCGCAGGAGCAGCAGCAGAAATATGGAAAACCCGACGAGGAGAACCGGATGAAGTAGCAGACATGGTGAAGATGCCGGCGGAGAGGGCTCGTAACCCTGTCAGGCATCCAACAAGATGTACGTGGGCGACCTTGCCAAACAAGAGAGCAAGGAATCTGTAAGAGGATTTTCACTTTCGGGCCTACCCACCGTAGTTGGCGGAGTAGCAGAATGTGTCATTTAGGTTGCACTCCTTGAACTTGTTACCCACGATGGGTAGGAGGTACGGGTGACAGCCGCACTTCTGCACAATAGCCTCGGTCTGGCAGGCCAGGAGGCAGGCGGCCTGCCGGTAGTTTCGTAGGCGCAAGTCGTCAGAAATGAGGCAGTCCCGCTTCCGCTCTGACAGCTCCAAGACCTCGGCCGAGGAGCTCTGTACCGTGGGTGATACTTCCACGAAGCTCTCCGATCGCGCAGTGATGGTCACAGAGGCAGCCGACTCCGTCACGTAGTCCATGGGGTGATGCACCAAGACTATGAGGCCAGTGTTGAGGTTACGCTCACTGCCCTCCGCCCCGACAAAGGTCAGACCCCCATCCATGCCGAATATGTTGGCTGAGAACGGCACGAAGCTGGCGTTTCGCGGGTTATAGTTAAAGGAGCAACAGGGACCCAGGTAAGCTGTGGTGGGAATAAACGAGAGGTACTCGTGGCTCTGGTTGCACTGGAACTCCGTGTGGCCCCAGAAGCAGCGCTTAACGTAGTCGGAGCAGCCGGGACTGACGGCCATGGCTGCCTCCCAGGTGGTTACATTATTTAACCGCAGCACGGCGTCCGTGGCCTTGAAGCTTTCGTGACTCGGAGGCTCAAAGCTCTGGTCTGTAAAGGCATTGAGGAACTCGAAGCCAGCGGCTACCTCAGCGATGTCGTACTCCTTGGGAATCTTGCTGCAGAAAAAGCGATATTAAATTTATGTAGCATTGAAAAGATGCCTTTTGCTCACAGCGTCTTTACGTATCGATCGACTCTCTCTGAGTTCACCACCTTAGGACTGCAGATAGTCACCCCCGGAAAGGCCACATCCGTGATGGATAGATCGTTAGAGATGGTGTTGAGGATGGGGTACGAATAAAACTTCAGCCAGAGCAGCAGGGTGAGGTAGATACTCAGGAGGAGCAACTGCAGCAGCACAGAGGACCAGATGAACCTGGACACACCATAAGTGCGATTCCGACGCAGCAGCCACATGCCGCTCACCTTGGTCCGCTCGGTGTATTCCCAGAAGGTGGCGATAATGGCCCTTGTAATGGAGCTCGGCTCCCTTTTCCGATTTGCGCCTTTGCCTCCGGAGGCCCTTTTGTCAGGTGGTGACCATTTGCCAGTGTGTATCATGTCGAACTATGTGCGACTCGTTTACGTCGCTGGCTTTATAAGGCCAGAATGGAGTCCCGGACTAATGGCTCCAGATTGGATGTGTCATTATATTTTAATTGATTCGCTACTTTGTCTGTCCCAAGCAAGTTTGTCGCTTGTTAAGAGAGCATTAGCGTTAATTTGACGGCTGGGACATACGAGGTATAATTAACTGGTAAACTTCACGAAATTCATCTACCTTAATATTGATATTTGTCAGAGCTTGTATCGTGTAGATTTTAGTTTCTGAGAACTAACTCTAGGCAGGATACTGTAATATGATTTGAATTCTCTAAGGTCGAGTGTACTAAAAATAACCCAAATAAAATATATAAAATGTATGCCTTAGAACATCCCTGGTATAATATGATTTCTTACAAAAATTTAAGTTATTAGACAATAAATTTTATATTTATTTAAGAGTAGTGCGGAGAAAGCGTTATTTAACCAAGCATACATAATAAAGAGTTTAACAGAGCACTTCTTCTTTTCCGGGCTTAGTAACTTAATTTGTTATCAAATTTGTTAAATATATAGTGCATTATATACAATTATTTTATTACATCATCCAACTGCTTATTGTAAAACAAATGTAAATAAAATCTATTGATTTGAACGTTAACCAGCTTCTTGATGCATCAACAAATCACAATTATTTTCGTTTCAACACGTTATTTGAAATTCGTAAGTCAATGAAATTTTCTATACATGGTATACAGTTTAAATGTTAAAGTAAGAAATGCGCCAGGAGGTATGCAATGCTTTAGTTCTTTGGTGTTTCTTCTTTAGTTTCTAATCCGAAATCAACTATTTCGCATGGGGAAGTGGGTGTGTTGGAGTAAACACCATCTTTAACTCTACCAATTTAATGACAAAATCACGTCCTCAGTGACATTATTTTGCTTAACATACTCCACTTAGAACACACACACGTTGAGCTGCTTCTCTCCGGAGACCAAAACACACTCGTGTATCCTTTCAAGTGTCGCCTTCCTCACTGCCGGAACTTTGACGCTTGAGCGTGGGTCCGGAAAGACTATGTTTGCCAGCACATCCTCCTGCTCCTTGAGGCGGAAGTTTTTGGCTGTTCGAATCCCCCTGCATCTGGCTCCTAAGCCGAGACAATAAAATTCCAAACTTGTGCTGGCCCTGCAGCCGAAAGGACTTTGAATCGGGCTTCCTAGATGGGAAAACAAATGCGAATTTAAAGGAATTCAGCTCGGCGGCAGCGGGATGGGCGGGGAGAAACAGATTCACTCGATTCAAAGTCCTCAACTCCATCGAAAGCCCATTCTCGTCCTTTGTTGTCACTGCTCAACAGCTCTGAGTGAATTTTAATTAGTCACGAGCTGCCAATGCGAATGCAAGCAAGGGCACGGCTTGCAGTCGATAATTCTGCCGGCTAATTAAAGCAAATGAGCTTTGGCCATGCCAGCGCCAGGCTCCCGGCTGAAAATTTAAGATGAACTAGACGAGCGAGAAACTTTTAATTCTTCTTTCCAACTAAAAGTCGGGCAGGTTAATGCCGAGATACCAGGCAACCAACTTTGAAGCGGTTTTTATCGCCAGCACGCGGCAGCCGTAAAGGTTGCCGGAAGATAAGGCAGCCCTGCCTCCGTCCTGAGCACACACACACCCCTCCCAAGTGGTTATGCCGAATTGCCTTCAAATAATGTGCCGCAATTTCGGGAAATTAGCTAAGCGTGCCTCAAAAATTAATACATATGTAGCTGTCGCTGATTGAAACCTGGCTGGCTGTGAAAAATCCCCGCAGAGAGTGTGCTACGCCACAGAGTCCCATTCGTCTACAGTTGCGGTGGCTAAAAACAAATACACGTGTCTGTGTGAAACTACAAGAAAGTATTATAGTTCGAAAGGAATTTTGGCTTTTGGTTTATTTACAATGTTCTAAAGTTGAACAGTGAGGATTTGAAATTTTCTCTGAGTTGACATTTTCTTAATCTTGTAAGTTTTTTTCTTAAGAGACTGTGTATTGTATGTATTAAAACAATCTATCAAAATCGACTTAATTAAAATTAAAACTAAGAAAAATATGAATATTACTAATTATTTAGGCATTACTCTCATAGTTTTCTTAATGGCTTTCGTTTTTGGGCTTCACTTTAGCTGAACAGTAACTTTCATGCCTTTTATTTCCCTCAAGCTAATACGTGTGGTAGAGTTTTGTCCCCGACTGTAGATGAAATTTTAATTTTACCTGTGCCACCCTCGCAGCCCCCAGCCATGACAGAGCACCTTTTACTCTTGCCGCCGTTTTTGTAGTTTCAGCTACGCGCCATGAAACTTATTTGAGGAAAAATAATTTGGCTGGAAAAGTTGGCGGCGCCGCGCTCTGGTTGCCTTCATCAGAAATTTGATGCCCGAGCTTTGACAGCCGCCAAAGTTGGACTACGTTTGACAATGTTTGTAGAGCAGAGTCCGGAATTTGTAATGCAAGTTCAAACTTTGCGCTCGTGATGTTGTCGCACTTTGCAATTAGCCAAAAAATGTGGCTCAAAGTAGCAGGGCTTGCTAACAAAGGGTATTGGCTTGAAACTATAAGCACCTCGTGCTCCCGTTCCAGTGGCTGTATGTTTACTCGGCATTAGTTAAACGCGTTTCTAGGATCCACTCGAGCCCAGAGCCTAATGATAAGCCAACATGGAATCAATCAAATCAGGCACGCCAAAGAAATGGCCCTGTCCCCATTAACCATGATCCATCCCGTGGGCAGGGAAAGAGGAACGACGATTGCTTGGATGGCCATACGCCGTGTCCTGCGGCACTTGCCTGGCCCGCCCGACCCCGAGTGTCAGCTGTCCGCGGCCATAAAAGCCTTTATTTGCATACTCATCGAATGCTGAAAGCCACAACGACCTTTATTACGATCTGAACGCAACGCGAAGTGGGCCATAATCGTAAAGAGAGCAAGCAATTCCCTGGCTCTGTCTTTGTCTCTGTTTCTGGCCAAAGCCTGCCGCTGCAAGGAGTCGGACAAGACAGACCGAGATGTCGGAAATTGTGTACACTGTCACTGAACCATGGGCTTCCGACATGGCCCTGAAGAAATTGAGACGGAAGCCACAAAGGAGATGGCGACTCTTGGCCCGAATGCTACATCAAGTAAGGGGCCCATAATCAATCGATCGAATAGTTCGCATATTGAAGTCCATTACCGAATATAGTTTTAAACTGGGCCACTCTTTATTTTACATATATCTCCTGCTCCTAAACGGTGATTCGATACGGCCAGCGGCAATCCGAGAGCGCGGCTCGCACACAAATGGCTTTGTGCCAGGAAGAGGCCGAGGAATTTGCGACTTAGCCAAGCGCGGCCAACTTAGCCAGTTGAAAGTCAATTTAGCGGAATGTAGCAACGACAAAATATGGGCTCCAGTATCTGGCCGTGGGCGGATTTTAAATATTTGTGCTGTTTTGCCAACTTGGAGCACATGTGTGGCAGTGGGCTGACTCTCGGCTCAGGCTGGCACTTTCTTTCCGGCCCAATTGACTTTTAATGGCTCCATGCTCCTGACAAAATAAACGGGGGCTCGAGTGCCTGAAAAACATTTCCAGCGGAGCAAAAAAAGGGTCGCGAAATATTGAAATGGCTTTCGGGTAAGATAAAAAGCAAGCCTCTTACGAGCCACTCTTCTTTTGGCGAGACTTTGCCCAGGATGACTAACAGCTGCTCCGACTGCCTCAAATCAGATTGAAAGTCCTCCACTAAATCCCATTAATGCCCAACAAAGCGACAGCTCACTTGGAGGGGATACGTCCTGCCTAATTACTTTTCACTTGATTTCCGAAGACGCACGGGGCAGGTGACAAGAGGCCGGATGATGTACTTTTACTTTAGCACACAGTAAAAAAATTGAAATTAATTTTTTCGTTGAACTCTAATTTTAATTCTAATTAATTCTAAAAAAATAATACTTGCTTGAACGATGTACGGTTTCGCGTAAGAGCAGCTTCTAAGGGGAGGGACCTGTTCGACCCACCTGTTCCTGCTTCTCTGCTCTCTGTGTGGTTTTTGTTTCCGTCATTAAATAAAGTGCGTGTGCATTTAAGCAGGCTTTGAGCGGCGCATAAGCCTATTATGAGGGCGGCACCTCTGCTTCCGCCTGAGCCGGAAGGAGGGATGCCTGTGGGCAAGACGAGGTGCGATTTGATTGCAGGGCCACTGATGAGGAACTGCCCTCTGAGAAGCATCCGTGTAACCCAACTGCTGCCCAGCCTGTTGTGGTTGTCCAATTTAAATTCATCGCTTTACTGTTGCGTTGCCAATTTGCTTTTCGATTGCTCGTTTTTGTGAAAACTGATGATTTTTCCCAGGCTCACATCAGGCATCATCCAGGCAACACTTTTCCAATCCTAAAAACCAGCATACCATCTCTCTTTCCGTAGGATTCCTGCGTGGCTCCCGATTGCTCCCCCCTGTTGGACCCTAACCATGTCAGGTCCCTTCCTGTTTGCCACGTGCCTCGATTTCTATTGATTTCCATTTGATGGATAGATAATCTGGAATTCGCGCAAACGAAACGAAACTCACTTTCGCAGCGAGTGAGAATTTTCAATAAACTCGACAATTTAAGCTATCTGGCAAAGCATCACCATTGATTAGCTAAAATTCATTACATAAATGGAATGAATGGATCCAGTTAAAGCCTTATCTCAGTGGGCATCTCTTTAGATGCCGCCATTCACTAAATCCCAAGACATAGAGGCTGTCACGCAGACACAGCCAGAATAGGGCCGGAAACAACTCTCTGGGCCATAGACATAAACCGGCCGGAATGCGAATCAGAATTTAGCCGCAATCAGAACACGAGTCGGCAGTGGACCATGACCACGACCAGGACAAGAACCGGTCCACCCTGTCGCCCTTCTTCTCCCTTTCTCGTCCTGGTTGTTACGGCTTAAAGTGGGCAGCAATTAACAAGGATAAGAAAAGCGTTGCAAATGAATGCTAGGACAACACCGAAGCGGCTATGTTCTCTTAGATATGATTTAATATCTTTAATTTCCTTGTTAAATGATACAGTCGAGTCCCGATAATTCGAAATGGCAAGGGGATCACTTTTTTTACGAATTAGACGGGAATTCGATTTATCGAGATTTCTATTTAAAGGGGCTCAAAAATGAAAGAGTCGAATAAACGGGGTTTTTACATTTCACATCATGTTTACATATGTATTTAGCTTTATTAAAATTAAACAAACATAATAAATATGTATATTCGTTTGTACGTTTTTCAAATTAAAGGAAAATTAAACAAAAAATTAACAAACAAAATTAAGCAGAAACATTAAATTATTAAAAATGAAAATTCAAGATTTCAAATAATTGGTAATTTTTTATTGCTTCGTGTTTTTTTCTTATATTTTTTCCATTGCGTTTTCTAAACCTATTAGGTTGTCAAACACACTATTTGGCACATCATGAGTCGAAAAATAATGTTTAAGTTGAGGAATTAATGCTCTGGTTTGTAAATTCTATAAAATTTCTTCTCCGTTCTGATGCCTGCAAAATCTAACGTCGCTTTAACTACAAAATATTTCGCATCGCATTACGATTTATAAGAGGTTTCGAAACAAAATTACAATTTATAAGAGGTTCAATATTCTTTGCGTTGCGCCAAATACTACGAATTAACGAGGGGACCAAAATGTATGGAATTTTTACGAATTAACGAGTTTTTTTCAAGGGGACAGAATTTTTTACGAATTATCGCGATTTTCGATTTAGCGGGGTACGAATTATCGGGATTCGACTGTATAAGGTAGAAAGACTAGTTTCTGAGAAATTTGGAAATACAATATAGAAGCTGTGTAACAATTAAAAATATTATATATTCCAAACTGTATTATATTATAGTCCTAATTAATAATGAAACAATTACAATAATCGATCTATTATTGATCAGATCGTAGGGCTTTTTTCCAAAATATTTATGACATAATACAAGCTGTGTATTAATTAAAAATATATATATTCCAAACTTTATTATATTATAGTCCTAATTAATAATAAAACAATTACAATAATCGATCTATTATTGATCAGATTGTAGGGCTTTTTTCCAAAATATTTATGACATAATACAAGCTGTGTATTAATTAAAAATATATATATATTCCAAACTGTATTATATTATAGTCCTAATTAATAATAAAACAAATTACAATAATCGATCTATTATTGATCAGATCGTAGGGCTTTTTTCCAAAATATTTATGACATAATACAATTTAATTTAATTGTATTTATTTTATTTTAGTAATTTTACGCTAAGTAATTGTATTTAAGTTAACAAAGTGGTGTGTGCTTAGGCTCTGAGGAAGGCTAATGTATGTTAGCTTTAATATAGGGTCAATAAGAGCAAAGTGATGGCCACGCATTTATTTTGTGTTGTCGCCACCGTATGCCCCAAATGGTGGCACCATCCGCAAGGGTATGTTGGCCAGACATCAGCCGCCTAAGCAGGCCGTTAAGGAGTCGGAGCTGGAAGAGCGGCCTGCGTGCTTGGCCAACATATAGGAACTCAGGACAAGCAGCTGTCTGTCGTCTACCTTCCCGGAGACGTTCTACATAATGAGGACTTATGAATGCGTAAACACATAAAAGATAAGAGCCAAGAGGGAGGAGCGGAAGGTGGCTTCAGATGGGCGTGGCACGTGCTGCTCGAGCGTTGGTGTTTCGCACACTAATTGTTAGTTATTACTGTGCCGTCGATGTCATAAAGGATGTGCCCTTCCGGCCCCATCGATAAATCACTTAGGACCACTTGGACGGCGGTCCAACTAACATGGTTGTGTGGGTATCGGGACGCCCTTCCTGGACTAAGCTCGTTTTCAACCCCCATTACTTAGGTGGCACCAAGCCACCAAGCCGTTGCCAATATCTGGTGCATCAACACGAAGTGGTTAATTCAACACTTGGACCCAGGAGACAAGACACACAGGACTATGTGCTTGGTCTAACTTTGGACCGATTTGGAGGCGCCTAGTTCCCCGGAGCAGGGTTCCACTGGCCACTGGCTTTATGGTTTGCGGTAAACGTCCAACTTAACTACTCACTCGATGCGGCTGCAAAGTGTAACATAATTAGCTAATTGTGCGATGGACATCTGAGGTCCACTCCGGGGCCCATTTGCCTGCAAATCAGTGCGGCATTTGTGGCGAATGCCGGAGGTAGTGTGCTCACGTGTGCTCCGGATGGGAACTCAGTTGCGTTGGCATAAATCAGATGCCCTTTGAGTTCGACTGCGCCGGCTGAACTGCCGCACTTTGGTCCCCGCAGTCCGGATCTGCCCAGCTTCGGAATTATCTGCCGGGCCGTCCAGTTGTGATTAAGGGGGGCGATAGGTCGGACGGCTGCCAGGCCCGCGGATGGACAGCTTCCTCCTCCGCCCGGGCCCGGGGTCAGATTGGAGCGTTTGGAGTCCCCATTTATGGGATGCCAATAACTATTGACTCTACATTGTGCGTGTCGGGGGGTGCAGTTAGGGATGTCCTGGGATAATACATGCCGTGTTTGGCCAATTTACATACACCAACTCCTGTGGATGTGGATGTGGATGTGGATGGGGGTGTGGCCTGTGGCCTCCTGATTGGCATGCCGTAATGAAATTTTGTGTGTGTGTTTGGGCCAGATTGTATTTATTGTCTTTCCAAGGCCCGTCCGGCCGATTTCCGACTTCGGTGTTGAGGGAGTTTGTGTGGAACTGTGATAATGGTCCGATCTCTGGTTCTGGCCCCAAACTTCAAAGCAATTTTGCGATTTAGGCCTGATAAGGGCGACTGACGACCCTCAGAGGCCAAACAAATTGCATTTCGGTGTCTGGTCTTTGTTGTCGTTGCGAGGAATTAAGGCCTGACACTTTGTGGCTACATATTGATTTTGAAAAATGTAATTTCGGGTATCTGTATTATTTGCATACACTATGCCTTTGTTTATTTTCTATAACGGAAACGAACTAGAAAGTGAAGCTGATACCAATGAAGTCTCACATTTTCTTTTTCATTCAGTACAAGTACCAAAGTACCAAAGATTGACTATTTTTACTTAATGTTCCTTTAATGATCTTTTGTTCCAAATTTGATGTGTTTACTTCCTGCAAGCTGAAGGCCTTTTAAAATAACCTGAAGAACGCAGTAAATTTGAACAGGCCTAATTATAAAAAGTTTACATGAGCTTCCTCTCATATGTGTCCCATGATAAATGTATTGAACCTTAAATGCATAAAATAAACTATAGAACTATTGGCAATTTCTGTTACTGACCTTGCAGTAAATTCTTTTACTCAACCACTTAAACCCACAAAACATCTACAATTTCTCTATCTAAACACTAATAAAAATAAACAAAAAATATTTGTTTATATATTTAAAATAAGAAATTAAAAACCTAATAAAATAAGACAAAGTCGAAGGCCACCGCTGACAGTGATTGCTTAAATAATTATTATGGTTAACATTTTATGTTAATATTTATTGTGTTAAAATAAAAATAAATATGGGATAAATAATAAAATGCTCTGATTCGAAACTGAAGGAAATAAAAATATCAAGCTTTCTTGAATTTATGATAGTTTCTCTGGCATCTATACAATATACATATGTTACGTAGTCCCAATTAAAATAAAAACAAATTCCATATCTTAGAGTAGACGATTATTCCCCACAGTCCCATAGAAGATTAGATTGAAACGATTTGAAGTACAGGAAAGTCTCTTAAATGATATACTCTTCCATAGATATGAAACAGAAAGTTTCAGAAAGAATTATCTGAAATTACTTCTTACTCCGTTTGAAATGCCTGAACTAAATTACCCCTACTAAATAAGAAAACAATTGATCAATTGAAATGTGCAAAGTGAATAAATCATTTACTTATAGAAATCTCCGGTAACAGTGAACCGTGATGAAAAGAGAAATAAGCCCAAACCTACCGTTTTCCCATTAAATATTGTGTAATTACAGGGCACCCAGTTTTACATCCAATTCGATTTATTTGTGCTTCTGGTTTCAATTTACAATGTTAATAGCACATTGTTATACAATATTAAAACGTAGTTATCCGTCGCATATAAATGACGTCTTCCAAGGGGATCAACCCTTCAGAGGTCGGGGTCTCCTGCCTCCCCCCTCCTTCATTGGCCTTGAACCATCCCTGTTTAGTAACGCAGGCGGTCACTTACGTACCGACCCATAAGGCTGGAAGCATTGAATACAGATTATTACTTAAGCAGCGATGGCTCAACCTTGTTACCGGTCAAAATCAATAATATGTACATACATAACCCCACAAACAGAATCTGTGTGTACAACGCACTCATACCTGCACAGCGCGCATCCTTCGGGCAGCAAGTGATCCAATTGGCAAAACTCTCTGGAACCACTGAGGCTCTGGAATACAACACCGGTGGTGCTCTTAACAATTATGGAATTCATTTATTTACAGTAAATTACAGAGCTACTCTCCGCTAAGCCTATTGATATACGCAATGCTCACATTCGATAATTAGCTGTGGCTGTGTTTCCATTGGGTTTTTGTGTCCGAGCCCATTAAATGCCATTTTATTGCACCGGGCCAATAATTACAAGTTACGTTTAATGTGCTTAGTGACTTACTTAATTAACACATCACATACATACGACTAGAGTACGGTATAACATTACATAAAGATGCGTATTAATGCATTGTAGTTTTGCTGTAAGTTGTATATACAGTGGCACTGGGTTCAGTGAAATGCAAATGAAGCCAACTCCTCCGGCAGGGAAGCGATGTCGAAATAGCTTCAGTTCCGAAAAAAGTTGAAAACATTGCCAGGCGAGGGCCTGGGGGGTCACAGGTGCAGAGTGCGGGTTGTGGGTTGCGGATTTGGGGTGCGGGTGGTGCTAATGCCAAGCGGAATCAATGGACCATTGTATTCGCTTAGAGCTGCTCGTCGGCCTGCAACGATACCACCACCTCCTCCTCCTCCAGCAGCTCCACGATAAGCGTGCCTCACCTCTTCTCACCGACAGCCACCGCCCGTCCGGCAGGTCCGCAGCTAGGTCCGGAGGCTGCGCCGCCTCCAGCCGCCCCGTGGCCATTTCCGTGCTGCAGCGGCATTGAGTCCTGCCTGTGGAAGCTGCCCCCTCGTCCAGCACCGCCTCCCAGTCCGCCTCCGCCTCCTTGGTTGCTGTTCCTGTGCAGGGAGGCCCGCAGGTTGCCCCCAGTGCCGCACCCGCCCACGTACGTGGAACGGCGCATCGACATCACGCTGGTGTTGTCCATCATGCCAGTGGCCGTGGAGTGCTGCCGCAGGTGCGGCTGCCGCTTGACGCAGATGCAGCACAGGTAGCGGTTGAAGTGCTGCCGGAAGACCCCAGAAACGCAGTAAAGAGCCACGGGGTTGACACAGGAGTTCAGGAAGCTGCAAATTGAAAGCACACGCCATGGTTAGTCCCAATAAAGGAGCAAAAACTGGGCTGCGGGTGGGTCTCGAACAGTTTCCATTGAAATAGTTCCGCCATTGTTAGCCGTAAGAGTGTGTTGCAATCTATGGCAGTGGAAGTTTCCCTGAAAATTAGCACAGCACACTGCGCCAACGGGGTTTAACCAGGAATACCCAGCTTGGACTTAAAGAAGTCTCAATTTGTTAGCTGTCTGTGGAAAAAGTATTTGATTAAGCTGGCATCTGGGAATACGAGATCGTATACAGGATGAACTTATTTAGAATTGTGGACTCAAAAGCAACAATAAGTTTTTTCAATTGTCTATTGTCCCATCAGGTACCTTATGTTTTATTACATGCATATGTAAAAATGAAATAGCAAATGATCATTTTATGAGCATATCTAACATTTAAATTACCTATAGACCTCTTAATCTTGGAACCAACAAATTTAATGCAATTGTCGATGTTTTGGGTGCCTTTTCATCCCCTTTAACTACTTATTGGTTATTAAAAAGATTCAAATCAAAGCTATAAGAACATGTGGTCATCAGTCACTTAATAACTTAATATCAAAGTTTTAAGACTTTAAGAACCAATTTGAAAAAAAAACTGTCCAAAGCATGAGTCAACCTCTTAACTTGTAGAATCACTTGATCTTAATTACCTTTACGTTAATTTAATAACAAATTACCTATTGTTATGATTTATGTTATAGATATTTATAAAATCTATAAAGAACATACGATAATTTTTAATATAAATAGAATTCCTAAAGTAAAAACTTCAATCCTTTTCAGTGGCTTTATATTTCCTTCACATTGTCCTTTAAATACCTTAGCCCATTGGGTACGTGCTTGGTCAGGCAAGGACCAGTTGAGTGCTCTGACCCTATGGTATCAAACGTCCATTTATATCATTGACTTTCGCTGCTTAACGGGGACTATTTATCCTGGACCTAGATGCCAGCTCTATTTTGTGGCACATTATTGAGTTTGCCCATTTGCATCCACTGGCGCAGAATTCAAATTACGCTCCGTCCCCATCGCTGGGCAGCGAATTAAGCCACCAAATTGCTGACACATTATTTTGCGAGCTTTACTGCGCTAAGTGACGCCCAAAGTGGCACCAGGACAGACGACAGAGGCCAGAGGGGCGGGTTGCAAAGTTGTGAAGGGACCGGGCTGTCAACAAAAATAAACGTACTTCCAAGTGGCAAGTGGCAAGCGGAAAGCAGGGAAAGGGAGGACGGGCATAATCAGTTTCAATTAAAAACAAGAAAGGAAGCTAACTTCGGCACGCCGAAGTTTATATACCCTTGCAGATAGAACTTCTATGACTTGGAATCTCAACAATATAAATTATATTTATTTGTGTTAAAAAAAAATGAAGTAATACCTGCTTTCATTTCATTCACCTATACATATTATATTTGCAGTTTTACATTCGCAGATTTGCATTTTTCCTCTACATCAAACAATCATTTGTATGGCACCTATACAACATAGTCGTCCGATTTTCATGAAATTTGACACAAAATTTAAGACTAATACAAAATGGCTATACCTCAAATTTGATGAAAATCAGCTAAAAACTGAAAAAGTTATAAATTTAATTGTATTAATTTCTCGATCGTTCCTATGGGAGCTATATGATATAGTAGTCCGATTTTCATAAAATTTTATGCAAAATTGTAGAGTGTAGTAGAATGGCTATATCTCAAATTTGATCCAATTCTATTGAAAACTGAAAAAGTTAAAAATTTTTTTGTAAAAATTTTCCGATCATTCCTATGGCAGCTATATGATATAGTCGTCCGATCCGGCCCGTTCCGACATATATACGAGTGAGAGTATATAGAAGGCTAACTACAAAGTTTCATTTAGATAGCTTCAAAACTGAGAGACTAGTTTTCGTAGAAACGGACAGACGGACAGACGGACAGACGGACAGACGGACAGACGGACAGACGGACAGAAGGACAGACGGACAGACGGACAGACGGACATGGCTAGATCGACTCGGCTGTTGATCCTGATCAAGAATATATATACTTTATATAGTCGGAGGTGCCTCCTTCAATGCGTTGCAAACTTCTGACTGAAATTATAATACCCTGCAAGGGTATAAAAATATGCCAGAAGCCGGCACACCGCCAGGGGCAGTGCAGTGCAAAAATGTGAGTGGAAACTTTGAAGGAAAAACCCGCTCAAGAACAGCCAAATGCAACTCTTTTTGGGGTCCTTTCGGCACTCCTCGCTGTGGTATGTGTGGAGTCTGGCCATAAATTGTGGGACCCTCGAGGAATGCGGGCACTGCGAGTGCATGCAGGGGACCAAGAAAAATGTCCTCTGAGCGGAATAAAAACTGCTGAGTCCGCCCGACAAAGACACCCCTTACCTCGTGCAGAATCCGACGATGCGCAGCACGTTCCAGAAGTCATCGAAGTCCTCCTCGGCCGTCGGGTAGAAATGATACCACAGCTCGAAGACATGGTATGGAAAGAAGCAGATGAAGAACACTGAAAGGACAGTTCGAAGTCCATTTAGGGGTCGCCGGGGGGTAGTTTCGTAGGCTGGTCAGCGACTACTTACCCACCACGAAGGCCACCACCATGCGGGCCACGTGACGCCGGGCCCTGGCCTGGGTGCGACTCTGCATGCTCTGCTGCTCGCCCGGCATGTCGCGGGCGCTGATGTGGAGCCTCTTGGCCATCATGATGTACAGCGCCCCGATGATGGACAGCGGCAGCAGGTAGTAGATGAACGCCTTGGCCGCCACCATGTACCTAGAAGAGGGAGGATTGGGGAGTTGTTCGGTGACCCGAAACTCGTGCTACTTGAACTAGAAACTGGTCCGGTTTAGGAAGAAGTCGTCATGGGAATAAAGTTTGCGCCCCAACTGGAGCACGCCATTTCAATTTCCGCTTGTACTAAGAGGATTTTGGGAGATTCCCAGCATATGCATACAGCACGACAGACTATTAAAATGGTCCTCCGAGGGGGAACATTAAATTACGTCCTCGGGATGGATGGCCAGAAAGGACAAGGGAAAATCGGAACCATTTCCTCCTCATTTTGTGTCTCTTAATACGTAAAAAACACATGCCAGTAAGTGCTATATACAAATAAAAAAGAAGCATGTCGGCATGCCTCAAATGAAAAATTAGCGGCCGGCTGAAGGGCGAGTGCTGTCTCTAGGATACGGCTCTAGCAGCTTCTTGCCCAGGATTTGTGTAAATTACATCACAGACAGATTATGTGGCAACAGCTGACGCCAGCCGGTCGAAAGGATTTCCGAATTGCGCCACAGCAGCCGCAGGGATGAGGAGAAGGACTTAAGCCTGACAGGAAGGATGCAGCAGGCGGGCTTGCGGGCGAAGCACGTCAATAAGGAGACAGCATGGGCGTGCGCAGAAAGAGCAGCTGCATCAGGTGCGCAGAGGGTGCATTAATACTTAATACCATCTACAGGTCGAGTTGACGCCGCGGCTTCTGCCGGAGGAGCGGTTTGGGGTCAGCACTCAGAAGTGGTTATAAAATATGGAATTTCTGAATCCCGTCTCCTTGCCCCCTGTGAAATCCCGAATTAAGGTGAACTCACTGTGCGTACTCCGGGTCACGAAAAGGTGAGCACACTTCGATGGTCATGTTGCCAGTGGCCGTTAGCACGGGGTAGGACTTGATGTCGGAGACTAGGAACGAGGGCATGCCCAGCAGAATGGCCAGGATCCAGATCATTACGGCGGTGAAGACGGTGAGCGGCTTGGTCTGTGTGGAAAAGAGCGTACTTAGCCTGACTTTTAGCTCTTGCAAGACCAACTCTTTCGCTACTTACCTGGAGCTTCCGCAGGGGATTGACGATGGCACAGTAACGCTCACCGGAGAGCGCGGTCAGCGTGAACACGGACACGCCGATGGAGATGTCCTTGAAGAACTCGCTGATGCGGCACATGTTCCGCTCAAAGGGCCAGCTCTCCTGCGTATAGACAATGGTGGCCACGGGCACGCACACTAGAATCACCAGCAGATCGGCCAGGGCCAGTGAAAGGATGTAGCTGGAAAGGTTCAGAATCGGAAACACGTTACTCTCCCCCATTTTGAAAGAACGACAAACCGGTGTGATTGGCTGCTCACTCGTTTGGAAGAAACTCTCATTCGCCCGAGAATGCCTTTGTGGGGGCTTCATGGAAAAAGGGTGCCCCTTGACATGGGTCCCGGCGCCACACTCGGACGCCCTCAAAGCAATTCAGTGATGTTTCGCTGGAGGAGCATGTAACCAAGAGCGGGAGTCAAGGTAGCGCAGCTTAAATTGTTATTAAACGAATGACAAGTGGGGTTACTGGACTATTTATAGCACCTACATACATATGTCGTTAGTAAATACTCTCTTGTCTATGTATATCTTCACAAGCGCGACTATGTATGAGTGTGCGGTTAGTCGAAAGTGGGTTTCGACATTTGAATCATGTTAGCTGTCCATAGAACCCTACAGTAACCGCTAAAGCACTTGTTCAAAACAAAAGAGTGACTTGGGGGATGTGCCTCGACAAATCGCATTGACAGTGACACTCACGACCTCCCACGTGAGCATGAGGAAGGGGGAATCATTAGGGTTCCTGGCTGACTCGCTGACTGGCTGATTGCATGTGACGTGAATTCCAACCTGACACATTACCAGCCCCCTTCTGTCTAGACAAACAGTCGCGACAAAGTAGGCAAACGAACTGCAAACTTTTGCTCCGATGGCCAAGGACGACAATCGCGCACAATCGCTGGCGCAATCACAATTACTATTACAATCACTGACCCTCTGATTGCAGCCAGTTCAGGCGAAAGTGTGGAAAGTGGCAATTTGCGGGCAATCAGTGGCGAATTATGACCACCTGCAGCTCCTGGTCGGACCCCACCCCGTACTCCAGCCAGCTGGATTCGGAAGCTTCTACCCAGCATGGGCTTCGGTTTAATAGAACTTAAGCCAAGGCAGAAAGGGCTGCTTTGCTGCCCCCCGCTGTCACTCCGACTCAAAGGACACGGAAACTTTTGATTGAATCTACATTTGAATTTATTCGACTTTCGCCAGCTTCAGACTGCATAGTGGGGCTGGGAAAAAGTTAATAAACATTTGCATACCCAACTCAGCTAAGCCGCCAGCTGTTGGTCTGGCTCGGCAGCATAGTTTGGAAAGACGAAAAGGACTTGTCCCGGGCGGTATGTAAAGTGGTATTTGTGGGGCGCACGCTGCGTACACGCAATGCGACGACATCCTTCGGAATTATTTCAAAGTTTATGCAACAAGCCAAGGGATGTAAACTCGGTTATCGATTCGAAAGTGTGCCAGCTTGCCAACTGCGGGTCAGCCAGCGATCATGACTAAGTGGAAACCGAATGTATCTGGGAACTATTAATGTATTCAGCAGAGCACAGAAGCTCGCAGCCGGCGCTACTCTATATTGGCGAATCGCAGACAACAGATTGTTTGACACAGTTTTCTTTGTTCGATTCTTCGGGAGTGTCGAGTGGGGCTCTGGGGTCCCGACTTTAATTTACTTTGAGGGCCGGGCCAGGATGTGTCTTCTGGCGAAGCAATAAAATCAAATGCAGCTCATAAGTCGGCCATGAATTTTGAGAAGCAATTCAAGGAAGGGCTCTTTCGGGGAGTGACGAGCTCATTTCGGGCCCAAATGTGCGGCCATATAAACACATTATTATTTATGGCCCGCGAGGGGTGTCCCTGGAATAGGCAGACCGTATCTGAGCGGAAGCCAGCCAATAAATATTATTCCAGGCACCTTCAGGACTGGAGCAGTGGAGCACTGCCACAGCCACCCTCTGCGACCCCCGACGGCGCGCCTAATATCCACTTACGTGTTGGGTATGTTGCGCATGGAGCGGTGCCGAAAGAAGATGATGACCAGCGTGCCGTTGCCCAGCACGCCCACGATGAAGATGAGCGTGTACAGCACGGTGACAATGTATGTCTCGGGGCGGTCCAGCACTGGCACATACGGGACCATTCCGCCGTCGATGCTGGCGTTGTGCTGCTCTGCGGCCGCGCCCGTTCCCGTTGCCAGGAGAACGCTGTCGTTGGCCCCGCTCCCATTGCCGTTGCCACCGCCGCCGCCACTGCCATCGAGGGGGGCGTGCACCAGACTGGCTACCAGCGCCTGGGCTATGTCCATTACGTCCGTATCCACGCCTTGGAATGTCTGAATGCTGCTGTTGTGCGTGCTGCTTTATGGCCTCGCTTGGGCCACTTCCGCTTCCGTAAGTCTGCTTCCGAAAGCCGCAGGTCCTTGCTTTTTGTTCCGAGCTTATGTCTAGGTCTGCCGTCGAGGAAATGCTGCTGGTGTTGCCAAGCTACCGGGTTTTATTTTGCACATTGTGGTCACAGAGCGCTGCCTGCCGCTTGTCGTTTGACTTTCGCCAGTTGGCGCCGGAAGCTGGGGCTGCGGGAGAAAAGACAGAAAGAGAGACAGTTTCCGGTCAGATCGTATGCAGTTAACACCAAATTTAATTGGGGATGCAGCAGATGCTGCGGCTTATCTGGCTGGGCGAATGAATTACCTATGCAACGCATAAATATCCGCATAAGCAGAGGATGCATCCGGGCAAAAATAGAATTTATGATTCGGCAGCTGGGCCCGAGCCATTGCCGTGTGTGTGTTCTGCATAATAAAGAATCTCCTTAACATGCATTCGTTGACCGTGTTTGCATTACACACCATTTTACAGCGCCCATAAACATAAATTGCGAAAGATTCCCCCGGAACATTCAGAGTCCCTGCAACATCCAATTATCTCTGGCCTTCCTGCTCAGATTATCTCTCACGCTCAGTTGCCGCTTCCGTATCCACAAATTCTGAAGCCCGCCAGCCCACCCGCTCCACGCTCCACCCAGCCAACTAATACAAAATCATTCGTGTAGAAGCAAATACTTTCAAGTCGCAATCAGACGCACTTATCCCCCAAGAAGAAAGCGAGCCTGAGCCTGACGCGGAGCCTCACTCGGCCGGAGTCTGAGGCGGACTTATCTCGGCATCCGTCGGATTGCGAGGGCGCTGTTGTTCGCCGATACTGTTTCAATTTCAATTTGATAGTAGATTGCCCCAGCAGCCGTTCCCATTTGCCTTTGGGGCGAAGCCACCGATTTCGCTTTCGTTATTTATTTATTTCGATTGTGGCCTAACAGACTCATGCGTGTTGCCAAATGAAATTCCATGGGATTCGTGGGACTATTCCGTGGAAATCTAATCAAAGAGGCTGCGGAAAGTGCACTCTCCTTACCTGCTGGGTAGACAATGCATTCGCTCGGCGTAAATGAAATATTTACCCAGAGCATCTGCAGAATGTTTGCCGGCCTTAAATTGTGGACGGACCGAGTCAGTGGAGGAATAATTAATGGCCAGGCCATTCATTTCATTGTTCTTCAGTTCGGAGGTGAAATTTCTCTCCTCTTTTTTTGACAAAGCTGGCTGTACAATGACATATGCTGACCCGCCATAAAGGGTTCATATCAAAGTCATTGCATATGGGTTCCGTCCCTTCTCACTGACTGCTCAATGACCTCTGCCCACCATTTCTAAATGGAATCGGGGTCAATTTCTGCCAAATGGAACGCTCTACCGGACCTAATAGCCTGCACAAGGAGCAGGGGGTGAGAAGCGGTGGAAATAAATAAAATTTCACACAAAGTCAAACCCATGTAATCATCAGGGTCGTGAGCTTTTATGATTTCATCCATCTTTTGTGTGTGGATCGAACTTGAACTTCAAGGATGGCCACCAAAAAACAGGGCTTTTAGGGAATAGGCACAGCTTTAAAGTCTGCTCTGCTTTTTTTCCGACGTGATTCCTCCGTTCTGTGGCTTCGTTTCATCTTGTCCCTCATAAATTCGCTCCGCGCGTCAATTATTTATTCCACTAAAAAAACTGTCAGCAAAATGTCAAATATGTTGCTTCTGGCAACAACAAAGACCACGCCAGCGAAGGAAACTTTTTCACTTTTTTTGGCTAAGAAAAAGTTTTGAATTAGGACTTTTATCGTTAGCGAAAAGCGAAAAAGTTAAAGTGTCCGCCCAGTCCGAGACCGTGGTCATGCAATTCCCATAGTGTTTCCTTGGGGACTCCCAGTAGGCGCCCAATAGTCATCACCAATAAGAGAAATGATTACTCTTCTTCTTCACCGCCTGGACACGAAGCAAAGACAGAGAGGAGAGCCTTCAATCGATTTAATTGAATTTTATTTTTACCTTTCCCTCATTAATTTAAGTCGTGTCTCCGCCATTCAGGCTCTTAAGGAGGTGGCGAGACTGTAAAACGCAGCCTTGGCAGCCATAAAAAGATGTTGTAAGCGCTTGTCTAGGTAAAAACATTTATTTATGATTTAGGCTTATTGTACGAGCTGAATCCATTCCAGTTTTACGGACGCGTGCCCCCCACAGCCATTGTTTCGTAGAGGGTTTTCCGGGCCCCCTGCCGCGACCCCATGGCATTGCCAGAGACAAAGTCAGATACGACTTGTGTTTTGGTAGCCAGAACTGGTTGCCCGCTCCGTCGTTTGCGCTCTTACGTGTCAGATAAATCATAGGGCAAACATAATTTAATACACTTGCGTGCCTCAGTTGTAGCTGCGGCAACGCGGCGTATGTGTAATGCGGCATACCGGTTAATCATTCGCTGTGTTTTGTGCGCAGCCAAGCCGAATAATAAGCCTGGCGGGATTCGCCGTTTAAAGCCACGCTTAGCGACGCTTTAAGGTTGCCAGGAATCAGAATCCATCACTGCACACTTTCCCGCCTAATGGCAGCTCATTATGGCCCGTGCTGCTCTAATTAGAGTCGAAAATATCTGATGTGCCCTGAGGAGAGGACGCATCCCCAAGACGGGACATATTTAATATGCGCTGAAAGGTCCGCGAGTTATGCAAATTTCTGCCTGCCCATCTATCGCGACAAACGCTGACAAAATTATGCGCGGTCGCCGCTCTACTGAGTTACGGCGCCGGAGGCCAGATACACTAAGATGAACGGCCCCGGCCTTACCCCGAGTTCTGGCCATTAAGCACCATTGAAGATGATTGAACACAGCACGGGTGAAGCATTTTCGGAGAGGCCTGTGAAAAGTGTAGCCCCTAGAAATGGGTTTGACCTTGCGTTAGATGTCGTTCTGGACACACACGTACGATTTATTTAAATAACTTCTCGAACGAATACACAAGCAGCTAGTTTCCACGTTAAATTATCAGTATGTCGAAGAGGGTAAGCATCGTTCTGCCCGACGAGATGCCGTTGGGCTTGAGAAAAACCCAGAATGCGCAGAGACCCAAGCCCATCCTAAAGAGTTCCACCAGAGCCGGACCTAGCGTCAAAACGGACCTCGTGCCACCCGTGTTTGTGTTTGTCAGCCCGGAGATCAGTGGCATCTCGGAGGCCTCGACTCCGCGGACCCCCATCACTTCCCCGAGCGACAGTTCCCTTAATAATTGGGTACTCAAAGAATCTTCAACAGGGGTTTCTTCGGACGTACAGGCAGATGAAGCCGAAGAGAACTCTCCACTGGTTTGCACTCGGTCATCGAATAATAATTTAGGATCCTCCACTTCGTCCATTAAGCAGTTCCTTAGGAACACGGTCGCCTTGGTCAGAGCAGGAGAGTCCTTCACGTCTGTAAAGCAACTTTTTTACAACTTCATGAAGCAGAATTCCAGCCCCTCGGAAGAGGAGCTCGCCAGTCGTCGTTTGACCCAAGATTCCACTTCCCAGATAGTCCGCTCGGAGAACCCCTATCTGTGCGAGTCGAACGATACGCTTGCATCGAACCGCACTGCCCACTTTAACACTCCCAGCACCTCGCAAATATCTACCTGTACGCGCCGCTCCAACTACTTATTCAACCCCCTGATATACGACATGCCAACCAGCTGGCTCTCAGACGTCTCCCCACTGACGGGATACACGTCCCACTCCATCCAGCAGAGTCCTAAAGAAGCTGGCTACCAGAGCGATGTTTCCCAGAAATCCCATGCTTCTGCTCAGCCCCAATCGAAGAGCCAAGATGTTGCTTCCATTCAGACACAATCGGAAAGCCAAGAAGTCGCCTTGTTAAACTCGAAAACACTGTCTGCTGAGGGTGGCCTGTCATGCATTCTCCCGAAAATGGACTTGAGTCCAGAACAGCCTGAGGGCAAAGAAATCAAGGCATCGCCCCGACAGCCAGAGACTCTAACCCTGGTGAGCGGTATCTGGACAACCACCCACATTCGAGGTCGCGGGGGTTCCAGCAGTAGGTCCTTACCACACATTCTGCGAAAAACCACGAAAAGCTTAACCTGGAGGTCACCCAAGATGTCACCTTGGAGAAAGGCACTCACCACCGCGGCTTCGGAACCCGCCATCGCTCTGGAGGCAACCCAAGACAACCAATCGCCGAGATCGAGTCGGTCAAGCCGAAAAAGTAGTCAGGTGTCGGTCGGACAAGATGGAAGGAAGACACCGCAGATGTCGCCCAAAAACTCTGTAACTTCCGGAATGTCACAGAAAGCGGACGAAGTACTGGATAAAGAGCCAAGTTCCCAGATTGAACAAATAATCATACCCTCCCAAAATGAACCACAAAATCTGCAACGGAGTAGCCAGATTTCACGTAGAGTAAATTTCGTGTTCGCCATTGTGAGTCCCGAGGAGGCTTCTCCGAGCCCGCCAGGAGAGAGCACTGACAAGGAGGTCGAAGAGAATTCCACCTGTCGTACTTTCCAGGAGGAGTGCAAGTGCCACCATTGCCAGGACATGCGAAGAGCCGTTAAGCGGGTAGAGTACTTCCAGTCACCAGAGGGCCAGAAGCGGATGGAGACCAAGCTGCTGGCGAAGAACTTGTTCATGGACCTTTGTGCACTTTCGAAGGTTCGCGAGGAGATCCAGGCCACTCTATACGGCACTCAAAATCACCCGCCGGCGCGTGTCAGCTATCCGGTGTGCATCTGCGGCGCTTCCCGGCTGGACGGCGGATCACTGACCCTCAACTGGTTCACCCACGACCTGGAGTGCGTGGACCACTTTGAGTTCTTCGTGGACGACAGGCCGAGCAAGAGCGTATTCAACAAGCGGGCCACCACCACTGTGCTGATCGACGTGAACGCCTCGAAGGCGCATCGGCTAATGATGCGTGCCGTACCCGTGCGCGGATTCGGACCACACGCCTCGCCAGTGGACAAACTTATTTCGGAAGTGGCTGCCGGTCACATGCGAAATGTGCAGCAGGGCCAGCTGTTTCCGCGCTGCCTCAAGTTCCTCGACGCCGAGCCACAGCGGTCGCTGGTGGACTACTGGACGGACAGCGAGTTCCTGTACATGCCCACCTGTGCCCAGCCCCCGTGCAAGAAGGGCCGCTAATAATGATTTATGAACAGTGGGCCAGGGTTGGCAACAGTTGGGTGAACATAAATTGATTACTTTAATTTCGGTGTGTTGCTGACTAATCGCCGGACAGGAGTGGCTTGGGAATCCCCTGAAATCTGTGTCGCTCTGGGGCAGGCCCTGGCGCTGGCCATCAGTCAACGAGGCGTGTAGACAACTTCAGCTGTCGCCTTTATTTAAAATTTTATCGTAATCTGTGCAGGCGCCCGTCGGCCTCCAGCGGGCGGCGATGATGAAGCTGTGTGCCTTTATCAGTGGCCCACAGGCGCATGGCCCTGGAATTCGCAGTCTGCGTTGAGCGGAGTGACTGGGGCTGACGTAGGCGTTTCACTCGCGCGGATCTGTCAGAGATTTCGGCCACGATGTGGCATGATTAATTATTTGGCAAATATTTGAGGCTCCCGCCGCACGCTGCCCAGTTGGCGCTGCCATGGAAATCGGTGAAAATCAAAACAAGAGAGATGCGTACTCGCAGTGCTTCAAGCAGGACCAAGGGGAGGGGAAATCCAATGCCCTGAGTATTTTAATTAATTTTCACTTTACCCGACTAGTGAGAATTCCATTGGCCATGTGATGGACAGCTGGGCCAAGTGCTCCGCCGCCTCTTTCGACCCCTCTACTACTGGCTCCCCTCAGTAGTGCCTCTCGGAACTGCCTGGCTTTTGTTTTGTTTGGTTTCCTTTGGCGCGTGATTGCTCTAGAAATAAACAAGGGGCTGCGGCAGCCGTCGTAGTTCATTTCCGAATATTTTCATTATTTTGGTAATTTTCAATTATCGCTGATGCTCTCCGCAGTCAGCAGGTCATTTTTCCATTTTTCATCCCTCCGAGCTCTTGGCCCCGTTTCCGTGTGCATGTTGCCACGCGGCGGATACGCAATTTATTAGAGTCGCATCTCGTAGCGTACTTTCAATTACTTTTTATGGTTATTATCATGCCCCATGCTTTCCTCTAACGCTGCTTTATGTGCTGCAAGCAGTTGGCCGAATATTTTAATTGATTTCATGTGGTCGGTGCTAGCAATTTAGCGCTACTCTGCCCGATCCAAATATTTTGTAAATATTTGGTTGTCTGGCAGACAGTGCATGTCCATCCTTCCGAGTTGTTTACGCCGTGCTGTTTATGGCGAATTTCTTTGCTTCATATCAGATCATCTAATGGCTCAGTGATCGTTGCTTTTTACTTAGAGGCGTAATCAACCTTAAGTTGTTTATCTCCCCCATAAAGAGCTGGAGTATTGGGGAGCATTGGTTAGTCTCTGCAGCAGGTAATATTAGTTCGCCCATCGCAGACTTCCGGTCCACAAAACCCTGGTCTCCCATAGCTATAGAACTAGGGAGAGCACTGTGCGATCCAGACACTCACTCGAAAATTCATTACAAATTGTTTAACTGTGACAAGTGGCCCCCATGAGGGCCATGTATCACAAAATGTTTCGACACTGGCACTTGCTCGGAGGTGAGGCCGATGTCTGCCCCCAATGTCGTCTGAACCCGTATCTTGCCTCAGCTATTCCCGCTCCTTGTTTGCTTGTCAATGCCACACTCACTCGTATTTGGTGCATGGCAAAGCCCTGTGCCATTGAATTGAATTTTCGCGATACTGTCTCCTACTCCGAAGGGGACACTGAAAACAGAATGTTCGAAACAGAAACAGTCGGTTGGAGGTGAGGCAGGACTGGCAGTGGTATTTCAGAAAATAAGTCTAGTTCGAGTGACTTGGGCAGGAGTGTAAACAAGAACAGCAATTTTCTGGAGAGAACTTGAGAACTGAACTGGGGAGCGTTTTTAAAGAAAATAAAACCGAAAAAATGACAACGTTCCTAGTGCTAGATTTAATGTAGCCTGTCCATATATCCTAAATCGAACTTCTATGCCAAAGAGGATACATTTCCAGAACAAGATATTTTCTAATTTATATTCTTGACTAGAAATTACTCAAATCACATATGTTTAACTAGAGTGGCTTGCTCGTGACTGAGTGAACAAACAAGAGTGACTTCCAAATTGAACAAGCGAACATTTGTCTTTCTTATAGGTCTGATTTGTTCACTTGTTTAATTCTGTTCACTTTGTTAATGAACATGGTGTTGTTCACTTTATTCACTGTGTTCACTTTTGCTCAGATGTGTAACATAGTTGCGGTTTCTGTGAGATATGCGGAGCTTAAAATGTGTAAAAGCCGAATTTCATAGTATAATTTTTTCTTTTTTTTTTTTAGCTTGTTTTATATAAAAAAAAATTTTATTTTTTAAGTAATCAATACTTTAAATACGAAAAATCGCCTGGTTTGAACGCGTAATAATTTTTTAGTAATTAAAATGCAGTACTCAGTGGCCTGTATTTGAAAAGTAAACAGTTGAGTAGCTGAGCAACTAAGAAAAAATACAGTGAGCATCGAACAAATGTACACTATGACAAAATTACAGAACTTTGTTGAAAAAAAAGAACAAGTGAATATTTTTACTCAAGTAAGCAGCACTACCTAGGACCTCATTTTCCTTAACCATCTTTTCCAGTACAGAACTCAAGCTCCAACTTCTTGAGAAAAAATGAGTATTTCCCAGAACAATTCCGAAATACACTAATTGTGTTTGTGGCACAGAGCATATGACAAAACTCGCCCTTGCCAAGACCAGGCTTCAGGAGCTTAAGGAAAACTCGACTCGGACGCCCAGCTGGTTGTGGTTTGCGGCTTAACTAAAACCCGATTTGGTCAGGCCAAAATAAATTAGGACCCCAAGGTAGGAAAATAAAAACAATTTTCTTAGCGCTCAATGGGAAATTAAGCGAGAACACAAAGGGCGGTCCGCCCACGGTCACCCACGCTGGAAAAGAATCGGTGAATGAATTTGTATGCAAATTAATCATTTGCCTTTTATTTGATTTTTTCTATTCATTTCATTTGCATTCCCCCTGCAATCGCATTATTTGCTAGCTGAAAAGATAAATGCGAACACCATTCTGTTGTTCTGGACGAGGTGGAGCTGCGACCAGTGTGTGACACACGAAAAAGAATGAAAGATACAAGATACAAACGTCTTTCTTCTGCGGCTCCTTGGGATTATTTATAGCCCTTGGTGGTCCGTGTCCAATTGGGGTACGGGGAGATTGGGACATGAAGAACGATTTTATGATAAATGGCCCCAGTTAATCTTCGGGTCTGAGTGGCCCTGGAAGGGTGACTGGTTTGTTATGCCAGCTCGGACACTCGAGAGCGGACTTTCTAACCGAGCCACCTGCCAGGAGACGGCCTCATTTCCCAAAGGAGTAACTTTGCTTGTTTGATTAATTTACACCCGCTCTGTCCATCAAACCACCATCATCGTCATCGTTCTCCCACTGGTTGATCCCGATGTGACAGCATTAGCAAAAACTGAAGCCCTGAAGTAAATCACTGCCCGCAATAAATCACTCGTGCAGTTCAGAGCATTAGCCGCGGACGCACAGTAACCGCCGGCGATGATTGGAAAGCAACCGAAATTCCATTTATCAAGAGGCGCAAGGCGGTTCGAGTCCCATGAGCCAGGCAATAGCGGGAAATGAGTAATATCTCGTTATTGGACAGGTGAGTCCTGTCGCAGCGACAGCAGACGAACAGCTTCCTGTCAGCGACTCAGCTCACCTGTCAGCCAGCGCCGAACAGTGAGTGAGCCACAGACGTCGACAGCTGTCCGTAGGAGCCACTGCCTACGCCGATATCCTTCGCATATTCAATTTCCTATTTATGCCACGCACGACTGGCTTGAGTGGTAATTGAATTCGATCCGAGTGTTGCAAGCTGCAGCCAAATGGCACAAGAGTGGCTGACTGAATGGGAGCGAAGCATCCGCCACGTAGAAGATGAGTTTCCCGGCAGACGAGGTGCGAACCAAGGTGCGAACCGAGGTGCCTCCCAGGGAAGAATAGCTAATTGAGTGCCCTGGAGTCCTGCGCCAGAGGTGAAAATGCCTAATGGGCGCATTATGGAATTCATTTATGAAATGGAGGAGGCGGCCGCGGCAAACATCGTTGCATATTCATCAGTTAATAGGCGGCACCACGTGCTGGCACAGCAGCCTAATTATGCCGGACTCATCATTGCCGCAATCCGAGGAGGAGCCCTGGGCTCCTGGGCTGGTACTGGGCCTGCCTGGGCCTTGGGGCCATTAATAACCCGCGCAGACATTAATCAGTTTTATATAGCAAATTAATTCCCCTGCCCGGCGAAGAAAAAAGTTAAGGCCAGCGAAAATGGCTTTAAAACTGGTGGTAACTGGGGACAATGTAAGTGGAAAAAGTCTACAATGGGAGTCGTCGAACAATGAGGAAATGGCGATTGAAGGAAGCGGAAATCATAACGAATGCTTGGCGAAACAACAGAATAATCTGGAGCTCCCATTTAGGGAAACGCAGCCATGAAGGCAGCCTGTCGTTCAGTTTTAAGAGCTTAGGTCTCGGATCCGAATTGCAGAGCAAAACTCAATAAGAAGATTGGAATGTTGCCAGCATTTAATGTTCTCATCAATAAATCAGCCAACGGAGCGGGGGAACCTTTAAGCCGGGGAGCAATTTGGATCACAAAAAGCTATAAATGGCTGTGTTGAACATAAATATCAATTTTCCGAGGTCCTATTGACAACATGCTCGCAAATAAAACATAATTTATTATTACTTACTTCGCGAAAGATTGAAAATCATGAGAAGCCACGGAAACGATAGCCCACACCTGATAAGGGCCTATACAAATTTATGGCATTCCCCGGCCAATAATTTGGAGGCAATTAAGCGGGAAACACAAAAAAAGGAAGTGGAAAAGCCAGCTGCAGGATGGAAAACTTTTGCTACAAAAATTGCTGTCATATTTCGCTCGGCAATCAAAGAAACTTTCCCCATAGAAATGTGAGATTGCGCAAAAATGTGAGCTCCGCTTTGACTCGCATGACATAATAAATCCCTCAGTTAAGCTGCTCAAATGCAGATTTTCCCAATGCAGCAGAGCAGTCCTGTTGACACCATGCAATCCATTAACATCAACCTAGAGCCCTGCCAGTCCTTGCCGGTGACCACTCCATCATGCAGTGGGGCGAAAGCAAAGGAAGGATGTGGAATAAACATAATGTTTGCATCTGTCATCACAGCAACTGATGTCCATTGCGGTCGAGTGGCAGCGACTGACAACTGCCAGGGGCAGATTTAAGGCCCGGCCAAACGCTTAGCTTCGATACGCCGGCCACAAAGTATTTGGTCAAATATGAGGCACCATGCCACGCACCGCTGCCCGCAGAAAATGCCACAGTCAAATGGGAGTCAAGTGCAGGGCCTAAACAAATATGGCCCTGAGGGCACATTACGTATACGCGGTGTGTGCGTCATGCGCTATTTCAATTTTATTAGCCGCAAAAGTTTTCGGTCTCCGAAAGCAAACGAATGGAGCCGCAAAGGGGTTGCCAAAGCCCGGGTAGCATGGACGGGTATATGAGGTTGGCCACGGACGGGTTCCTTGTGCTTTTCACGGGATATCACACAGTCGAGCCGCTGCCCAGCAAACACATGGAGTCTGTGGCCAACGTGTGGCAGCGAAATTTTCGCCATTAAATGAAACGCGACGCTGCATCACCACGAATGTGTGAAAATTTTCATTGTGGCGACGACAACAAACAATTACACAACCCAAAGAAAATCAGCAGACGAAGTGTACGCACTAATTAGGGAAACTCAGAGCTTTTCGCTCGGATATCTGTATGTGGCACTGATTGCGCCGCCTAATTACACTTTCTTTCATTCGTCCCCTGAGCGGAGTCACCTATCACCATCAGCCACCATCAGGCATCAGGTGAGTGACAAATTTGATCTGATCGCTGCTGATGTGGCCCCGTCACGTGCTGGATGTGGATTTGCCCGGCTGATTGACTTATGCTAATTTCCCCGCCAGACACTTCTCTGATCAACCGTGAAACTCACCGAGGGATGTGACACTGACAGGTACGGAATCGAATCCGGACAGGGATTGTGCCCTATTGCGGAGGATTTCCTCTCCCCATCTGCTGCTTATCCTCGGGCCTGAGACACTTTATTTATTCTAAGCTGTAAACATCCCAGAATGACGGGGACTTTCCAGGATTGCCTTTAATGTGGCTCCTCCTCTCCGGATCGTGGTCGGGGTCCGCGTTTGCGTCCGCATCCGGGTCCGAGAACGTACGAAGTTAATTAGATCCGAGAGCCCCCGCTGGCCCATACTAGGCCAATCGGAGCACACAAGCGAAGGCCAGCTGGGGGAGTCGACCCTCGGCACTGACCGCCTTGGAAACAGGGCTCCTAGGAACCCAGAATTATCTCCGCTGAATTATGGAATAAAATGTTGTACGAATCGCGCACACAACACGAGGGCGGAGGAGGAGGTCGTTGATACTAAATGGTCTTGGAATGCAATCCAAAGTAACAAGTTTAAATTCGATTACAATATTTATAAGGCTCTCGCTCATAGGAAAACGATAAGCAAATTAGCTGGGTTGAGTAGTAACTTTTGGGTTGTCATGATGATAAGAAGACCAAGATGCTGCCTCTTGCCTATTTGCTGCCCCCCAATGACGACACGTCGTGACGTAATTTAATTACTTTTGTCAAACTTTTTCGCATTCAAACAATGAGTTCCGTTGGAGCCTGCGAGAATAAATAATTAAAAATTTCTTTTCGCCCCGTCATCAGAATATCACAACTTTCAGCCTTCTGTTGGCATTTATGAAAATGGTAAAAGAATGGGTGAAACGTTTACGGGGATTACACTGCAAACAAATGGATTCCGAATATTTGTCGGCAAAGCTACAAGAACAATTTGTCAAGAAGTTAAACATAAACTTAAATTGAAGACATGTTCTCTTAAATACTTACCAATGCGACGGCAACAACGTAGATCACTAATCACCAGAAAATTACAATGAATTTTCTGTTTTAAGCACTAGTTTCGAATGGTTTAGTTTGTAGATGGAAACCGATTTGAATTTCCCAGAAAAACTTGGCACTACAGTATAGCACTATTGGGTTAATCTCCTCGGAGCGAGTTTGTAACACCGGTTACTTGGTTCGTAATTGGGATTTTTTACGTTTCGTTTACGTTTCGCCTGACCCAGAGAGACGTGAGCGAAGTGCGAGCGACCTCGACCGTTCCGGCTGAATCCGTGCACAGGACTAACTTGGCCAAGTCGGCGGATCCGGCGCTGAGGCCTGCAGCTCCGATGGGTTCCAAAAGCGCGCCAAGCGAACGCATTCCACCACGTGCGAGAAAGTGCGCACACTCTGCACACCGCTTGGAATAGGGGGAGATGCCGCACATATTCGTGTTGTATTCATCTTTGAAGCCATCTGTTGCCGGGGCTCCTCACTGAAATTCATTCATGAGTGAGTACGAGCGCTTTCACGCTCTCAAAGGAAAACAGACGAAATACTTTGGGCGTTCTCGCGTTGGTTCTGTTTCTGTCTAATGATTTGTACTTATTTTTAGCATCTATTTTGGCATGTACTTAACATACTCATAATACCCTCGGTGAGGAGTTCTGTTGGCTACATGACGTATTACTAGAACGGCGACCATTGTTTGAAGATGACATCCACTATATGAGAAAACAAAAGGGACCCCAAAGTCTCAACTTGAATATAAAACCAATTTAAGGGAATACTTAGCATTATTCCGTTTATTTTGTGATGTTAAGTCACTTCCTAAGACGTTACTTTCACTACTTAATAGGAACAGTTAGGGAAAGACGTCATCTCATGGTAAACTTACTTAGCTGAACTCATAGGTTCGTATACGTAAGAACTAGAAATAAAAAACCCAGCAAATACATTATGCAGTGCTATTCTTCAGCAAAGATGTGTTGACTTTGTGAATGAATTTGCTTGCTCTACAATAGCTGCAGCTGCAATTACGATTGATTGAGTTCCATTGGCGCTGACATATAAAAGCCGGCAGACTATCAGTCCACCCTTGAGTTCGGAAAGAGATCAGTCAAGATGATTGCTACGTGGGTGTGCTTTTACCTGGTGCTCATCGCCCTTTTCATGACGTTCCTGGCCCCCTCGGCCGAGGGATGCTTCATCCTGCTGGCCTGCCTGCTAGCCTCCCCCTACTGTCCCTACAACGTGACCGCCTCCGGATGATGGATTACTCGTGCAACGCCATACGGCACACACCACACGCTCCCACACCATCCCACACCAAATAAATAACCCTTTGCACTGGAAAGATATTCACGATGCAATATGATAGGCTCCGATTTGAACCTCCTCGCTGCCAAAGGCTTCTCTTACGAGAGATTTGCAATATAAGAAGGTTGTGCGTGAGTATGAACTATTGGCTTTACATCAGCTTTCGAATCGGGCTTACTTTGGAGCAGGAACTTCAAGGCTACGCCGGCATTAGGTAATGGGCGGGGACATACAAGGCATAATATCTATTTCGGATTCCGGGCCTAAATAAACCTCGTCCGGCAGCGTTTAAGGTTCACGTATGCGATTCGGGCTTTAATACAGACACGCTACCATGACGTTAGGTACTCACACGTGTTGCACGCGATTGTTTGTTCAACTGGGAGCAGCCCACACTCTCAGTCGGGGGCACCAGAGCTACCGGGTCTACCTGGCATATGAGTGATATTTAATTAATTGCCATCTCTGGCTGTTTGTACTCGGTAAATTTGAATTACAGACCGGGCAAGTCAAACAGCGCAGGGGAGGCAGGGAGGTCAGGTGTTCTCGGGTTCGCACACGCGTGCCTCCCACCGAGGTCACCACCCCGCAGGCTCCAGTCTGTCGATGGCTGAGACGAGTAGCAAAAAGCCATTTGGAGCGGGGGCGGAAACTTTGACACGACTTGGCGACGACAGCTTGCTACATTGTGGCGCCTCTACGCAGGCCAAGCTGCACACCTTGGGCTTTTACACCTCTTCAAACACTTAAAGTTGACTTAACAGCGATTTGGTCAATTGTAGTTGCGAAATTGGAAAAAGGTCTGCGTGATGCCACCGTGGACGTGACGGCACGATAAAGGACTCAAATATCTCTTATAAAAAGCTAAATCAAATAAAAAGTTCACAACTTTGGTTTAACTCTTTACGGTTCAAGTGTTTCCACGTTAACTAGTTTACATTTTCTGCTCAAATAAGAGTGTGAGTAGTTACGTCTTTGCCACTAGTGGTTTTATTTAAAATTTCTATTATTAAAAATAGCAAAAGATAATAGGTCGATTATCCATAATGATAAAATGAAATATTTATACCGCCCCCTAACACAGTTTTGGACCTATTGCAAACAAATCTATTATACATCGATTAGATTAAGTTGCCACAATAAGGTAGCAGAACACTAATAAAATAATACAATAATGCTCTACCTGAAATTAAACGTTCGCCATCCTTGGCTTTGAAAGAGAAAAACTAGGCCTAAAATCCTTATCTTACCGTATAAATGTATAGTACAATATAGAATATAAGTTTGCTTCCACTTTGGCAGCATCTTTTGTACTTTGTGTTGCTACCCTTGAGAGCCAAAACGATTTGCGGTTTGCGGCTTTGAAGCCATTTCCGTAGAGCCCCATTGGGCGCTGGGCAGCAAAAATGCTGTCCTTTGTGTGTACGGAAGGGTTTGAACCTCCGGTCGGGCGGATGCCATTCCCGCCAGTCGTACGGCCCTGCTTACCAGGTAATTGTTTGTTTGCATTTTGTTATTTCTTTTACCACGCTAATTAAATGCCAATTGGCTTGAATCGGTCCAAGCAGTCAGCTTCCTTGAAGAAAAGCAAAGTGGGGAAACACCGCCCGGACCGCCTCCGCTTGGATCACTTATTGATTTCGTCGGCTCTCGTTACACATTAAATGAATAGCCCGGGGAGAGTTGTCTACTATATATATTTTGAATTTAATTTTCATTTACCATGATGAATCCGGTATAAGGGAGGTGCGGGGCAAGCAGCTGGCGGTTTCGTTTGAGTTGCCTGGAAATCGCGCACATTTTTGAGGCCTCACTGACGAAATGTTAATTTTGGAACCGTGATGCAAATAAAGTTATTTGCATGGATGACCTCTTCTCTGGCACCGCAAGGGCTGACGGTTGATTGGGTAAAACCGGCTGTAACATTTCGTTTCCTGATTCCACACATATCCAGCGGAAGTCCCTTCGGGTAGACAATCAACCTATGCTAAATAAATGCCAGATCCTGTAGAGCTTCAGGCTGTTGTTACACACATCAATAAGGAAATGTCGTCAGTTGTAAAAATAACTATTTATACTTGAAAATAAAAAGAAAATAAATAAAATCAAGAAAATACCATATAAGCCAAGGATATACCTTACGTTTTTACTGATGTTTCAAATCAGAACAAATTCATTTAGGTACGACTTCCGCGACATTTTTGTGATCTTTTTTTTAAAAACAACAGATAATTTAGAGTCGTCAATTACCTTTGAAATGTAGATTCAAAAATTAAATTAAGTAGCAACCAGATTTTAAATGTCAAGGCCTTAAACGTTAGTCCTAATCCGAGCAAACAAGTAAAACTTAAATAATTTGAGACGATTCCTAACCAAAAAGGTGACTATTTAAGTTTCATAAAGTCACTGCGCGGGGTCTCAAGGGTTGAGTCCTGAGACAGAATGTTATTTAATGGTTGGGTAACCCAATATGATACCTAGTCAGTGTTCCCCAATGAGCTGGGACTGGGCATTTTGGGGATTTTAACAATTTGCCTTCATTGTGCGGCTGGCCAAATCCATTAATGTGTCCGAATCCTGTCCTCATTTCCGTCCGACAGAGCTGCTGTGGGCAGGAGTTTGAGTCTGAAATTACGTAATCTGGGCACGTGCTGACAGGAGCGAAAGTGAAAGCCGCCGTTGAGCGAGCTTTGCACTTAATTAGTGCAAGTAACTAATGACAAACTTTGCACTTGCGGCAAACTTCGGCGCTTACTTGGGCAGCAGGCCAAGCGGAAAGCAGAAGTAAAAGGGAGTTTGAACTCGCCAGCAGGAGCGGATGCGGGAAGCTTCTCCTTCAGCTGACGAAATATCTCATTGTACCGAGGACCTTGCTTGAATGTCAATTAAGTGGCTTTCGGAAGGGTTCTTTATTTATTCAAAAACCGTCGACTCGTAAACAAAAATTACTCAGATCAGCCACCAGCCACGGTGGTCTTGAAGGGGCAGATTTCCAGCCGGTAAATGCAAGCCCACAGCAGAAGGGTCGACTCGGCCGTGGGCACCAGGCACACCAGCAGAACGGACACGAGGAGCAGATACAGCCACAACACGGAGATATCCATGGTTGCCAGTAGATGCGAGAAGCTTTCCCTCTGATCGCTGAGTGCGTATTTATAGGCACTCGACTCGTTCCGATTCTGTTTGATCAGATGCAACCATTCTGGCCTGGCTGTCTTTGACCTGCATCGAAGTAAACATTTGGCCAGCCCACAACGGCGAACTAAAGCCCATGGCCAGCGCGACCTTAAAGCCCTGCCAGCACATGAAACGTAATTTCCATACGCATTTGGCACATTTTGCAATGGAAATGAAATTACTTTCAACCTTCTGTGGGGTGCGTGGGTGGGCCTAATGCAAATTAGGCTGCAAAATTTGATCTGTCATTTCACATTGCCGATTAACTTTGTGGCGCCAAATTGAATTCGTTGAAGGATGACTGTGCCGGGTATCAAATAAATCTCATTTGACTGTTAATTGGAAGCGGTTCTTCCGCTTCAATGTGTCCACTGTGCATATTAAATAGCTACTCCTCCCACATCATATATTGAAATGCAAATGCGCGACTTTAAGTGGGCGCGAGCGCTGCAGGACAATGAGAAATAATTTTCCGACCTGGACGTAAGCCTGTTGAATTTCCTTGTGAGATATTTTTATATCGAAAACAACAATGGGAGCTTACTGCTTTCGAGAAAACCTTTCCACGGAAGCCTTTGAAGCGCAACTCGCCCTATAGCCCTTCATTTGTACAGCACGATAGTTCGGAAAACTGGCTGAACAAATGTCGTCCTTGTGGCAATTATCAGCCAGCGAGCGGATGCGAAAATGAAAGGACACAATGGCGCAATGGCGGCTTTTGCAGCACAAATTTGCATACAAAGATGTAAATAACGCAGAATTAAACCTCAACTTTATAAACATTACTCTGGCGTACCGTGCACTTGACAAGTGCGTCATGTTATGAGGAGCAGTGTTCCACACAATCCCCCAGCAGACAGTGCCGTGCCGTGCGAGCATATTTTTTTTCACTGGCCACGCGTCGCAGACTCTCATGAATAATGCATCCCCCGCCATAAACAAGCTTTACTTACCGGATCCGTGGGCGCTGCTCCTTTTGTTACTTCGCAGCAGGAGAAACTTTAAACGTGGCAGCAATTAAGCCCAAAACAGAACAGTCGCCAGTAATGCTAATGCTAATGCTAATGTCTGCCGACAGCTCGGTTGCATCCGAATTATGCAAATTTCGGTCATGTTGTCGAGTTCCCACATTATTTGTGGACGGAGGAAGTTTTCCCGGAAACCTGACGAACTCAACTTCTAAGGGAAAATTCAGGGCCACTCGTTTGTACTAAAAAAAACTTGTGTGTGTATGTACATATATTCATAGTTATAACTTATAACGGACATGACGACAGTGATTGGCCAGCTTGAGTCGGTCATGATCCTAGCTGATTTCGACTTTCCGGCGTAGTTATTAACAACTAAAGTTGTGGTTATAAAATAAAAAATTTTATAAAATTGGGATAAGATATTTTATTATTATTATTTTTTTTTTTTCAATTAAAACCAAATTGACGATGTTATGAGTATTTTTATACTTGCCGGATTTTCGTTTTACACTGAAGTTTTTTTGTGCTTAAAATTTTTAAGCGCTTTACCCACAACTCACGTTTTCAAAGTCGGTGCCAATCATAACCACAAATCTACTGCGCGGATCCTTTTAAAATTTTAAACACTATCTCTGTATATATTTTACAAGGTAACGCAGTCGAGTTGTTTTTTTTTTTTCATAATTTTGGTTTCACAGTGACAAATTAGACGATTTTTTTCCCAAAAAATCGTGTTTTTCACTTCAAAGTCTTCGAAAAAATTAAAAAATCGGAATTTAAAAAAAAAAAAAAAAAAAAAAAATCGACAGCGTTACCGGGGGTATTCTATAATCTAACGAATGAATTTGGAACTTTTTTTCGAGACACGTCCGGATAGGTGCTACCATTGCCATATTTTTGAGTATTTCTTTATAAAAATATTGTAAGATATTCTTCAAAGTTTATACTTTAATGTACAATTCGTTAAAAAAATACATTTTAACTGTATCGTCGTTAACTTGTATATGCTATGGTGAAGTTCTGGATTCGATTTTTGCGCGCTTATGGTACTCGACGGTAGCCACACTTGTGAAACGTGTTGGCATATGGCAACTTGCTGGTATTTTTTTCTCAACACTAAAACACTGACAATTGGTAAGAATCCTAAAATTCTAGAGAACGGTCACATCTTAGAAAATTTCATAATTCGAACCTGGCACACCTAATGCAATTTTAGGCAGCCAATTGCTGAATAAAATGTCCGCAGCGTCGGATCAGGATCCCGTAGAATTGATGCTTAAGAAGACGGGCTGTATAGAGCTCCATTACAAGGTCCAGGAGTGTATTGCCGAGACTGGTGACTGGCGGGCGTGCCAGGACAAAGTGAAGGAGTTCAGAGCGTGCATGCAAAAGTACGTGGAACAGCAGACCCAAAAGTATGCCCACGTCAAGTAGCATTTTGCAGAAGTTCCTCAGAAACAGTGTCGCCTTCGAAAAGTCTACCAAGTTGGCACTTGTGGTACGCGGAGATGTTAAAATGTCGAAAGGCAAGACTGCGGCTCAGTGCGCGCACGCAGCGGTCATGTGCTACCAGAGCGCAACCCAAGGCACCAAGCTGCAGAACGCAATCTTACAGCGTTGGTGCAGGCTAGGACAACCAAAGATCGTGCTACGCGTAGACAACTATGAGGAGCTCAGCACCCTCGAGCGACGTGCCCACGAGTCGAACGTAGTGGCCGCCATGGTGCGGGACGCTGGACGCACGCAGCTAGAGTCCGGAACGGCTACAGTACTTGGCCTTGGACCTGCACCTGCTGATGAACTTGACAAACTAGTGTCGCATCTGAAGCTTTTGTGAATTTGTAGGTTTACGCAACGTTGTAATTAAACTAAATATAACAAAAATGTTTGAAGCACAAATTTTAAGCCTCGGCCGTACTCTTTTTTCCCTTAGACACCGTGGAAATGGTGAGAGAAACCGCTTGTCCGAACATCTCCACCAAATCCGAGGTGACTCGTTCCGTAATCTGGCGCAGCTTGCCGTTGCCCTCGCCACAGATTAAACGCTCAATTCGCGTTGTGGGACACTGCACCTGCACGGAAGTATATACAACATCTGTAAGAAAAGTAAGAGTTAGTCAGTAACTGTGAGCAAAATTGCTACGCTTACGTTTCTCCACACTGTAGTACTCTAGCTCGCACTTCAGATTGTAGGGAATCTCCTGTGGCAAGTAGTCCAGCAGACGTGCCCTCACGCTTTCCACAATCAATGCCTCTGGGCTGGCGTCGGTGTGCACATCGGAGGGAAATCTCCACTGCCTTGACTTGGCCTGGCCAGCTAGATAGTCCTGCAGCTCATTCAGGCCGGTGCCCGTCAAGGCCGAAACAAGAAACACGTCGCTAAAGTGGCCCCAGCTGGTCTCGCGCTGGTTTAGGCGGTTGCCTCCAGCCGGTTGATCAGTCCCCGTAGCAGTTGAAGCATGTCTAGCATCCTGAACACCACGCCTACTTGTCAGACTGTCGTTGGTCAATGTCTTGATTAGGTCCAGCAGCACGCGCTTAGACTTTAGGGTGTCTATCTTGTTCAGTACGAGGAAACTGGGCAAGTGCGTGTAGGCCTTCAGCGTGTCCAGGACCGTAGGATGGAGCTCCTTCCTCGTCCAGCCATTCGAGGCGTCATGCAGGACGGCGATGATGTCAGCATGTTGTATTGCATGGCGATAAGCACTCTTGAAGCTTTGCTCCAGGTGATGCTTCCGAATCTCGTGCTGGGTCACCAAGCCGGGCGTGTCGTAAAAGACGAGCTGCGTCAGGCCCGCGGTACAAATGGCGGTATTCGACTGGCGGGTAGTGTGCACCTTGGCAGAGGTGGGGCAGACCCTGTGGTTGATAATGTTGTTGATGAAAGTGCTTTTGCCGACATTTGGCACTCCAATAACTGCAATGTGGAGCGAGCGCTGCTCTGTGTTTATATTTTCTCCGACACTTGCGGACTTCGCAGGCGGGGGTCGCACGGCTTTAGTCACTGCATCATCGGTTTGAATAGTGCCAGAGAAGCTACGCACGTTTATACACCATAATTTGTGGCTTTTGCTGGTATTTACCAACTTAAGGCTTGCGGAGAAATTAAAGCGCATCTTGCAAAACAAAATTCAGAGAGACCACGGATCGGTAGATAAAATATACCAAAAGCCCTCTTAAAAATATACCAATTATATTTATTCTCCACTTCTACTGCAGTTCCAGTTTTGGCATTTCAGCATTTTGTGAATAGTACCTTGTACCATAATTTATCTATACAAAACATTAATAAATTTAAAATGAAATATTTATAAGGCATATAATAATAATATAAAAAGCAGAAGAAAGTACAATCGGCTTATACTAGGTACAGAGTAGAGCTAAATTTAGGGACTCCATGAATTTATTAGTATAATATAAAAACTGTTCACACCTGCACGTGAGCTAAATATAAAAACTCTCCCATTAATTCAAAACGTTGCTGTCTTAAGCCTATATTTTTATTCACTTCGGGGTTGATAAATGTATATCGAAATTGTAATTTGTATGTATTGTATTACCCGTTATTTACCCGTATAGGGTCTCAAAGCACAATTGAATAATAACCCAATTCCAAATGAAAGATTTTAGTGGTTAAGTAACGTGTTTACTATTTTGAAAAAGCAAAAATAATAAAATCGCGTGTATAACTGCTTAGAGAAAAATAAACTTATCAATGCCTAACATTAGTAATTTAACATTGTACGGGCGTCCGATGAGTCTCCTTAGATGTAAAAAA
This sequence comes from Drosophila serrata, assembly GCF_035046125.1. NCBI lineage: Eukaryota > Metazoa > Arthropoda > Insecta > Diptera > Drosophilidae > Drosophila > Drosophila serrata. The sequence goes on from NW_028257165.1 coordinate 322,332, forward strand.
TAAAATTTTTATTCTTTATCGAATGCCTTATGCTTAAAATACCAAATTTTCGCAATACGAAATTGAGAATGTAGACGCCACGTTCAACTGGGGAGCTGTTATTATTACTGAACTAAAACCGTGTCATGCTCCTGCACAGAGTAAAAGTCTAGAGTTTTCGCAGTGTTGTCCAACGGAACCACTAGACTCGGGTGCTTGGCATCAACGTATGACAGCTGGGGAACGGTTCCACTAAGACCAAACCGCTTCATGACTAATCCCTGCAAGGTTTGCACAGTAATCATCCGCGGCACTTTCTTATCCCAGGTCTCCCCCGTTATTTGATTTCGTATGCACACCTTTATCAAATTCGATTGCTTAGCTTGAACCCGGGGCACAAAATCTGCCGGAGAACCGTACTCTGTGGGAGAGATGCGTTTAAAGTATTGGAGTACGTGTTAAGGGAGTAGAAAACATACTTTTCACCAGCGACGCATACGTGCGATGCTTCCTGCAAAACTCGCGTAAGGCATCTGCTCCTTGATGGGTCGCCTGCATCCAATCCATCGCGTATTTCTTCCAAATATCATACTCAGCACCGCGCCTCTCCTCCGCAGTTACCTCGGCCTTATTTATGAACTGAAGACCACCTATGCTAGCAACAGCTTTGGAGAACATTTCATCAAAATTTGACTTCAAATGCGGGGTCTTGTTCAGACGCTTTAGCTGCGGCAGCTTGTCCAGCTCGTTGAACACATCAGCCTGTGCGAGGGGAATTTAACGTTAAATTGTAAGCTTATGGATTGTTGTCCCAACTTACCTCATTCCAAATGGGATTGTGGAGAATATTCAGCTGCTCCAGCGACACAAATATATTCAGCTTAGCTAACGGATCACAGTCAGGCAGCTTTACCTCCTCAATACCGTTCTCCATGAGGTTTAATAGACGGAGTGTGATGAGGTTTCCTAGCTTGACAACCTGGTCAAAGTCCATTATATTCGTTCGGTGCAAGTCGAGCTCCTCCAGCTGCCTGAAGATCCTCTGGCGATCGACCACAGCCAACTGATTAAAGGAGTTCTCCTGCAGTCCTAGCGATAGAATATCCGGCCAGAGCAGCGCAGTATGCATCACATCTTTCCAGTCGGAGAACCCACAGTTGCGTAAATTGATGCGCTTTAGGTGACGAAAAGACGGCTGCAGCTCAGATATTTGGTTTTCCGTAGGCAATACTAAACGGTTCGAACTGAAAAGTAAATGAGATGATAGTAGAAGATTGGATTATATTGCACCTGCACTCACCTCAGATTTAGACTGGTGAGCGAAGGCAGCTGCTGAGTTATGCTGGCCACAATCTCCCAGTTCCATATCAGAGTATGGCTTACGTTCAGTGTAGTCAGTTGCGTCAAGCCCTGTAGGTATCCAGCTGCGTTTACCGGCGTCTCGTCCACGCTCACCTCTGACAGCTGCTCAAACTTGCTCTGCTTGCGCGCAATCTTGTCCATGCCAACGACCTCAAAAAGGGATGCCTGCAGACTAGCCTGCGCCTCCCTGATGAGCGACTCATCAACGTTGCTCGAGTCATAGTTCAGGTACCTTTCCCTGGCAGCGCCCTCCAAGGTCGCGCAAGGTCCCAACTTGCCCGGCCTTATAAAGCTGCCTGCTGTGGGCATCTGCGTCTGGAAGTAGCGCTTGCCGTTAACGACACCATTGTGCTTGCCGCGAAGACCATCGTCCCACTCTATGCCTAGCCAGGTGCCCATATGTCCGCTCACCTGAAACAGAACGCACGGGATCAGACACAGCATATGTCAAAGGCTCATTAATCCCACTTACCTCGCCTACATATCGGACTGTGCCGTAGTTCTCTGCTATTTTGATGCGGGTCCCGAGCGGATAAAACAGCTGGGCCTCATCAATAATCCCAACCATTGCAGGGCGTTTGTTGGTTTTATGCCTTACGCGGCGCCCACACACTTATACACAAGTTGCGCACGCCTTTGTTTGTTACTCGCTGAAGTTCCCGAGTTATTTTTTATTGGAGCTTTGCCTAAGAATTCCTTTTTTCACCCGATATTAAAATTTTGTGAAGGGTTTACAACTCTATTCGGAATATGTAGTTAAAACTTCAAGTGACAAATCTTTTATTTGTGTTATTTGAGCCGAGTATGACTTTTAAATGAAGCGAACGAAATACCTAAGACCATCAAAATTTGGTCACATTGCGGGCAGGGATGAAACATACCTGACATTACGGATTTATATATATTTTGGGCTCCGTCTTTAGTCAAATCGACGAATGTACTCATTGGATAAATTAGTTAGAAGTATAATCAGCTGAGTCGATTTAGCCTTCCTTCTAAACCTATAACTAACATACCCAAGAACCTTTGCGCTCTGATATTAAGTCCTTAAATAATTTAATAACATAAATAATTAATTTGTAAATTAGCTTATCACAATATTTAAGTGGATTTCGCAATGATACGGTAGTTGAAACGGGGTCTAATAGATTCCTCCCACACAGATAAATTCAATATCAGTTGAAAGAATGGGCTATAAGGTTTGCCGTTTCGAAAATTTCTCCGTTTGTTTTCCACTGCAATTTGACGGAATTTTAATAGATGTGTATCTATGCGATGGTATTTCAGTGCAAGCCCTAATTCTTCCTTTTCCAACGAAATATATGAGCATTCCCGATAAAAATAACGAGGAACATTTAAAACATGAACGGCGGCGAAGAAACAAGTTTGCGTACTTCAATTGCTTATTAACTAGAGGACTCCGTATGCGAAAGAATGTCTGAAAATATCGGCAAGTAAAGACTGATGTTTTCATAACAATTCATACTGAATTACTAAAAAGCCAGTGTGGCATCAATAGGTATTCTTAAATAATTAATTATTATATATTATAGTTTTCTGTAGCAATGAATGCAGTGTGCAGTGCTGTAATTATAGCAATGTGCGAAATATATATATATATATATATATATATATATATATATATAGTTATTCTTAAATAATTAATTATTATATATTATAGTTTTTTGTAGCAATGAATGCAGTGTGCAGTGCTGTAATTACGGCAATGGGCGAAATATATTTGAAAACTCGCCTTTTAAAGAAAAGTAGGAGCCACATTAACTAACATATTATTTTATGAGGTGTCTGGTCAAAAAGTATTGCTTGGACAATATAAGGAATATTTTATAATATTTTGTTTCTCAGTTATACGTAATTGTCTATTTCCGTTATCTTAAAAGCAAAATCAAATTAATGTTGGCGGTATTTTCAATTATTAAGTGACATCTCTCTGAATATATATAGACTAAATTTATAAAAAGTCAGTGTTGCTACAGACTTCGTAGAAATCATTCATTTTGAGTGCTTAATGAATGGTCAAGAAGTTTAAAATAATTTATGATTATATAGGAGAATACAAATGATATATACATGTCTTCGATATTTTCAGTCGCTTAGTCATATAAGGAATCCCCAGATTACAAGATTTTTTTTCATATTTATTAAGGTTGAGAAAAAGTTAGAAAATAATACTGACAACCCAACGTATACTGATCGATAGTATCGATAGTACCATCGGCTTTTATACACCTCTCTGTTTTTGTTTTGGTTAAAAGTATCGAACAGCTGAAAAATTTTGTTTGGCATTCTTGTTTGCACAAGCTATTGCAGTTCAAGAGTTTTACATGTAAAAAATATTACAAAGTGAGTGAAGTGACTTACATTTATTAAATAAACTCATTTGAACAGATTTATTTTGAGCTAATAGACATAAACTTACAATATTCCAATTGTTTTTAATTGTCCCCTTTTATGTTGTGGTGATTAAGAATAAAAAAGTTGATTAAAATTGTGCAAAATGTGTATTCATACATATGCATATATAAAACTCGGTTAACGGAGTGTGCAAATAAATTTAAAGCTAATGATAAAAATGCACTTTGAGCCAAAATCCCGAGCGCCCCTACACTGAAGAAACATTTTAATGAAATGCACTGCAAAATGAACCACAATTTATTTTAAGGGGTTACATACAGTTAGAGGTCCAAAAATGAATTTTTCAGAGTGTTTCCTAAAAAAATCTTAAATCTTAAAATCTAACTTATTGATCCAAAAATGTATACACATATCACAGCATCCTTAACTGTATGTTAAGACTTAGAACTAGTAAAAATATTTATTTGGAAAAGAGTTACAGCTGATCTCCGGGAGCTCCTCTTAAAAAAGGCGTTTTGCGATGACCACTATATGTCGGAACTGGATCATCAAAAATTAAAAAAACGAAACAGATATCGGTAGAGTAATGCCAAATCTAGTAATTAATAGAAGAAATAAGCAAAATACTTTTTTTTTTGACAAAATGGCAGTTTTGCAAAAAGAAAAAATAGATTTTTCCCCGAAATTTCCGTTTTAAATTGTTTATAAAAAATAAAATATTTATCAGAGGGAAAAAATCTTCGATTATATAGCTGCCACTGAAAAGATGTAGAGGAAAATGCAAAACTGTGAATTTAACCCTGTGACTGTAAAACTATAAATATAGGATGTGTAGGTGAATGTAACAAAAGTAGGCATTACTTCGTTATTATTTGACACAACTCTATATAATTAAATTGTTTTAATTGTTATTGGTATTGCAATTTGCAAGGGTATACAGTTAGCTGTCTATCTTGTTACGTTTTCAATTTTTTTTTGGTAAGCCGACAATGCAATACTTTTGTACTAAGTCTATTTTTATGATATCCATGAGATATGATGGTCTTGCCAACTCCTTTACAGCCTGACTAAAGTACGAACTAAAAATAGCAACAAATGGTTGGTTCAAAGCATATTTCAAAACTAGTAGCAAAAGAAAGGAACAATCTGTTAAGACGATGCGCTTTAAAAAGACTTAATTCAATGGAAATCGAGGACGTAGATACAGAGGCCAGTGCTATCAAAATAGAGAAGGAGGAGTCATTGGAGCTATTTTTAGGTGTCGGCCGTAAGTACATCAAATAAACTTTAATGCATTTAATTTATATCAATGCAATTTTTTATTAGATGAATTTGTGTTGGAAGATCCCGCTGAGCCGGAACACGCATTGAACCCAACACATGAATCACAACCGAAGAATGAGGTGTTTGAGTTGACGAAGAGGGTCCATGCTTTGGAGGAAAAGCTTGAGGAGAACACAAACATTTTAAAGGCGAATACAAGAGTGTTGGCAGAAAGTACTCTTCAGGTGTCGAAGCTGACAGCCTTGCTACAAGTTTTTCTAAAGGGAAAATCAGGTGGTGCATGCGAGGTTTCGTTCCCGATCGCTAACGAAGAGGCTCTGGCAGCATTAGAATTCAAAATAGGCCCAACCACAAAAGCTGTCTACGTAAGTGAAATATTAATAGTCAAAAACCGCGCCTATGGACCGTTTAATTGATTGATTTTTTTACAGATTCAAGAAATAACTCACCTACTGAAGTACAAAACTCTTCCTAAATCAATAAAAAGGGTCTTGGCAGAAGAAATTATTTGCGACTTTAACATAGATGGCGTGAGTGGGAAAAAGTCACTCAGAGCATTTCCGGAATTCTTTTCGGTTTTAATCCGTATGTACTTTAGTGCAAAGTGTGTTGCAGAAACTTAATTTAAATATAAATATATATTTTTTTACAGAAAGCATAGGTATGTTGAATGTCCAGCAGCCGCCAGATAAGGCCTTGTCACATGCATTGAGCTGCGTCAAAAACAATGCAAGCAAAAAGAAACAAAAGCAAAAATAAATAAAAATGTACGTGTCAATGGCATTTAAAGCAATTGCTAAGGATTTTTATTAGAGAATCCAGTGGTTTTAGGGAAATTTTTGAAGAACTCTTCGGAATTACGATAACATTTCAAGTTTAAAATTCCCGAGGCGGGAAATAATTAGATAAATCGATGGCTACAGCCGCGAATACAATTCATACAAACAACGATTATATCTTATTTAAATTAATTAATTATTTATTATAATTTGTTTATAATTGTACGCTAAGAACTGTTATGAATCTACTACGTTTCAAAATAACTTGAATCTGCAAGATCGGATTTAGCACCGAATAAATTAAAAATTTATTTTGATAAATTTAACACATTTCTTTAAAAAAATGTAGTATAACCGAACCAATGAATTGAACATAATATAAGTAATAATAATAAATAAAATGTAAACATAAATAAAACGGGCGATAAACATTCAAACCAACATTCACAAGCTTAACTAGACCGTTCACATTCTGAATGGCTTTATTTATAGCTACCATAGAAACTATCGTTAAATATAAACGAAAATGCCGAACTGTGATTTTAAAACTGTAACTGTACAACTGTATGTATAATAAGAAGAGGTGGCTGTCATAAAAGTAGAAATAACTTTGATGGGTTTTAACAGAAATATATACAATTTATATTTTATTAATTATAAATTAATTGCAATCTTCAAGGATATACAAACTTCGCCGTGACGAAGTAAGCTTTTTTTCTTGTTAAGTATAAAATTCAATGGTGTGATAAAAATATAATAGAAAATTTGATACGGACATGGCTAGATGACACGGCTTTTGATGCTGATCAAGATTATATACATCTGTATATTGTCGGGGTCGGAAATGCCTCCGTCACTGAGTTCTCAACCCACTCACTTCTGATTAAAATTATAATACCCCGCAAAGGTATAAAAATCTTGTTGCATCTACCACGGAAGAAGGTATACTGTTAGTGTGAATTGTCATAGGTCCATTGCCTGGCTGCGACACATGCTGTCAGGTTTTGCATCACTTGCCTTCGACAAAAACCCCTCGATCCTCAAGGACTTCGAAACTACGTTACCAACCTGAAAAACATTCAAACAACTAAGGGCATTTTTGGCTTAGCGTGGCCGCACTACCCATTACAAACTGTGAACGAGTATAACTTGTTACCATGCTTTTCCTACTATGTTTTGGAGCATAAAAAAATGGGATAGGATATCTTGGATGGGTCTTTCATATATATATATTTATATTTTATTTTTATTTCCATGGTAACTTACCAAAAATTAAAAAGGAAAAATTTATTTTTCTCAAGTTTTGACGGAATGCGTTTGGGCACTTCTTTTATTTTTTAAAAGGCTTAAAATAATAACTCAGATATGAAGTTGAACTTTTTTTCTTATTTGTGTTTGAAGAAACACCATACAATCAATAGAAAAAATACCATCTAGATAGTTTTAATTAGATTGGTTTAAAGTGAGGGTAGTTTGTATTACAGACAGCCGGACATGTCTAGGTCAACTCTACTGTTGATTAATAAATAATAAGTCTTTACAGTTTATAAAAACAATAATGACTATTGGTAACCTCATCATTTACATAATAACTTAAACCGGCATAAAAAGATAGAGTAATATTTTTACATTTTTTGTTAAGTTTAGAAATAACACACAATAACTACAGACTGTGGCGTCACTGAGTGATTCTCATTTCTGGGTCGTCCGCCCCCCACCATCGGCCATCGCTAATCCAATTTGCAACCGCCCGTGGTCTGAGTGCATACCTTACATAAGTATGTACATATATAAATTTGCATACATATGGTCGAATATGTATGTTAGTGCACATGTATATGTAACTGCGCTTATGAATATCATCTGTGTACCGAAAACAGCCGGCATGTGGAAACATTTTGGCGCCCAATTCAAGTCCGAGAGAGGGAAAGCTTAGCGAAGCTCGCACTGCGAGAGAGAGAGAGAAAGTTCTGCAAGGACTATACGGGGTAACAAAACACAGTGGTAGTCGTCGACAGCCATTCGCCCAGCACCAACGTCGCGCTTTGTTTCGCTAACTTTTCTCGCCCGCAATTTGCATTGCAAATGCAGATATGCAGGCAAAATGTTATTGAGCGAAAAAAGACAGGTGCATTTACGATAGTTACGGATTTCGGTCGGTATAGTCGACAGTGCTAGTGCATCGCGGAGCCGAGAACTTACGGAGAGGTTCAACCCAGACCACGTGGTCTGTTCCAGGCGAAGGACCAATAGGTACGCTGCTGACAGATTGAAAAATCGAATACCAAGTGTCGCCAGACTTTGTCGTTGTCGCAGTCTGAGGACGCGAAATGTGGGTACTAGGAAATGTGTTACCGAAAAGGGGGTGGGAAAGCGGAAGAGCGGAAAACAAACGGGGAACCCACAAATCAGCCATGCCTTAGTTTAATAAGCGCCTTACGTCTGTCTGAGTTGTTCTTTTTTCGCTCGAAGCTTTTTATGCTCTCGCTTTGCGTGGACTTTAGCTCTCCCACTCACGCGGTCAGGTTGTTCTCGTGCTCTTGACACTGAAAATACCAATGAGAGCGCTGACCCCCTCCCCCCCGTGTGGTATGCACCGTTATTTGGCCTGCGCCTGCACCGGCACCTTTACCTCCTAGGCCAAATACGTGGCCTGATCCGACATCCATCATCGAATGTTGACAGACCAGCGCTCAAAAGTGTGCTTCAAATGCATGGCTGGCTAAAAATACAAGAGGCCCGACGTGCTCACACACATTCACAGTAGTCAGAAGTCTCTGCCTTCGCATTTCAGCTTTTGTATTTTGGCCTTTGGCAGGTGGCCAACGGACAGCTGCGGCAACTGTCAACGCCGACATGATTTTATATGTCTGTCGCTCTTCGCTGTCCAGAGTTAAATTAGGTTTGCTGTTTAAATCTGACATCTAAGGAACCAGTCCTTCCTAGCTCCCTCCTGTGTGCTCAGGCAAAAACACACCTATCGCAAAGGGATTAAACACAAAAACCAAAGGCATGGAGTCCATTTTTATATCCTTTTAATTTTTACAGTGTCCTAAGCAACGGTGTAATTTGAAGTGCATCCGAAAATCTGTTTTGCGTAACATTTACCTATAACGCGGCAACATTCATAGTTTCCAAACAAATTTCTTTTCATTAATAACAACATGCCATTGAAGACATCTTCAGACTACAATAATATATTCTTAAATATCGTTGTTGGATAATTGTTGGTTTTAATTGATTCCCTACCCTACCCTAAAAACAGTATTTAACGTGTTAAGGCAGGATATACTATTTGTATACTCTTTCATATATAAGATATATGATTTTCTTTTTTTTAACTTTAGTTTGTTGATCCCAAGTACAGGGAAAAAGTAATTGGCTATGTCCTGCAGACCCTGCGGCAGGATAGTTTATATTTGCCTTGATAGGAGCACGCAATGTGGTTAATTTTAAATGGAAACTAGGACAGGGGTGGTAACAGATCAATAAGCATTGCGCTCTTAAAAATAACTAACTATGTATATTCAAATCATTTTTCTTTGTAGAATTGAAACTTAAAGTTCTGATCAGAATCTCACTGCAAAGTTTTAACTTAACGCCAGAAAATGGGCTGGGACTGGGATTGGGCAATCGGAGGTATCACTGATGAGATTCCAAGGACGACGGGGCCAGAGTGCATCAATTACATGACAGATAGGCGAAGATGGATAGAAACGATTCTGCTGTCTGCCCTATTCATCTACATCATGCGCCGCTCGTGGCAGAGACTTGCCCCGATAAAGTTGCCACCACTCCACGAGATCCAGAAGCCGCACAGCCCCACGAGACTGCTTCTATTAATCGCCATGTCCGTTATTTTCGGCATTGAAATGGGCTTTAAGCTTTCAGGCCAATCGATGATTTTCGCCCTGAATCCCTGCCATGTGCAAACGTGTTTGCAGGTGAGACATTAAAATCTTGTTTCATAAAAGAATTTACAAATATATAAATGCTATAGATTTATCTCCTGGCTGCAAAGCCCACCAAGACGACGACGGCGCTGTTTCGAATACAAATGAGTAACCTGAATGGACCTTTTCTTGCCTTCGTCTTCCCGGAAGTGGAAGGCCGTACCTATCCCTTTGAGCAGGCAACTTACTGGATTCAGCATGCACTCCTCTATATCATTCCGATCTACATTATCCGAAGCGGTAACTATTACAGTAACCACTTGGGCTTTTTATTTTAAATTTTATCCTTGCGCTTCTTTCAGGCGCCTACACTGTCGAGGATTTGGGTGAATTTCATTGGTCCCACATAGGAACAGCCTTTATGCTGTTCTACCACTTCGTCCTTCTATCCCCGCTCTCAATTGTAGGTAGAAAAGTACTAAAAGAAATCCTTTAGTACATTATAAGAAGTTAATAAGTAGCATATGGGTTTTTAATAAGTGTATATTTAACCAAGAAAGGAAGCTAACTTCGGCACCCCGAAGTTTATATACCCTTGCAGATAGAACTTCGATGACTAGGAATCCATACAATATAAAATATATATTTATTTTAAAAAACAATGAAGTAATACCTGCTTTCATTTCATTCACCTATACATATTATATTTGCAGTTTTACATTCACAGATTTGCATTTTTGCTCCATATCTAACGATCGTTTGTATGGCACCTATATGATATAGTCGTCCGATTTTCATAAAATTTGACACAAAATTTAAGACTCTCAAATTTGATATAAATAGCAATACCAAATCTCTATTGATCTTATAGTATTACCAATTTACGGTTTATTTTAGGGACAATGTGTACTTTTCTACTTTTCATACTGAATTTAAATAGTAATACTAATAATAATTTTACCCGCAGTTCACGGGAATTAATCTGGACCACATGCTTTGCGCGGCAATGTCAGATCCATTCCAGGGTCCTAATTACCGGCTGTTCGCCTGTTGCCACCAGACATTGCTCTGTCCACTGCTAAGCAAGGGCACAGTGCTCCTTTTCGGACGTGGCAGTCGTAACAGCGCCGTCCTTAATGGATCAGGCGGTATGACGGAAGCAGGGAACGAAGTGCCTCAATATCACCAGCTCTCTGCGCCAGACTACGCCACTCAAAAAGAGGCTACGGAGGCCCTAATCCGGCACCGGTACAACACCCAGGCGACAGCAGCGGCAGGAGGAGTTCATCAACATGACGTGGGCGACATTGCGGCCATGTCGGCGGAGTATACAATGCCCACAACTAAGATAGACTAGTATAGGGCCAGCCAGAGGGTTCTGGAATGCATACAGCGTCTATTATGCCTGTCAATTTACGAAATGCGTTTAGTTACACATGGGACTATGTTTTATAGCTAGTTCCAAAGCCCAACATTAGTAAAATATAATATATTTCATATGATTTTTGAAAGGTGAATGTCTTTCGCCAAGGACATGTACATAATAACAATTAAGGCTAATTTGTATGCTCATCGAGGTTATACTTCTATCTGAAACTTATACGCGTTCTTAAAGTTACATATTTTATGTATCGAATTGTTCGATGGAAACCTGTGACTTACTATTGTGTCATGTCAAAAGTTATAAAACAGCAATAAATAACAATAGTGTACATTTCAATAGTTGTAAGACAATAGTGATCAAATAATAAATTATCAAATTCAAAGCGGATTGACTTTGCTCTTTCGGTTACGAACCCGAAAAATATCAAATTATGTTTGCATAAATTTTGTACTTGTAGAATTGAGTAATTTTTAAATATCTAGGTCCTTGCAAGGAATTATTTTTTTTGAGAAGATGTTACAACGTAGTAAAGGAATGATCTTCGGCTCTGACATAAATCTAAATGAATCTTAGCAGATAGTCTTATATCTGTAGCTGGTTATTTCGTAATACAGCTGCCATAGGCGTGATATGGCAACAATAAGAACAATAATATAACAAATTAAAACGTCGCCGTTTATGAAACATATTTTCTCCTACTCCTACTTTCATGTTTTCTGGGAAATTTTCAATGATTCTTAAATTTCTAGAATATATGAATATTTTTGGGTTATTTCATATTTCATATAGAATTGCATCAAAAAGAACTGAGAGGAATCTGTAGAATTATAAACAAGGAAGTCGTGGGCAATCGGGGTAAAATGGCCGATTTCCCAGTTCTCAAGCCACTGTCACTTTGTATGCCATTGGATTTCAGTTGCCAGCTATATATAACCGTTGCTCTATGGGTTCGCAAAAAGAGTTTATATATTGAACCGCTGGTGCTATATTATTCTTGCATTCAATCCAAGTTTATTTTACATGTACTCCAGATTCTCCAATGGAGGCGCCTAGGGGTAAAACAAAGCATTAAACGTGATCGTTTTAAATAGACCCGGTTATAAATAAAGTGTGACCGCGTCAGCTTGACGATAAAAATGCCAAGGAACTAGATTTAAGAGTGGTCACACTTAAAAAAAAACTGCAATCTTTAAACGCCCACCAACATTACCGTTCCGTACTAAAACTGGATCTAAATTGGTTTAGCGTATTTGTTAACATAAACATATTATCAATCAACAGCCCCAGCTGAGAAAAAAAATGTTTGGTAAGGCCTATGAATTTGCTCACGCTCTCACCACTGACATATCAGCTGTTTGAGCCCACAGGGTGCTCACGTTGAGTCATGGCGAACGAGCATTTTGTTCTGACGACGCGCCGCAGCAATTGCTTGATGGAGAAAAACGTGTTTAGTGCAAATTAGAGTTATATATTTAACAGCCGAAAGACTCCACTTGTCGCCTTCCGACCGCCCAGTAATGTGTATATAGCCGGCTCGTAATCATCCCTCAGGTCGTTCGTTTTTAAGCGCCGCAGCCCAGAGTGAAATGCAAAAAAGCTGCACTACAAAAGTTCTTGATGCGGTGAAGTAGTCATTTCTTGGCTTTCGTTTGCCATAATTTGATAACAATACGCAGCGGCCGGGCAGAATTTTGTTTTAATTGAAAGAGCGCCGGTGGCAGTGGCGTTGATGTCGCACATTTTAATCAGAATAACCCCTATGTGTGAAAGTGTATGTGAGAGCTGAAGATGCGCGAAAACGTCAATTAATTGCAACAACAAGTGCGACGCGACGGTGGCAAAGACAACCACAAGCACACGGCGCAAATAACGTTGGGGCCAAAGGTGCGAATGAAGCGCAAGAAAAAGAAAAATCAATAGAAATTAGGAATCAGAATTGGAACCGTAATGCAAATCGCCGCGGATTGAGGAAGCGCGTAAGAAAATGTATCGATACAGTGGGGCTCCCAGCGACAGATCACAGCCCAACCGCAAAGTGAAGCCGCCAGCACCGGGCGCCAGCGAATCGACGCTATTAATAAATAAAAATAATACCGCACTCCGGGCGGCAGTGGCGTCGCCTACGCAGGTGATGCGTTGCAAATGCGAAGTTGCGTAATTTGCCACCGACAAGACTAACTTGTATTTCGCGCTAGAACAAAGTTCGTGGTCAGAGTCTTGATCTCCGTCTACATCTCCGTCGTTGTCGCTCTTTGTCCCTCCCTACGCCGGGCGTGTAAGTGTTTGCGTGCGGCCAGCCTCCTTCGTGCGCTTACTCTAGTGTGTGTTTATTTTGGTGTAAACTCTGCGGACATCATGGCCGCCGCAACAGATGGCTCTGCCAGGGCGGCCGCGGCAGCGGCGTCGACGTCACCGCGCACGGCAGCAGCAGCATCCAACGGAAGCGGTCTGTCCGTCAAGCCGCCCAGCGCTGTCCCATCGTCGGTGGCTGCCTCAGGTGCTGGTACTGGGTCGTCCTCACCTGCCGGATTGCCTGCCTCCGTATCGCACTTCTACTACAAGCACGGGCTCTTCTTGTCTAGCTATCCAACCTGCGCGTCCAGTATTGCCTTCATGGCGATTTTGCTCTCGTGGTTAGTGCCGACTCGGAATTATATGTATTTTCCTTATGCAATATGATTGATTTAGCAGTTGCCCTTACAGGGTACTATAATTTAAGTTAAAAAGTTGCAACGCATTGAAGGGAAAGTGCGATCCAGTCAACGCCGACAGTTGAATAGATCTAGCCATGTTAGTCTTTTGAACAGGTCTGCATTTTTTAAAAAGAAAACTAGTTTATCAGTTTTAGAGCCATCTTAAACACCCAAAATAGGCATGTTTGCATTGCAGCTAGAAGGATGGACAAGTTTGGAGTGCATCACTTTTTATTATAACTATTTTGTTGTTAGTATTATATATTATTATAAACTCAAAGATATAGCAATATATAGTAGTTATAGTTACTCCGTAAGCCTGAAAATAATTAGTGAAACGAACCCCTGGAAAATCTTCACCTGGGCCTGCTTTGACTGGACTGCTTTGGTTAGTTGGTCAAACTTGACCATTAACGACATCCACTATGACTACCAATGAAATTTTGAATATTTTATTACCACGGACGACCATCGGTATTATGAAATCTACTAGAAACAATTATCAAATTGGTTCTGAGCGTAAACAGTGGACTTTTTTAATTGACCAGTTCAATCCCCAGGACTCAATTCTATTAAAAATCTTGGAGGTGAAGTCAAAAAAAGATGTTCTAAGGACTTTTGTTCAAAATAAAGGGAGAACAAAAAAACGTTTTACAATGTTCAATTAGAACTTGTATCTCTAAAGTCCTGAAATATAATATCGGATATGTCCGAAATTAATTATAGGCGTAGTATTGTGTCAAACCAAATTATACGGATTATAGCAATTATTTGATTTATTTGTATACCCTTGCAGGGCATTTTAATTTCAGTGAGAAGTTTGCAACGCAGTGAAGGAGTCACCTCCGACCATATAAAATATATATATTTTAGATCAGCATCAACAGCCGAGTCGATCTAGCCATGACCGTCTGTCCGTTTCTACGCAAACTAGTCTCTCAGTTATCTATCAGCTATCTGAATGAAACTTTGCAGTTAGTCTTCTATATAATCCCACTCGTGTATATATCCGACGACTAGCTGTCATAGGAACGAACGGTAAATTTGTACAAAACAAAAGTATAACTTTTTCAGTTTTCAACAGAATTTGATCAATTTTTCATATAGCCATCAAATATTATTCTACAAATTTGTGTATGTGTAAATTATATGCAAATCGGACTATATATCATATAGCTCCCACAGGAACGATCGAGAAATTAATGCAATTGAACATTATACCTTTCAAGTTTTCAACAGATTTCATTAAATTTGAGATATATCCGTTTTTTTATTCTAGAATTTTAATTTTAATTTTATGAAAATCGGACGACTATATCATATAGCTGCCATACACAAGATCGTTAGATAATGTAAAGCTGTAAATATAATATATATAGGTGAATAAAACGAAAGTAGGCTTTACTATAATTGTTTTTTTTTTTTTTTTAACATAAATATATATAATTTATTTTGTTTTAATTCCCATTGATCGAAGTTCTATCTGCAAGGGTATATAAACTTCGGCGTGTCAAAGTTAGTTTCCTTTCTTGTTTTAAATAAAACGGATTTTCATAAAGTTTTTACTGGAAGTATATTCTATTTTTAGACTTTTACTGTCTTTTATAGATACTATCTTATTATTTAAAGGTCTTTTGTACAAGGGTTTAACAAAATAGTCAGGAGAGCATAAGAGACATCTTCCCACGAACTCTATACATGTATATATCTGATAGGCATCACCAGTAGTGTAGATTTAGCTATGTCTGGCTGTTCATATCGTATTGGAGCCCTTATGAATACAAATAAGGGCATTTGAAGGGATCGCTTTGGGCTAATGCGCGCTTACGCTCTGAAAACCAATGTTTATATATCATTTGAGCTTAAAACATTGAGTGTCTGATAATGGATTTCAAAAATAACATTCTGTGAGGAGTGATTTGGCTGATCAGCAGAACATGACAGATTGATGTGTTCCCATAAACATTGAGCAAACTTGTTTGGTGTTTTGATAATCGATAACGTCGTTATTACGCTTACGCGACCGTTTATATAAGAAATATAAAAGACAGGCAAATTAGGGGCTACATTTTATAAAACTTAAATTGGCTATGAAGCAGAGATTCTACTTTTAGATTGACTGCATTTGCACTATAATAATGTCGGTGATTATCAGTTATACGATTTCAGACCCGCACATGAACCCTAATTGTACGTCAGTGCTAGAAATTAGTTTACTTTGGTGATTTGAACTTGAAAAGTATGTACCAATATCATATCTACATTTGTGGCTTTAAATGTTTGTTGTTGTTTTGATTCCATTAAAACTAAGGAAGCGACGTTGGGATAATCTATAATGCCTTTGATTTTTAGTAAACAACGTCTAGACTAAGAGGACATATGTACATAACTTGAATTATTCCATGTGTTTCATATCAGATACAAATATTCTGCCATATGCACACGCACCATAGCTATGGTTGGGGTAGCTCTAGTATTCAAATGTAATGTCCCAATAAGGGAATTTACCTATTTGTTTGATAACAAATCATATAACTGAGATAGGCTCCACCGGTTACTCATCGCAATCAGCTAGTTGGCAACCGGTGGCTGTCAGCAAAATTAACAGAGCCGATGCTTGGCTTATCGAGAGAGCGATGTACATTTTGGAAGCTACCTCGTAGTGTTTTTTTTTTCACTTATCAGCACTCTTATCGCTGCAAAGCGGCATGGTCAGCGCCCGCCGCCTGTTGTCTTGGACGCTGGCAAACTCTCGATGGCCCGCTGACCTTGAATACTTAAAACGCGAATTGTTGATAGGTGATGGATTCCAAAACACGCCTACTGGCCGCTAAGCCACGCGTTAGATGACGAACGGCTGTGAGAAAACACGCGCCCGTCTTAAAATAGCAAATCAAGCCAATTAGTAGCCGAGCACTTCCAGTAACGAACCCTCTCCTCTCTCTCTCGCTTCCACTCTCCCTGTATAGCTATCCGTTAATCAACATACCGCTGCCCGGGACAATACCCACCAAGATTGTGCTGCCCTATGACGCCGGCCCTCTGCCGGCATACTACAATCACAGTAGCTCCACCGTTGCTCAGCCGCCCTTTCAGCCAGCCCCCGGAGATCCCAAGTCTGCGACTGTTGGTCCTGAGCTTCTATCTAACGCCAGTGCCACAGACCGAAATCCGCCGCCAGTGTTACCCTGGGCGCAGAGCAGCCCTGCCTTCTACGTCCAGCAGATAACTTTGCGCGCAAGCGTTCTGCCCTGGACCGAGGGGATGCAACTGATGGATGCGTTTCGTGCGCCGCTCTACGAAGTTTTTAAATTGCTTGAAATTGTGAGAAATCACCAAAGCAGCGAGAAGTGAGTAGTATCAGAAAACCGACTGCAGCCACGGAGATGCTAATTGACTCGATTTCCTTTTATACCCTCCCAGCCAACGCACCCTGGAACATAACTGTTTGCATGTGGAGAACGTGAAGCGCGGGGCTCACGGGCAATTGGGACAGATCTTCCCAGAGTACGGATGTCTACTGCTCTCGCCGGCCAACCTATGGACACAAAATGCCCAGAACTTCACCCGGGACACAAATATTTTGAACACAATATTCCAGTATCATGTAAGTGAATTATTTCTTTTCAAATTGTGTAAATAACTCAGATCTGTTTTAAAGGAGCAAAAGTTGACCGTCTAAAACTAGGCTGTCTCACTACGTCATTGATTGCGGTTGGCAACCTTACCTTAGGTTGAGCGCCATGTGTTATGCACACTTTTTCGCAGTCTAGACTCTAGACTGTAGACAAGCCAGACCTTTGCTTTTCAATATGTATGCATTTGAATGTGAACGCTACCGAGTTGTCTAAGCCGATTTGTTTCAAGCTAATGAAAAGCACACAAAACACACCGCTTAATAGCTCTCTCTCCGCTTTGAGAGCTAGCGAATCTTCTAAACACATTAAAGATACGATGCACGAGTATATACATATATGCATGTGTATCTCTCCGATCGCAGGAGAGTGATTCACACTTGACACGATTTGCTTTGACGACAACATTGACCGCAACTTTTATATGTTTAAAAAAATCTCAAAATTAATAATAAAAATAACCCTTTGCCTTGCTTTAATCTTTATCGGTTCCATAATAAGCTTGTGCGGAAAGTTTTTATTAACAATTTAAAAACTCGGCATATAAAAATATTTCATGGCTGTGATTGTAATGTAAGATTCCAAGTAAATTGGCCACTGAGGAATCGAGGATATTTTAACTGAGATAAGGGAAAATCAGCAAATGAATTTACGCGTTAAAGCTTACAGTGTTACTTTATACGGAATATATTAAGAGGTATGCTGATAAGAAACTTGGAAATGAAATGAAAAATTTGATAAATCAGATTTACGCACTGACTCGGAATCTAAGGTCCGTTAGGGTCATGGTCAAGAGTTTCACGTCTGTTTGGTTTTTTTTTACCCGATACTCATACGCTACGATATTATTACTTAGTGTTGACCGATATAGAAGTCCGGTTTTTTATAACTTTACGCAAAATTGTAGATTAAAATAAATTGTCTATATCTCATATTTGATGAAAATCTAGTGAAAACTGAAGTTATAATCTTTAATTTTATTAATTTCTTTTATTTCTTATAAAATGGCTATGTATCAAATTTGATGAAAATCTGTTGAAAACTGAAAATGTTATACTTTTTAATTGAATTAATTTCTCGATTGTTCCTATGGGAGCTATATGATATAGTCGTCCAATTTTCATAACATTTTACACAAAATTGTAGAATAATATGAAATGGCTATATCTCAAATTTGATCAGATTCTGTTAAAAACTAAAAATGTTAAATTTTTTTGTAAAAATTTTCCGATCATTCCTATGGCAGCTATATGATATAGTCGTCCGATCCGGCCCGTTCCG
The DNA here is from genome assembly GCF_035046125.1 of Drosophila serrata. Classification (NCBI taxonomy): domain Eukaryota; kingdom Metazoa; phylum Arthropoda; class Insecta; order Diptera; family Drosophilidae; genus Drosophila; species Drosophila serrata. Next base: position 340,998 of record NW_028257165.1, read on the forward strand.
ACATATATATGAGTGAGAGTATATAGAAGACTAACTGCAAAGTTTCATTTAGATAGCTTCAAAACTGAGAGATTAATTTGTTTGCGTAGAAACGGACAGACGGACAGACGGACATGGCTAGATCGATTCGGCTGTTGATCTTGATCAAGAATATATATACTTCATATAGTCGGAGGTGCCTCCTTCACTGCGTTGCAAACTTCTGACTGAAATTATAATACCCTGCAAGGGTATAAAAAAAGTTTGGATTTGGGGCTCTGATTATGATAAAGTGTACAATGTTGTTGGATAGCTCAATCCGAATACAGGGTTCATTTAACCCCACCAGATCAGTAGTGCATAATACCTTCAAAAAACCATATCACCCCAATCAGAATATATATTATTGTTTAAATTTACTTTTATTTATTTCTATATTTTTTATTAATTCAAAAATATTGACAAATGTATTATAAGGCCTTTGTCAATATGAGATGTAAAGACCCATAAATTTGTCATCGATTAATTTTAATTATTCTGGCAGCTATATGATACAGTAGTCCGATCTGGCCCATTCCGACATACATATACCGAGTGAAAGTATATAGAAGACTAACTGCAAAGTTTTATTCAGATAGCTTTACAACTGAGAGACTGGTTTGTTTGGAAACGGACAGACGAACATGGCTAGGTCGACTCCGCTGTTTATGCTGATCCAATAGTCGGAGATGACTTCTTCACTGCTTTGCAAACATCTGACTGATATTATAATACCCAGTGAGGGTATAAAAATGTTTACCCCTTTATATATCGTCACTCAGTAAATTTAATTTTAACTCTCTTCTAAAAATATACTTTAATTTTATGCAAACTTTATCTTTTTCCAGAACTTGCAAAAGTCGAAAGTTTCCGCTGCTGAAATGCTTTTTGGCTTACCCATGCAGGATACGGGCTTTAAGCGCTACCCATTGCGGGCTCGCTCACGGATTATCCAGTATGCCCTGACTCTGGTACTCAAGCACAATGACGTGGAATATTTGGAAACTCTGAAGGACAAGTTACTCCGACACTACCCGCCGCTGCCCGAGTCATCTGCATATGCGGAGGAGCCGTCAACAATAACCTACATATTTTACCCGGGCGAATACAGGATGTGGGAGCTAGTACCATACACGGTGGCGTTTATGTTGGTGTTCGCCTACGTCTACTTCTCAGTACGCAAGATCGACGTGTTCCGCTCCCGCTTCCTACTAGCCCTGTGTAGTGTCTTTACTACAGCTGGCAGTCTGGCAATGTCCTTAGGACTCTGTTTTTTCTTCGGCCTGACGATATCTCTGCAGTCAAAAGACATATTCCCGTACTTAGTCATCCTTGTGGGACTGGAGAACAGCTTGGTAATCACGAAGAGTGTTGTGTCCATGGACGAGACGTTCGATGTGAAGATCCGCGTGGCCCAGGCTTTGAGCAAGGAGGGCTGGCACATTTCAAAGACACTGCTAACGGAGATTACCATTTTAACTATTGGCCTCGCCACATTCGTACCCGTCATCCAGGAATTCTGCATATTTGCAATAGTCGGCTTGCTTTCAGATTTTATGCTGCAGATGCTACTGTTCTCGACTATCCTGGCTATGAACATAAAACGGGCCGAATACACAACAGAAGCAAAGCATCTCCCAAAGATGATGTTAAGTTGTACTCAGGGGACTGCTGGGCGACAGGACTTTCGCTTTTTCGGGGCTGCCACGACGATGCCATCAACCTTTGTTCCGGGCACCTTCCAGCGCTCCCAGTCTCATCCGAAACTGTGCTTTGCTGATGCCGCTGGTGTCGGCGAGCGGTCAAATCTAGTCAACCCTGGACACTCGCCAGTGGAGCAGCGTATTCCAAAGCGTATAAAGATTGTGAACTTTTGGGCGCGTACTCGCTTCTTTCAGCGCGCCTTTATGATCTGGATGATTGTTTGGATCTGCTCTATAGTATACAATTCAGGGTGTCTAGAGCAATTGTTCAGCATGCAAAGCAATGGGACGATGACAGCCACTATGGAGCTGCAGCGGCGCCTTCAGGCGGGGCGAGGAGCTGTCAGCAGCTTTTTCGAGGGGTGGCAGACGGCAGACGGACAGCGAACAACAACTACGAGTTCCACACCTAGTAGCAGCGCCTACTCCACACCAAACGATGCACCTCCTGCCCTCACGAATGAAGTGAATGAGACGGGCGAAGAACTGCTGCGACTGCGGTACCCTAACTTTGACCTAAACTATTTCCTTTCAAACTTTCACTGGTCGACAATAATGAAGCAATATAACGTCTCACTGAGTGGCCAGTATGTCACCCTGCTGCCCAGCATTCGCCTAAGCCACGCTCTCACTCCAGAGCTAGCTGCACTGTTGCGAAATCCGCAGGAGCAACTGCAGCAAAACTTTCAATGGAAGGCTTTGGCTGCTGCCCTAGATCCGTTGGACTTTAACGATGATGATGTGCATCGCGAGTCGCCGATGGTTATGCCGGGTGGAATGCCGTTGGTCCCGAAGAGTCCAATGGAAATATTCTTTGCTATTCTGCTTTGCTGCATCAGCATCTTCGTGCTTTGCTACACGATGGTCGTCTTTTACCGCTGCATCTGCACTAGAAACTATGCCGAGTGGCGATCCAGTTGGCACGAGTTCGAAGCGCCCCACAAGCAGACGGAGCAAATTCTTGAGGGCGTGCCGACGCAAGTCGCTGGTCATAAGCACCGCATCGAGTGTCTGGTCTCCGATGGGGTTTACATCATTAGCTGCTGCCTCAAAGGTCAAATCCGCGTTTGGGATGCCCGTAGCGGGGAGCAGCTGGCAAGCATTGCCCGTTCAGACATGCAGATCTCGCAGCCAAGGTCGGACGGGCAGACTTTAGTGCGCAAGCTACCTGTGTCGCCGGTCTGGTGTTTAGACTACTTTGACAACCTCATAGCAGTCGGTTGCGCCAACGGGCGAGTAGAGTTGTGGGAATCTCCGGCCGGCGTGCTAAAGTGCGCCTACCAGGAGGACGCAAAGCGAAACCAAGGCATCACCCACATTCATCTGAATGGAGACCGGGTGATTGTGGCGCGTTTGAATGGACGCCTGGACTTCTATCGTCTGGAGACATACTATAAGGGCAAGCAGATCGATTGGGGATTTACTTCCGCATACAGGCGTAGTAAGTCATACCTGGAGATCCAATTGACACAATTTCACAAATTAATTATCTCTTGTGAAGCTCACGTCCGAACTGGATCAACTGGGAGCCTGGGACTGATGCAGCGCTGCCAGCAGGATATGGCACCGAAGACCACCAAAGAAGAAATGAAAATTACGTTGGAGAGTGTACGGCTCGCACACCAGCAGCCTATAACATGCATGCAGGTTGCCAACGATATGGTCTTCACCGGCAGTCAGGACCACACACTTAAGGTACATGGGCAAAGCAAACCCATATTGAAATCCCGTCAATTTAACTTTCTTGTCTTTCTTGTCTGTGAAAAGGTGTATTGTCTCAACAAGACGGATGTGGAGTATACACTGCACGGACACTGCGGACCCGTTACCTGCCTGTTTGTCGACCGGTGGCAACCGGGCACCGGAGGTTCTGGTTCACAGGACGGCTTACTTTGCGTCTGGGATCTGTTTACGGGCGCATGTATGTACAACATTCAGGCACATGACGGTGCCGTCAGCTGCCTTGCCTGCGCACCGAGCTACGTCATCTCTCTGGGGACGGACGAGCGGATCTGCGTGTGGGAGCGATTCCAGGGCAACCTGCTGACCACCATCAATATCTCCAATGCCTACTCGAGCTTACTGATGCTTACTCCTTCGCTGTTGGTAACCAGTAAAATGGGTACGTGCCTTTTAAGCTTTCAAGTCTGCAAATCCTTTTAACTTATTTTATACATAATAATAATATCGCAGGCTCTCTCATCGTGTGGGATGTGCGCACAGGGCAGCCGGCTCGCGAGGTCAAACTGGACTTTGCCAATCGACAGCTGTGCCCAAAAATCATGATGCTTGCCTGCGATTCCGTGATTTGCGACTATGGTAATGAGATCCGCGTCGTGCGCTTTCCCATAGTGGCCGATAAGTGCCACTGAAAAAGTGGGGATCATTAGATCATTAGATCTTGGTTTTCTGAATAGCCTCGAAACTAACTCAAATTGAAATATGGTTTTCAAACATATTTACGATTTAGCCAGTGGGGCTTTTTATTTAAGTTATTATGATTCACTATGATTTAGTTGTAATATTGGAACACCAAGTGTGTAAACAACTTTGATAGGTTAATGGATCTAAACTAAATGATGAATTAAATATATATACACATATATTTTTGCGTAACTACATTTTAACTAAAAATAGTGTCTTAAAACGCCTCAGCATAACACAATGACTAAATTTTAGATTAAAACTATATGTATATTTATTAAAATCCCCTACGCTTAATTTTCTATATGAAAAGTAAAACTTACCACAAATAAACTCCCATTTTGTAAAATGCATAGTTACTTTTAAACTGTGTTTTGCTTTGTCCCAAGGGCCATCAAAAGTGAAAAATTTTCAACGTTTAAACTGAATTGGTATTTAAACTGCTGCTTTCCGAATTTAGGTCTTCTTGCTTTGTTCTTTTTTGATCGTCGCTGTATAACAACAAAAATGAAGTTGTGCATTGTTTCATCTTGCGGCCTATTGTTGTTAATAATTTCGTTTCTTGATTGTCTTTGTTATTATAAGTAATAATATAAAATTATATTGTTTTTTTAATAATGCCTGCTATAAGACGACCTAAAATTGGACGGCCACACGTGGTGCACATCGGCAAATGACAATTTGTAATATTCAAAGACAATATTAACTTGTATTTTCTATTAAACAAGAATATTTCTTTGGTTGCCCAGTATTGAACGGGTTAATCGAGTTAAAATAAAAAGTATAAATTATATGTTTAAGTTAGCCGAACGGATGGAATTAGTTATACATGTCCAGTTAATTATTGGTTCCTGTTTACATAATTCATAGATGTCAGTGTATTTAAATCGAGATACCGATTTCTTGGTCATGCGTATTTTAGGCATTTCAATAGGATCTGTAAGAGGTCTTGTATTGAGTTGCATGAGTCGTAAAGTGGGTTGTTGTTGACTATTTGGACAGACTGTATTTGTCAAAGGAGTGTCCACTTTAAATCCGATTTAGTTATTTTGTTTCCAGACGATTGAAGTAGTCCTCTTTTCTAAAAACATTGGCTTGAAAGTTGTGTGTGGTTGTAGAAGAGAGTACGAAGAATAAACTATAAGTTCTTTCACAATCCATCTTTATTTGTGTAAAAATTTTATTAATGGCATCATTTAGACTCCACCTTAAATAAATAAAAGTTCCATTGTGTTTTGCATTTTTTGTTGCAGCATCTGCTAAATCGTTTTTCATTATGTAGTAAAATTGTTTATTATCTTTTTCAGAATATTTTGTTGAATGAAATTGTTTTAGTTTTAGTTCATAATTATTAGGTTAGTAAGGCAATTTCGAAAAAGTTCTGTGATAAATCAAAATCTATAGCGTTTTCTAGGGCTGTTAGTAAGTTAGCAGTCAGCGAAGACACTTACTTTTGTTCGGGTAAAAACTTTTCATAGTATTAGACTTCATATGCACGGAGGCACTTCCCGAGAAAATATCACCATCAGTGAAAAGAATTTTAAAGTTTTTGGAGTTCATTAATTACATTTTTGCTATGTATAAGGACCTAATCAGAGTCTGGTTATTTAGACTTGAATCGCGTCACTCCGAAATCTACGACTGCCGATGAGGTTAATGCTTGCCTGAAATCGTCAATTTTGTGGTGTCCAGTCAAGAAATTGACCACGAATATGAGAGTCACTTTACAGAATGACGCCCACAGTGATGTGAGTCAACGAACTTTTTTGGTGCCTAATGTGTGGGCCGTGTCGGGGGGATCTACCATATTTTTCGCAAACTTGATAAAGTAAGCCTTTCATTTGGAGCCATTTCCTTTTATATAATCAGCCGGCATTAATTTTTTTCTGTACATATTATCGAAGTATTACGTTTAAGCATAATTTTTTATCTATGCAAAATATAGAATATAGAGAGATAATTATTTAAATCACAGTGCAGCAAATAAAAATATATATAAAAAAAATTAATTAAATAATATTACAATAATAATAAAATATAAATTATAACTTTTTGTTTTAAAAAAACATCGAAATAATTCCTACATTCATTACAGTCACCCATATTTATTATATTTACAGTTTTACACTCACACGTACTCATGGTTCGGCATTTTCCCCTATATTTAACGATCATTTCTATGGCAGCCATGTTTATAAAATAGTTTACCGATTTTCATAAAAAAAAAACTGAAATAAATAATAATAGAATAATACAAAATGGCTATATTACGAGTTTGAAAATATAGTGAAAACTGAAAAATTTTTAAGTTTTAGTTTTATAAATTTTGCGATTTTTTCTATCGAATCTGTATGATACAGTAGTCCAAATTGTATCAGAAGTTCTAAAACAATACAATATCTCACATATATGTATATTAAAAATATCTGAAATATATTAAAAATATATTGAAAACTAAAAAACCGATCGCTGCCCTTGTTTTTTTTATAGGACCAAAAGAGCGAATTTGTAATTGATTATAAATTTGCCAACAATGTATTCATTTAATTTCGAAAAGTTTTTCTCTGATAGTATTTATATGATTAACAAATATGCGAACTAAAAACAAAATTAAAAGAAAAAAAAGATTAAAAGATAATTATAATGTTTTGTAAAATGTTGAAAAATTCTGTGAATTTGTGTAATAAACGGAATATACATAGTTACATCAACTCGGCTCTTAATGCTGATCAAGAATATATATATTTGATTAATAGGGTCTGAACTGATTCGGTCACATGCTTTTGACTAAAACATAATACCCTCTGCAAGGGTATAATAATGAAATGACACAGAGAAGGCTGTTGATTTAAGAGTATTTGCACCAAAGAGAATTTTGTATTGTTTGTTTTCTTCGAAACAGCTGATAAATAAAGAGTTAAATAAAAAGCTTTCAAGTATTGGTTCTTTGTCAGCAAAATGACAATGTTGGAAAACAGGAAATGAGAACAAAAATAACTTTCTATATACAAAAATGATTTTATTTGAAAAACATGAATTAACATGAATTTTAAATAAGAAATGTACACACAAATATAAAATTAATAGAAATATGTCATATAATAATTATACTCATGTCCTATTTAAGGATTGAGAAGAGAAAGAATCTGGATATAATAATTCAATTCCAACAAGAAAGGAAGCTAACTTCGGCACGCCGAAGTTTATATACCCTTGCAGATATAACTTCTATGACTTGGAATCCCAACAATATAAATTATATTTATTTGTGTTAAAAAACAATGAAGTAATACCTGCTTTCATTTCATTCACCTTTACATATTATATTTGCAGTTTTACAGTCACAGATGTGCATTTTTGCTCCATATCTAACGATCGTTTGTATGGCACCTATATAATATAGTAGTCCGATTTTCATAAAATTTTACACAAAATTTAAGATTGATATAAAATGGTTATACTTCAAATTTGATAAAAATCTGTTGAAAACTGAAAATGTTATAATTTTTTAATTTTTAATTGTCTTAATTTCTCGATTGTTTCTATGGGAGCTATATGATATAGTTGTCCGATTTTCATTAAATTTTATACAAAATTGTAGAGTATAGTAAAATGGCTATATCTTAAATTTGATCAAATTCTGTTGAAAACTGAAATTGTTATAATTTTTTTTGTAAAAATTATCCGATCATTCCTATGGCAGCTATATGATATAGTCGTCCGATCCGGCCCGTTCCGACATATATACGAGTGAGAGTATATAGAAGGTTAACTGTAAAGTTTCATTCAGATAGCTTCAAAACTGAGAGACTAGTTTGCGTAGAAACGGACAGACGGACAGACGGACATGGCTAGATCGACTCGGCTGTTGATCCTGATCAAGAATATATATACTTTATATGGTCGGAGGTGCCTCCTTCACTGCGTTGCTAACTTCTGACTGAAATTATAATACCCTGCAAGGGTATAAAAAGAAAGAGTATTAACACGTTGAACAAACCACTTTGACTAAGAAACCTGAAGACTCACTAACAACAGAAAAGAACGTAAATAATACAATTGTTTCCATTAAATAATAAAAGCTCGCGAATGTTGCGTGACATATGTATGTATGTATGTATGTACCAGAGAGACTGAGATTAGGAAGTGTTTGAGAGAACAGGTAAGCTCGCGGGAACACCTTGGTTATCAGTTACGGCGGAGAGCCAAACGCAAACCTCGGAGTCCAGTTAACACCAAGTCGGATAAAATCCGATCCCGCGGCCCTCCTCCTCCCGCCCTGACACATAGCGAACAGAGAGCATCGGTAGCAGCCGATGAGTTGGCTCGCTTATCATCTGGTCGCTCTTTATGCGAATTTCTTCAGAGGTTCAGTGTCGAGAGGAACGTTGTGTCGAACGGAAGTGCGCTGGAAAGCCACTGCGCAGCTAACAAATAGAGCAAAAGAGAGATAACATAAAAAACCCCACGAAAACCGGAGCGATAATGCTTTGGTGGAGCAAGAAGGGGGAGAAGGACAACAGCCGGCCCAGCCAGGCGCTGGTGCCCCAGGACCCCCGGACGAGCGTTAAGACCACGAGTGCCTCCACAGAGACGACCAACACGGCCGTGCAGAACTCTACAATCACCGACAGCAACAAACAGACCATCACCTTTTTGTCCACACGCCAGACGGTGACGCACACCCAGCGAGCGCTGATCACGGAGACGACGACTCGCCGCACTCCCAGTCAGGCCGAACTCGAGGCACTGTTCGCGCAGATGGGGATGGGCGGGGAGGGAGCCACCGGCACCACGACCACCACCACTACGGTTACCTCGCGCTCCCGTCCACCGAGTCTTAATGGCGTCTCTCTACGTTCCACGCAGCCCTTCAAAGCCACCGCCAGCAGCGCTGGCAAACGGTCCAGTACCCTGGTCAAGACGGAGCAGACAACAGTTACCAAGAAAAATGGACTTAACGTCACTCAGCACCTGGAGACGCATCGCGTGGACCTCAAAGGAAAGCCTGCCTGGACGCCGTTCAATTCCAATGCCATCAGTTCAAGCTCCACCTACGTATCCCCCTACGCCAAGAAGCCGAGTCTGGCCATCACAGGTTCGTCGCCTAGCCCAAAGGTCGCCACCGTCTCTAGTCCGCTCAGTATTCCCAAGCCAACACAATCAGCATTCGAGAACTTCTTAAAAACGTCTTCAAAGACTACAGTGAAGCCGCTAACGTCAACCGCCGTGCCGAGGCCCTACGTAAGCCTTGGCTCCTCTGCGTCCTCCACTAAGGCGAAGGCCACTTTCAGTGGCTTGGACGCCCAGGGTTCTCTCAGCTCCATCGGAGCAGCGAGCACCAAGTCTAGCCTAACAAAGACCAAGCTGAAGCCGGCTAGAGTGTACATATTCAATAATGAGCGTTTTGATACTAAAAATGAGTTCCGCGCTGGAAGTGCTAACGATGTGAAGGCCCTGCGGTCCACCTTTGAGCGGCTGAAATGCAAGGTGGAGGTAATTACCGACCCCACATTGGCCACCCTCAAACGCACAGTGAAAACGCGTAAGTATGCGACTTAGATGTACATTAATGTAGCCTACATAAGCATATGGATCTTTTCATACAGTGGAAACAAAGGACTTTGGAGACAAGAGTGCTCTGGTCCTCGTGTTTCTCAGCCATGGAACGCGCCATGACAGACTCGCGGCCAAGGATGACGACTATTCACTGGACTACGACGTGATCTTCCCCATTCTGCGCAACCGTACCCTAAAGGACAAGCCCAAGCTGCTCTTCGTCCAGGCCTGCAAGGGCGCCAATGAGCTGGGCGGGTTCATGACGGATGCCGCCCAGCCCAACGGGTCCCCCAACGAAATCCTTAAGTGCTATAGCACCTACGAAGGCTACGTTTCTTACCGCACCGAGGACGGCACCCCCTTCATTCAGACGCTTTGTGAGGCTCTTGATAAGTCTGGTAAAACGTCCGACATTGATGCCATAATGACGAGCGTGCGACGCGTGGTCAAGTCACAAACCAAGTAAGTTGACTCTAAGCAAAGCAATTGCAAAGAATAATTCTTTTTTTGTTTTAAGGGATGGCCAAATACCATCTGTCACCAGCACCCTCACCTCTAAGTACGTCTTCGGAGATTACATATGATCATCATTCTACGAAGTATTTTTTGTATTATATTTCCTCATTCGAGATTAACAGTATCAAAAGTGGGTCAACATTAGTAGCTACTAGCTACCTAAATGATTTTCTGGGAGCCATTTTCTTTGTGATTCATTAAAAAGCTAAATAGCTGATTTAGCGTTATCCAAAATCGATTTTAAATTGGTATTTGTAGGGTTTTGCATTTTGGACATTAATTGGGAATCACACCGGAAATACATACGTATATAATATATAGAATCTTATCATTTATTATGGCTTACCCGACATGATAATGTCTGTGGGAAACATACGAAACAAAATGGTTAGCTCGGTGAAACTTTTAAATTGCATGGAAAAGTGTACACAATTCGCGCCTAAATATATTGTGTAGTACAAGATGTTAAAGTAAACAAAAAATAAATGTGCGGACACCTTATGCACCCTGCTTTTCTTTATTTACAGTCATTTAACTAATCCCTAAGTATTTTAAAGAATGCGCCAAATTGAAATTATAATCATATTTAAATAATGTGGTCATATCTTATAAAAGGTTCAATAATTTCGTGCATCATGTTAATTTTAATTGTTCTGTTATTAGAAATAATGAAATGTAATATTCATAGAAAAAAGGTGAGGTAGCTCATAGCAAGGCTCATTATTTATCTGTATCCGGATCTGTGTAATTTTGATACACTTGCACAGTGTTATCTCTTGTATTATTCTAAAATTTCGGTTGCAATTTTATTATTCATTTATTTATATAAAGCTAGCGGTTTGTTATAAACCTACAAGACTAACTTAAAATTATGAGCTTGGCTGCTGAGGCCTACCGCTCGATCAAGTATGTACAGTTTTAATGTTATATGATGGGCTTAAGGTTAGATTTTATGGGTGAGGTTGGCTTTGTGGAGGAATGAGAGGATTTTCTTAGAATTTTCTGTTGTTGGGTTTCCAAGAAGTTGGGTTGGGTTTTCCCAGGAGAATGATGTGATTCTTTATTGGGAAAATGCAGTGCAATTGATTAATATGTGTTGTATGTCTATTGCGGCATTATTGCATAAGGGGAAAGTGTTTTTGAGAGTTCTTTCCATAAAGTGGGCGTTTGTGAGTTGTGTGGGTCCTAGATTGATTATTATATGTTGTTGTCTGTTAAGGTTTGTGGTTTTGCGACAGAAGTTTGGAGAGGTGTTGAGATCTGTTTGTACCATTGGGACGTTTGGTTTGCCAGATCTTTCTGTATGCGAGTGTAGTATTTTTTTACATGTTGCGTGATGTGTTTGGAGTTGAGGTTGTTAGTTACTATGAATCGATATTTCTGAGCTTCCTTGGCTGTCTTGTCGGCTTCTTTACCTTTTATCTGTGGCTTAGGATCCAGATTAGTTTAATTTTAGGGAAGAGTTTGGTGTTTATTTTTCTGATGTGCAAGAGTTGGTGGTAGGCTATGGGGGATGTGGTGTTTTTGTTGTAATGGGATAGGGATGTGTTTGTGGCTTTTAGGATTATTTCTGGGTTGTATTTTTTGTATGGGTAGTTTTTAGCTGGGGAGAGTTGGAGGGATAGGGTTTTGCAGGAGTCAATGATTCTATCAATTCTGCTGGGGTACCTGTGTTTTCTTCTTGTTGGTTTCAGGAATTTTCCAATTGGGGAGTCATGAGAGTGAGCAAGTTTGTCCTTATGGAGTTTCTGTCTGATTTCAATAGTTATAGTAGTTAGCTTATTTTTGACTCGATCAGAAGATTGTTCGTTGGCGTTGTTCTGAAAGCACCAAGGGCTGCCCTTATTGCTGAGTTTTGACAGGATTTGAGCAGTAATCTATTTTGGAGACGAGGAGGGAGTTTGTGATTTGGATGAGGGAGACTGTGTTGCAGTTGTATTTCCTTGAGGAGAGGTGTTTAATGATGTTAAGGGGACTGGAGAGGGATGTTTTTAGGTTGTTTATGTGTGAATTCCAGTTATATAAATTGTTAATTTTTATCTAGAGAAAGGGATTATCCAGAGGAGGAACAACATTCTCGGATTTGCTGGATTAGGGTTGTTAGGTTATTTTGAGGGTTTTTAGGATTATTAGATGGCGTAGGCAGTGAACTTGATGTGTTTTGAAAGGGAGATAATGTTGGTAAGGGAGTTGTAGGATATTAGGAACAGAATGACTGAAATAGGGGTTCCTTGTGGGATACCGTTATTGAGGGGGAAGCTATGGGTGAGAGATGTGCCGCTTCTGACTATAATTTTTAGGTTAGAAATGAAGTTGTGGACGTATTTTATTATGCGGGGGCCTAGTTTCCATTCCTCCAACTGGCGGATGAGAGTGCGGATGCCAATTTTGTCGAAGGCTTTATAGAAGTCAAGAGATAGTATTGATTTATGTTTTTTTTTTGAGACAAGGATCTGGTTGCAAGGTGGTCTACGTAAAGTAGACTATCTAGAACACATTTGCCTCTTTTAAAGAATTGGTTGTGATGTATGAGTTTGTTTGTTAAAACAAATCACCCTTTCGCTAGGATTTCATCCAGAACTTTGGCCATGCAAGGGTTGAGGGAAATGAGGGATGAGTGGAACAAGGCTGACTTTATTTTAAGGAGATGGGTGTACTTTTTATCATTGTGTAAGAAATGCGGTCTAGACCTGGTGTGTGTCCTTTTAATGAGTTTATGGCTGAGTTTAGTTCTATAAGTGTAATATTTTTTTCTATTTTAAGGGCTGTTGGGGAGTTTTGTTGGGTGCATTCCACAGAGCCACATGTTTGTGGGTCGGAGTTTGGATGGATTTCAGAGGTGAATTTTGTGATGGAGGATTTTTTGGCTTTCCTAATGGATCTTGTGAAAATGGCATTAGCTTTTTTGTATTCGATAATATTTTATATGTTGATGTTGTTTTTTAGGGTTCTCCATTTGAGGTTTTTATTTTTTTTTAGAAGTGCAATGTTTTTGTTCTACCGGGGAACAGTGTGAGGGAGGGAGAAGGTGGTGTTCTGAGGTATGGTTAGGTGGGCAGAATGGATCAGAATTTGTTTGTTGTTTCTCGTCGAAACAGTTAAAATGTATTTATTTAACGAATGGCAAATTAAAGTATAACATTCGAAGAATGTCTTGTAACATATTTATAAAGAAATATTTAACAAGAAAGAAAGCTAACTTCGGCACGCCGAAGTTTATATACCCTTGCAGATAGAACTTCTATGAATAGGAATCCATACAATATAAATTATATATATTTGTGTTAAAAAACAATGAATAATAATACCTGCTTTCATTTCATTCACCTATACATATTATATTTGCAGTTTTACATTCACAGATTTGCATTTTTCCTCTACATCAAACGATCGTTTGTATGGCACCTATAAGATATAGTCGTTCGATTTTCATAAAATTTGACAAAAAATTTAAGACTAATATAAAATAGCTATACCTTAAATTTGATGAAAATTAGCTGAAAACTAAAAAAGTTATAAATTTAATTGTATTAATTTCTCGATCGTTCCTATGGGAGCTATATGATATATTGGTCCGATTTTCATAAAATTTTACACAAAATTGTAGAGTATAGTAAAATGGCTATATCTTAAATTTGATCCAATTCTATTGAAAACTGAAAAAGTTAAAAATTTTTTTGTAAAAATTTTACGATCATTCCTATGGCAGCTATATGATATAGTCGTCCGATCCGGCCCGTTCCGACATATATACGAGTGAGAGTATATAGAAGGCTAACTACAAAGTTTCATTCAGATAGCTTCAAAACTGAGAGACTAGTTTGCGTAGAAACGGACAGACGGACAGACGGACAGACGGACAGACGGACATGGCTAGATCGACTCGGCTGTTGATCCTGATCAAGAATATATATACTTTATATAGTCGGAGGTGCCTCCTTCACTGCGTTGCAAACTTCTGACTGAAATTATAATACCCTGCAAGGGTATAAAAATATGGCAATGGTAGCACCTGTCCGGACGTGTCTCGAAAAAAAAGTTGAATTGCGGTGCCATTCATAACTCGGTTCCGGATCAATGAAAATTAAAAAATCCAAATTCATTCGTAAAATTATAGAATACCCCAGGTAGGCCTGTCGAGTTTTTTTGAAATTCCATTTTTGAAGTGAAAAACATGATTTTTCGTCTAATTTGTCATTATAAAATCAAAATTATAAAAAAAAATAAAAAACTCGACAACGTGTTTAATAGTGTTTAAAATTTTAAAAGGATCGGTGCAGGAGTTTTGAAGTTATGATTGGCACCGACTTTGAAAACGTGAGTTGTGAGAAAAGCGCTTTAAAGTTTTAACCACAAAAAAAGTGTAAAACGAAAATCCGGTAAGTATAAAAACACTCATAACTTCGTCAATTTTGCTTTAATTGCCTTGAAATTTTGGAACAATATTCTCCAGATATAATGCATTCAATATAAACATCAACGGCCACGCCATGATACTGCCGACGACTGCCGTCGTAACTGTATTGTGGGCAGAGCGTCGGTTCGGTAGAAGTCGCAGTCGGCGCATTGATGACTGTTGATAACAGTGGCGTATTGATGACATGTGATACTGAAGGGCTTTGATATTCCATTGTAGTATTTTTAACATATTTTAGATTAGTTGTGTATCTTGTTTTTGTTTAATAGGTGTCCATTTCCCCTTAGTCGCTAGATGCGTCAGAGTTAATTTTGGTGGTGTTTGGTAAGGTTTTATAGCATCTTTTTTCATAAAGGCAATGATTCCTTTAGATGTGTTTAGGGTTAGGATTTTAATAGATTTGTTTGGGGATTTAGTTAGAGGGTAATCCGCAGGGGGTAGCAAATTTTGTTGTTTTTGCAGAATTTGTTGAGGTGGCCGAATTTGAAGCAATTGTTGCATCTTAACGGCAGAGGAATATAGGCCCTAACAGCTGTTCTTTGGTAGCCAATCATAAGGAAGTCGGGAAGGTTGTGTGTGCTGAAGGTGACAATTAAAGGACCTAGTCTCCTTAAGAGCGCCGTTGTCTCGTATTAATATTTTTTGAACGTCTGTAACTTGTTGTGCCGGTAGTTCTTGTACTATTGTGTTCACTTCAATTCCTCTTAGGTCGTTGGAGTACATTACTGACTGTGACGCTGATGGTGGGAGCGAAAACTTTAAGCTGCATAAGTTTCAAAGCTTGTACGCTTGTTTTTGTTTTGATGAGCAGCGATCCGTTGCGGAGTTTCTTGCACTCATTAATTTCGCCGCCACAGGATAAAATCAATTTGTTTTTTTACAAGGAAAGGGTTGACGTTGTTGAGGTCGAGGCCGGTGTGAGATCTGGAGATAACTATATATTTAGGTCCTGGGGATTTCAAGAGCTGTCCAGTTGTTACAGTTATTGATGGGGGGTCCCCCATCTCTACGACTCTGTCTTGTACCGTTCGTAGATTTTCGGTTTTTTGTATTGCACTTGCAGTAGTTTTTGTTGGTTTTTACTTGTTTGTTTTCTGATTGCAGTTAAGGTGGAGAAGTAGACGTCTGGTCTCTATGAGAATTAGATTGCTACTGTACAATTTTATTAAAATCTGATTACTATATCATATATCATAGGAACGATCGAGAATTTAGTACAATTAAAAATAAGAAAGGAAGCAAACTTCGGCACGCCGAAGTTTATATACCCTTGCAGATAGAGCTTCGATGGCTAGAAATCCATACAATATAAATTATATATATTTATGCTAAAAAACAATGAAGTAATACCTGCATTCATTTCATTCACCTATGCATATTATATTTACAATTTACATTCACAGATTTGCATTTTTCCTCTACATCTAACGATCGTTTGTATTGCACCTTTATGATATAATCGTCAGATTTACATAAAATTTAACTAATATAAAATGTCTATATCTCAAATTTAATGAAAATCTGGTCAAAACTAAAAAAGGTAAAATTTTTAATTGTATTAATTTCTCGATCGTTTCTATGGGAGCTAGTATATGACATAGTAGTCCGATTTTCATATAATTGTACACAAAATTGTTGAATAATATAAAATAGCTATATCTTAAATTTAATCAAAAACTGTTGAAAACTAAAAAAGTTAATAATTAATAATAATTTTTAACTGTATTAATTTATCGATCGTTCCTATGGGAGCTATATGATATAGTCGTCCGATTCGGCCCATTCCGACATACGAGTGAGAGTATATAGAAGACTAACTACAAAGTTTCATTCAGATAGCTTCAACACTGAGAGATTAGTTTGCGTAGAAACAGACAGACGGACAGAATGGCAGACGGACATGTCTAGATCGACTCGGCTGTTGATCCTCATCAGGAATATATCTACTTTATATGGTCTGAGGTGCCTCCTTCAATGTTGAAATGTACACGAGCAGACTTAAAGAAAATTTTAAGTTGTATCTCTTATCGTAGAAAACAATTCCCATATTCCTTCCAGCTCTAATTCCTTTTTGAAGGCCATATACGAAGACAGTTTCCTAATCGGAGCTGATATATATATATAGATCAGTCCCAGATGCAGTCGTTAAATCTATATATACCTAAATCTATAACACTACGCAACGGATTTTGACGGACGCATTAGAAACTTCTAGTTATCAGTGTTCCCATATTTTATTATGCATGCATATATAAAACTTTGCTATTCAGCAAAAGCCCTAACAATCCGTTTTGTAGTTTTAAATATTTAAGTATGTATATGCAGGCACAACGAGATTTAACATCCTTGAAAATTATAATGTTCTTAGCTGCCTCGAGTACTTACATTTTTAGTGTGCAGAGACTCCTTCTTACCTCGTGTGATATTTTTTGCATCGTCAGAATTACGAAACTCTTGACCCATCGTTACTCCTAGCCAAAATTAATATTTCTACGAATGTTTCTGTCGTAATTACTATTGAAAATTATATTTTGTCGGTTAAGGAAGTACTTCTCGGATAAGTTTCCTTTTCTTTTTTTTCCCCGGAGCATTGCACCTTGACTTCAATAGTAATAGGTACCATAATTGCATAAATTTATAATATAAATTTGTATTATTATAGTACAGTAAATACTTTAAACCAATTGGGTTATCGTACAGGTTTTTTTAAAATATTGTTTAGGAATTAATACCCATCACTCTACTTCTGCACAGGTCCTAGTGCAGCTCCACCTGCAAATCGAACGGGTAGTCTCGGGAATTCAAGCTCTGTCGAAAAAGTTGGGTGTGTTGCCACGCCACGTCGCCCTTGCCACCGCTAAGCTTGGCTACAATCTGGAATCCACTAGAGTTCTCAATAGAAACAGTCCCATCAATGGTCGCAACAGAAACATCGATTTTTCCCTCGCCAAACGTTTTCGTTTCGAAGACCAACTTATAGGACTTTACTTTCAGGCTAGCCTTGCTGAAATCAAACTTCCAAACGATTTCTCCGTATTCGGTGTCCTCGAGTCGCGCTAAGTATGCCATTTTCCAATCGCGCTCTACTTTTCGAAGAATGTTCTTTGAGGAAAACTGAGCCCTTTGCCAGGTTTTATAAGTCTCCAGAACAGTTACACCTCCTGCATCTATAGGCATAGAAAATTTGCCATAAGTGCATGGAAATCTTTGCATTTCATTTATGTTTACTCACCACTGGTGTAGCGTTCGTAGGTATCTGTGGCGCAGCTGTAACGGACATTTAGTTTTCGGTTACGGAGCTCAGGTTCATTTGGGGTGAAAACAAAAATCTGCAAATAAAAAAAACGAATTATGTTATACTTTAATTAACTTAAGCTCACTCACGTTGGTGAAAGTATGCTCGCCGCGCGACTGACGCCAAGATAGGCTTCCGGAACTTCTGCCCTTCAGTTCGTTCTCAGTCGGCTGGCTGCAAACAGGTGAATAGCATTAATAACTTGAGATGAATATTTTTCCCTTTTAAAGGTGGTTGCTGTGACTTACCGCTCGAGGGTCAAGGCGATAATTTCATACAAGTTCCGCTGACTAAGTAACCTACGCCGCTCGGCGGTGCAATTCCTACGCCGCTTGATGCGAATCTCGTCCAGTGTATGCACCAGTTCTTTTTCATCGCACAGCCTCCGAAGTTGTCGGATCTTCTGGTGATCGTTTGTGTAACGCCAGGTCACGTCCTGAACGTCGTCCCGCGAGTATGCGAGTATATAATCAATGCTGCGCTTCCAACCATGCTGGTACATAAGCGGAGAGTCCACAACATTATCAGATGGATCCACGTGCAGCCAGCGCATCTGAGCATCCGAATACACCTCGGTCCATACGTGGTCGAAGTGGGAGTGTACAATACGAGCATCGTAGTCCAGGCAGCGGCACATAAATGTAAAACAGTTAGCATACTCTCCGCAGCGTCCCTTGCGAGAGACCAGAAGCTGAGAGATGTCGTTGTAACGGTAGAACTTGCTTTCCTGGCCGCAGCATACGGTGACCTCCACCCGGACATCGCCGACACGCTCCGTGCGTCTTAGCTTGCTCTCATCGCTTCCGCACACGCGGCAAGGAATGTTGTTAACCCATTCGAAAAACTCGGTATTGAACCAGTTTACCAGCTCGACGAGTAGGAGGTCGCGTATGCAGGGCTCCTTTTCCAGGCACTCGCCCGAGGCGATCCGCTCCTGCGCATCTATAAGTTTCTCGCTTGCCTTGGACGTTAACTCGTCAATGGGGATCAGAGTGCGGCCAGTGGCTAGCAGCAGTTCGTCCTCGTACTGCATAACAGCATCCGAGTAAAGCTCCAACGACTGCAGAAAGTTGTTAGAGGTGCGCTAAAAACGTTTTTCCAGGTCAGAATTCAGCGCGACTAATAAATATATATCTTTGAGGAAAGTCTTACCAGTACTCGGGGAAAGGCGATCCGCTGTCGATATTCCACAGATGGTTTAATAAACAACGGCGAGGGGGTGCTGTTGGTGGCGGCGGATTGTTGGGGCAAACCTTTTGATAATTATAAATGAACCGATTAGAAAGCTATACTAGCTTCACTACACGCCTTACTTTTGGGCACAGCCCCACTGATCCAGGCCGACCGCCGCTCACGCAATGCGTCCCGGTACCTCTGAACCTGCTGCAGGGATGCCTCACTGGGCAAAGTAAATGCGTTTGACCCGGGAGCGCGTGCGAAGCCGATGGCATCTAGCAGTCTCTCACATCCGGGCAGGCTTAGCAACTTTTCCTTGATCGTCTTGTTATCCAGACGTATTGTGCGGAACTTGACGTTATTCGGCTGCGAAAGGATGTTCTCCAGCAGCACCAACAGAATGCGCACTGCTTCCAGGTAGGCATCCCTGACACGCTGCCGCTGCTCCTCCGTGAATCGAGTGGCCGTCGGCTCTATCAGGTGCACCTCCAAATTTATGTCCACCATGTTGATGACTCCTTAGACGCTTTATCAGTTTGGATAGTCTGATGTGGGTGGTGGGTGGCCGAAACAAAGGGGTTAAGTGTTGGAAAGCGCTGAACATTGCAAACCAGTGATGTTGATCGAAAATGCTCCTTCACCTGGCCCAGAACAATTACGATTTCCTGTCCATTTTTATTTAATTTTACTTACTGCAGTTTGCATAATTAGCTTTTTCCCACGGCGTTGCCACGTAATTTAAACAAATTTCGTGTTATTTTCATAATCAAAATTTGTGTATTTGACAGCAATTCTGGAGTATCTGTACAAAGAATTTTGGAGAATTCGACATGGCTCTATTAGCAAGGGTGTGCGGGTCAGAAAGATCAAAATAGCCCACTCTAAAATATCCTTCCATTGAGACAAACTTGAATAAATTTGCCAACTGGAATTCAATGTCATCCCATGAAGTAATGAACAAACTGACCCATTTATTATTTGTATTTTTACTATCTCTTCCGAAGACTTTTTCAGGCAAATGGAACAATAAATCCAAAAATATTGCTAGAAATTCAACTTTTGTGGACTATATTCTTCAAGGATTATTTGTGAAGCCAATGTAAGAGAATGAGTAGAAAAGAAGGGGAGAATAGCATGCTTTATAAAGATTTGTATTTTATTTTTGTTGCACCCTGTTTTCAAAATAGGAAAGGTGTCGCTTCCGCCATCTGGCAACGTCATTCCACATTTTAGTATTTTGTTCTCTCGTCGCCGTAGGACCCTTTGAAAGACCGCTCACGAACGATCTTTCTCGAACATTTGTCTCTCTCGCTCTCTCTCAATACTCTAATACGCTTTTCTTCATACTGTGCTATAGGGAATACCCACATTTTGCTTGGTATATCTTAAACTGGTTCGCGATAGGGCCGCTTCGTCAGCAAACTAGTTCTGAGACCGGCATAATGTAATGTTGCCATATTAAGGGTTTTCCCACAGAATGAAGGATTTTTTTCTACGTGCTAGGGAGAATTTTAGAGGGAAAGAATTTTAAGGGCGATAGTTTAAGCGGTCTCACACTTGCTCTTGATTCGACTCGCCAATCCGGAATGCCCGTCCGAGAGAATTCTCTTACAGAGTGTTTTTTACATAGGATTAACATTGGTTTTACATTCGCCACTCTACCAGTCTACTCACTGAATTATACAATTTTTTTAAAAAACGCCTTGAAATTCATTTAACTGCTGTGAACGAAAAAAACCATATCAAAGTGTGAGCAGTGAGAGAGATCGAGAAGTAAAAAAAATGTAAATCGCCAAATAGAATAGAATCCAAAACTACACATACTCTCCTAATTGTATTGATTTTAAATGGAAATGGATGAACCAAGAAGTTTACAAAACCATGTTTTCACGGACGATGTTCCCGTGGATATATAATAAAATAACATATCGTACTAAAATATATGTATAATAGGAATTAACAATTAACTTGAATTATTTTTATAAGGGATTTAATCAACAATGTAAACATTTTCCTAATATGTTTATATTTTATTTATTTAAAATTAGCTGATTTTGTTCATTTAGGAGGGAAACTTTTTAACTGCGATTTTTTAGGTGGACAGCCAAATTTTCATCTGGCAACACTGGCGTGATGACACATGCGCTATCGATAACCGGCCGGCGCAGGGGCGATTTTCAACCACTTTACCTCGAAAAAGTAGGCGTCGGTCATTTCAATCTTCAAGCGTCTGCCATCGTGATAGTTCGTTTCTGAGGCGAAGCAAACCCAGCTTGTTTTATAAACTTCCATATAAGGTAATATATTTCCCGTCTCTTTGTTCGTCTGTATGGTCTTTGTGCGTGTTATCCTCCGTCCGTGCGTTCGCTTTGGCGGCCTCCGGTTCCTGGCTGTACTTGGCAAGCTCCTGGTGGTTGTCTGCCTTCCCCGATTTGAGTGTACATATCTGTCGTTCTTTTCCATTGCAGATACCAATTAATCTTCAACAAAATGTGTGACGAAGAGGTTGCAGCTTTGGTGGTGGACAATGGATCCGGCATGTGCAAAGCCGGCTTTGCTGGCGATGACGCACCCCGTGCCGTCTTCCCTTCGATTGTCGGTCGTCCACGTCACCAGGGCGTGATGGTCGGCATGGGCCAGAAGGACTCGTACGTCGGTGACGAGGCCCAGTCCAAGCGTGGTATACTCACACTGAAGTACCCCATTGAGCACGGCATCGTGACTAACTGGGATGACATGGAGAAGATCTGGCACCACACCTTCTACAACGAGCTGCGCGTTGCCCCCGAGGAGCACCCCGTCCTGCTAACTGAGGCTCCCCTGAACCCCAAGGCTAACCGCGAGAAGATGACTCAAATCATGTTCGAGACATTCAACACTCCGGCCATGTATGTCGCTATTCAGGCTGTGCTGTCTTTATACGCTTCGGGTCGCACCACCGGTATCGTTCTGGACTCTGGCGACGGTGTCTCCCACACCGTTCCCATCTATGAGGGCTACGCCCTGCCTCACGCCATCTTGCGTCTGGATCTGGCTGGTCGCGATTTGACCGACTATCTGATGAAGATCCTGACCGAGCGCGGCTACTCGTTCACCACCACCGCTGAGCGTGAAATTGTGCGCGACATTAAGGAAAAACTGTGCTATGTTGCACTGGACTTTGAGCAGGAGATGGCCACCGCCGCCTCCAGCTCGTCGCTGGAGAAGTCATATGAACTGCCCGATGGACAGGTTATCACCATCGGAAACGAGCGATTCCGGTGCCCCGAGTCGCTATTCCAGCCGTCCTTCCTCGGCATGGAGGCCTGCGGCATCCATGAGACTACGTACAACTCGATCATGAAGTGCGATGTGGACATCCGCAAGGATCTGTACGCCAACACCGTGTTATCTGGCGGCACCACAATGTACCCGGGAATCGCTGACCGCATGCAAAAGGAGATCACCGCCCTGGCTCCGTCCACCATGAAGATCAAAATTGTCGCTCCGCCAGAGCGCAAGTACTCTGTCTGGATCGGCGGTTCTATCCTGGCCTCGCTGTCCACTTTCCAACAGATGTGGATCTCGAAGCAAGAGTATGACGAGTCCGGCCCATCCATCGTCCACCGCAAGTGCTTCTAAGTACTCGCTGGCTGCCGAGCTGGGCGTGGTCGAACACTCCCATGGCAGACAAAGGACGGAGACTAGAAGTATTGGGCATGAGTACATTAATACCGGGAGGCGGCGCACATGCCGGAAGGATGCATTCCAACACTTTTTTTACACAATTTTTGCACTGCCCACGAGCCAACGCATATTGTGTTTTGTTCCAAATTCAACTTAACGTGCACATCGGCATTTCCATATAAAAAAGATTCATATTCGGCATTCCCATTACTTCCATGCATTCCTACATATGTATTAAACTTACACATACCATACCATTAAAATACTTGTATCCGCTTCTTAATATTAATAAAGCGATCAAAGAACTGAAAACTCCCGGCATTGGCTATCATCTTATTGGCATTTGGCGAGCTTATGACTAATCGGCGATCGACTATGCGTTCACTTCAAAGGAATGTGGTATCGCGGGCGTCAGGGCAATAAGACGCTAACTAATAAGTTAGACTTTTCTGTTAACCAGATGCTAGCAAGTTAGCAGGAAGTGCCTGATAACAAAACCCTTGTCCACCACTGATATCCGCTCCATGGATATCTCCACATACGGGTGTGATTCAGCGGGACCCCTCCCGCCTTATCGGTAGTTTCACGTTGATTGATTGTGAGGGAAGAGGGGGGGAGGGGGAAACCCAAAATGGCTAAAGCTGTTGTTGCCTTATAGGGAAATATTGGAAGAGAATCGCACTCGCGCAAGCTCTCGTGGGCTGCAAATAGGGGAGTAAACAAAGTCGCATTGTTGACTCACACACAAATGTTTAAAATCAATGGCGTCGTCATCATTGGCATTGTTTGCCGTTCGTTTACGGCCGGTAGTCCGAGGCTGGGCGCACCCCTTCCCCTACCTTCTGACTGGGTGAGCGACATTTGAGGCGGGGCTGGCTCCCAAACAATTCCAATTGTGATATCTGTTCCGGAGACTCGCAATTGACCAAATTTAATCAACTATTGTTAGAAATCGATCGAATGACTAGACTGCGTTGACCCGATAGTCAGTTCCCATATATGGAGCCTGCTCTTGATCGAAGCCACATACATAGGTGTATATTTTAAAAATAATTACTTTACTTTATTTATATATAATTGTATATGTATATTTATGTATGTGTAGATCGTTAAATAGAGTTTGAACAATTTCTTACATTCTACAAATTTTTGGAGTTCCTTAAAATACATGTAAAGAATTCTAGAGATTGTTATACATGATTAATGCGATTTGTTTACAATCTTATTAATTATTTATTATTATTTTTTCCTTTTAATAGCAACATAAGTTTTAGTCCCAGATCGGATAAATAAATTTAAAGGTTCGCTGACCTCGGCATGTTAAGTTTCACTTGGTTTGCATGCCGAGCCTTTATAAAAATCAGTAAGATAGCAAAAGTGCCGGTTGTGAGATACGGGTATCAAAAACTTATTGCAATAAACATTTTAAAAATCATACGACTTTTACGGTGTGTTTACCAAACAAATCCACAACGAGTTTTTTGCTTTATAAATTATAATCCATTTCATATGTATTAATTATTCAATTTATTTCATTATTATTAAATTTATATGCTGCTGTGCATTGACTACAGATACAGATAAAGTATATAAAACCAAAGAGTGTATATAGTAAATTGTATAGTCTTTGATAAAACAATAATAACACATCGGCTGAAAAGTCCCGGGCCTAACATATTAATCGCGATTCTTTTATTGCAATTAAATTTTTTTTAGGTAATACGATCTTTCATAAGACATCTCTTAAAATTTCATGATATTCTATTCATTAGTTTGTGAGTTATTGTGTTATGAGTGACGCTACTTTTTTTATTTAAAAAACAAGAAAGGAAGCTAACTTCGGCACGCCGAAGTTTATATACCCTTGCAGATAGAACTTCTATGAATAAAAAACCATACAATACAAATTATATATCTTTGTGTTAAAAAACAATGAAGTAATACCTGCTTTCATTTCATTCACCTATACATATTATATTTGCAGTTTTACATTCACTGATTTGCATTTTTCCTCCACATCAAACGATCGTTTGTATGGCACCTATATGATATAGTCGTCCGATTTTCATGAAATTTACCACAAAATTTAAGACTTAAATTAAATGCCTATACCTAAAATTTGATGAAAATCAGTTGAAAACTGAAAAGGTTATAAATTTAATTGTATTAATTTCTCGATCGTTCCTATGGGAGCTATATGATATAGTAGTCCGATTTTCATAAAATTTTATGCAAAATTGTAGAGTATAGTAAAATGGCTATATCTCAAATTTGATCCAATTCTATTGAAAACTGAAAAAGTTAAAAATTTTTTTGTAAAAATTTTCCGATCATTCCTATGGCAGCTATATGATATAGTCGTCCGATCCGGCCCGTTCCGACATATATACGAGTGAGAGTATATAGAAGGCTAACTACAAAGTTTCATTCAGATAGCTTCAAAACTGAGAGACTAGTTTGCGTAGAAACGGACAGACGGACAGAAGGACAGACGGACATGGCTAGATCGACTTGGCTGTTGATCCTGATCAAGAATATATATACTTTATATAGTCGGAGGTGCCTCCTTCACTGCGTTGCAAACTTCTGACTGAAATTATAATACCCTGCAAGGGTATAAAAATGGATCAAAAACAAATTTGAGTTTTGATATAAACTGATTCTTGATGGGAAAACATACTATTCAAGGAAAGCTTGGCTTGAAAAGTGTTATGGGGACTCCGCTTTATCAGAAAAAAACAATAAAACGTTGGTTTGCTGACTTTAAACATGGTCGTAGAGACATTGAAGATGCAGAACGCAGTGGACGTCCAAATGAGGAGGTAACACCGCAAATCATCAAAAAAATCCACAAAATCGTTTTGAATATTTAAAAAAATGAAGTTGCGTCAGTTAGCTGACATCGCTCTGACATTGCTCTCACCAGGACAACGCACCGTGTCACAAGTCAATCAAAAGAATGGCAAAGACTAAATGAATACAACTTCGAATTGCTCCCACATCCACTATATTCGCAAGATGTTGATCCCAAAAGTGGTTGAAATGTTAGAGCTGCGCTGGAATGATTGCTTTGCTCTAGATAAAGATTAATTTGATAAATAAAGCAAATGTTGAACCAAAAAAACCGCGTTTTCTATGTTAGGCCCGGGACTTTTCAGCCGATGTGTTAAATGGTAAATGAGAAGGGAAGCTAACTTTGAAAAATAAAAAAGGGGTTTTTAATTTGACCCAACTTTTCCAATGGCATTTATAATGTATATATATATATATATATGTATGTATATATATCTTACGATTTAAATTAATTTAAGAATCGCAGTTTGTGGTGTAAAAAATTGAAAGTGGATAAAGATATCAATTAATCATTCTTATGACAGCTATATGATCCTTTCCAACTTATACTATATGCAATGGAATAAAATATGGGAAAAGATTCATAAAGATAGCTGTAAAACTAAAGACTAGTTCCCGTAGAAACAGAAAGACGGTTAGGTGGAGGTGTTTCCTATAGTCTGTGCATAAAGTAAGCACATAGTACCTTGGGTAACGGGCATTAAATGTTCGTATGTTTTTAGTCTGTTTCTACCGTATTTTCAATAGACTACACATAAACTCATACTAAGAATAGCATACACTTGAAAAATCAGCCTTTGACCAAAAAACTATGTGGTTTAATTAGTATTAAACATACGTTAATTCACCTTATGTCAGAATATAAGCCTTGCTGCTTTCTCCTAACCATTTGTGGACATACTCACCAAAATAAAATAAAACAAGGCGTAAATGGATGTCTCTGGTTTGCGACTCGGTTTGATTTTTGTTTTATAAATTATGAATAAATTTTATTTGTAATTGTTTTTTGTTTCATCTAAATGTACATGACGTCGTATATAAATGTGTGGGCAGAATATTATAAAATGATTACAAATTATAATTAAATGCTTAAACATTATTAATATGGATTTAAACTGTTGCACGCAGCCAAGTTGCGATTAGCTAGCACTTAATAACTAACGCTCTCTTCTCTATTTGTGATAAAGCATATAATGTCGTTGATAATGTTGAGTGAGTGTTGAGGGTAAGACACTTATGTACGTACTGAATTAACTAATGACAAAACATTTCGTTTTTATATACTTGAATGCTGCAAATATTATTTTCATATTGACCTAGGAACTAAGGAAAAATAGAGAGTGAAAAGTGAAGGGTCCTAGGCATACGTGTGTCTGACTAAACGGTTTTACATAATTCTATATATATAAGTGTTCGTATATATACGTGTTTATGCAAATATTTATATGCTATATGCGTTATATGAATAATAATACATGTGATATACATATATTAGCCGGCAGATACGATACCACCTATGATGTGGCAAAACGTATCGAACGAATCGACGAATACATATATGTTTGTCATAGAAAAGAACAAAAACGAACGAAACGGTGCGTTTTGTTGAAATTGCATTCCACCAATAAACTCGCGTACGCATAAATTAAACAATACACTTCGTACCTATTTGTACGAAGACCGTACACTCACCTTTTAGCTTAGCAACTACTATTAGCTTAAACGCTTATAACATGAATCGTATCGTATGGAGTTGCCTACGCAGACTCCCCGGCCAAGGGCATGGTCAGAGGTGCGCAGTGGTAGAAAATCTGTGCAAAACTCATGTAAGTTACTTAGTAAGAATTGTCCGTTTTGGGATGGTGACCGACGATCAGATCAGTTGCAGCAGCTGTCTTACTTCTCGTTGTCGCCACGATCGCTAGCATTTGCGTTCGTGACTTTATAAAGCATTTATCAGTAGGCCTGCGCCTCCTTATAGTCGCTCTGGTCGGATGTGTAGAAGTCCTCCAGCTTCCATTGAAGCGTCTCGAACGTGGGTCTGCGCATTGGGTCCTTGTGCCAGCACTCTAGCATAATCTCGTAAAGGCGCGGCTCGCAGTTGGGCGGTTGGGGCATGCGGTATCCATGCTCTACTTGTGTTAGCACCTCAGCGTTGGTCATGCCTACGAAAAATATGGTGGTCGATTACTCGTTCTGATTACCGAGAATCCCTCAAGGGGATGGGACTTTGCTCACCTGGGTATGGTATGCGTCCGTAAGTGACCAGCTCAGTGAGCAAAATACCGAAGCTCCAGACATCAGATTTGATTGAGAATTTACTGTAGTTGGCCGCCTCGGGTGCCGTCCATTTGATGGGGAATCGGGCACCAACTCGTGCCTCATACTCGTCTTCCTTGATGAGCCTGCATCGAGGAAGGAATATTAATTTCATAAGAATCCTATTTCCGAACAGAGAGCACTTACCTGGCCAAGCCAAAGTCAGCAATCTTGACGATGTTGCCATCGCCGACGAGCACATTGCGCGCCGCCAAATCTCTGTGAATATAATTCTGGGACTCTAGATAGGCCATTCCGGCGGCAATCTGAGCCGCCATATCGATCAGTGTTTGCATTTTGAGGCTACGACCCTTGCCTGCAATGGCTAAAAGATATTAAACAAACGTAAGGAATTGTCATGATAAATGATAAGCGTCGATCAACGTTGCTGTTGGGCGTTAGAAAAGGTGCATAGCATGTTGAATTTCAATATTGATTTTGGTCAATGGAAGCTGCAATCTTGGGTGGTTCTGATTTGCAGATCATTCGCTAAGCCTACCTTGGAGATATTCCAGCAATGAACCGTGCTTCATTAACTCGGTGATGATATAAATGGGCTCCTCCACAGTGCATACCGCGTATAGCTGTATAAGCTTGGTGTGGCGCAGTTTCTTCATGATCTGGGCTTCGGCCAAGAAGTCCTTGGGATCCATTGTTCCTGGAAAATCAGAAGAATAAATATATGTAAAGGTGCACTGTTCTCTAAGCTATGCACAAACTTACCCGACTTTAGAGTCTTAATCGCAACGGGCGTGGTGTTGTTCCACAGTCCCTCCCAGACATCGCCGAATTGCCCAGAGCCAAGCTTGCGCACGAACTTCAGGGAAGTTCTGTCAATTTCCCACTGATCGCGGGTCCGATGCGAGAGGCCCTCGGTGACAGGCTTCTCGATCTGTGATAAGCAGGTGCGGGAGCGGACAAGTGGTAAAATGGATTAGTTATTGAACTTGCTATTGCATAATTGCGGGCGCATCAGTGTTTGACTTGGAGAAATGGAGACGAGTGCCGATCAAGTGATGAGTTTGTAGCGTACATTTAGGCCTTATTTACAATTTGAAATAGCAACAATAGTTTGGTACGGATGTGTGAATAGCTGAAAATAGGTTTGCTGGGTCTCTAGGTTGTAGGGGATCAAAGCCAGCCAGTCAGAGTGCAAAAGATCAGTTTTAGTCTCTAGATGCTGTGTTAAAAACCAGTGCAAACTTGATAACTTCTCTGCCTTCCTCAACTTGGAAGCAAATCTCAGTGTCTGTATCCGTCTGTCGTGTTTTCCTTCACTGCCTTTTGGCATTAATTAGACACGCGATATGGGGACATGACCAAATTGATCGAGATTATTATTATACAGCAGCGAGTGGGGGTGGCGGACAGCTGGAGCTTGTCGTGTCATGTGCTGGGATACCGCACAGCCTCAAATGCACTTTGAACGCTGACTGTCTGGCAGTACGTGTGCGGGTGTAGAGGTTTGGATTCGGTTTGTAACATCAATAAATGGAAATGATCGGTTAATTTCATTCGTTATGAGGGTGTTGATTGACAGCGACAGCATGGACACTGGTTTTTTGTACTCTTGTGTTAATATGGGCAGTAAATGAATGCACATCGCAACGCTTTCGATAGAAATCCTACCTCAAAGACACCAGAAAAAGAATTGGTCTTTTGATATTTGTTTGTTTTTTTTCGATTGATTTTGGTTATTTGGTCGTTTTGTATTGTTATTAATTTACAGACATAATTTTGTGTTAATCAAAGTAAAATATCAGAAATATACGAAAAATATAAAAGAAGATCTTTAGTATAATACACGTGTTTGTCATTTCGGAGGAACGAAGAACCAAATGGATAATAATGTAAAATGCGAGCATTAGCCTCCCACCCCATCCACGCATCTGGCGGCCATTTGGATGTTATGTTGATGTACGAGATTAAATCAAAGCAAACAATGGACATAGCAGCTCGATGCGCTGCGTCGCTTACCTGGACACATGGCTTGCAGAGGTTGACGCACAGGCCGTCGGAGTCCTTCGAGTAGTGTTCGACCAGCTCCTGAAGGGTTCTGTTTGGGTAACGGAAAGGAAGATTAAATGCGCTGCACGGCGGATACCGATTGGGGCGTTAACTCACCTGAATGTTGTGCGTCTGGCAATAAAGAAGCCGCCCTCGTCCAACTGCCTGATGCGATAATGCTTAACCGTATCGCCATCGCGTACTGAAATATGAATTGATATACACCCCATTAGTGTCACAACATACAATACACAATAATGCTAATTGAACGCCTTGCTGGCCGCGGACGCACCTGATAGCGAATAGTCATTGTGGCGGCTCTCGGAATCACGAATTAAAAATGCACCGTGCTCGTTCTCTGGCAGTAGAAGTTTTTTTTCAGCCTCAATGCGTTTGATTTTGCGGAAGTACCAGCTGCAATGAAAGCGAAAAGTGCGAGGGGAAATTATTAGTATTTCAGGTCTGTGGAAAATAAGTATAGTTTTGCGAGCACATTAAGTGCCCAGTGGCTGAGCGTGTTGTCGTAAATTGGCTGAGTCTATTAAGGAAACCGATACATCAAGGCCGCCATATCAAGCGTTTCATTTCCCCCACTCCGACGCCATTAAGCTTTCTCCGGGAATCGGAGGAGCATGCGTCTATGAGTCATATTCATATCATCTGACAAGTGCAGAATGCTCTAGGTGGCCACATTCACGCCTTTATACCGACCCAAAGTAATTATTTGTGCGATAATTTATTTATTCATTATGCAATTTGGCCTGCCTGCTCGTGTGCGACTGCGCTTTTTATTCTAACAACCGGCCACATTCAATTTAAATTTACTGCTGGAAGTGTTATGAGCTCAACGATGGAACTTCCGAATTTAAATTCCGCAATTAAGAAACTTGTGAAGGGGACTGGTAAGCAAATGTACATACGTATGTATCGTCGCTAAATATGGAAATTATATGGGCTTTACTATCGGAAGGAAGTGAAGTATGCATGAACAAAAAAAAAACCATTTGAAGATTCACTCGATAACACAATTTATTACTGTTTTGTCTTCACACTGGTCAATAAAATGTGAATTGTCAAAATCAAATCGAAGCGTTTCAATCCCATTTGTTGCAGCATTAACATTGACCTTAATAAACAAAAGTAACTGGATGGGATGATGATGTCGGGCAACTCTCCATCCATTTCTGTTGTTTGCTGTCGATGCGACGATAGCAAGAGG
The DNA here is from genome assembly GCF_035046125.1 of Drosophila serrata. NCBI lineage: Eukaryota > Metazoa > Arthropoda > Insecta > Diptera > Drosophilidae > Drosophila > Drosophila serrata. The sequence goes on from NW_028257165.1 coordinate 372,170, forward strand.
CACGGTGGCGAATCAAAAGACGTGTGTGACAGATCTCTTACACAACTGTCCAATTCACATTTTGAAGTTCGTGACGAACGAACTCCAGATAACGGATGATGACAGAGAAGCGTGGCAAAATCTGCGCAACTTACGCTCATATGTGTGTGCTATGCTCTGAGATGATGAGTTCGAGATGTGTCTGCTATTCATGTATGTATGTGCATGGGTTAACGCTCCTACCAAACAAACACATATCTAGGGTAACGCGAACAGAAACTTTTCATTTCTAAGCATAGCATGCCACCACCCTTTCGGAAGGCATGGGGCTAAGTAGTAGCAAGCGGCTCAAGTCTTGAAGAGCCAGAGGAGGTGAAACCATTCCCATTAAAAATAGCACAACTGCCAGAGTTAAGGAACACAGAGTCATGTTCCAGGAAGCCACTTCATCAGCTCCACCCAGAATTAGATCATAAGATCTGCTGTTGCAGCTGCTGGAAGACAGCAATTCTCATTGCGCCAAGCGCTTTGAATGTATAATTAACAGAACCAGTCTTTTTTTGTTTTTTTGCAGACAGAGTCCTCGTCAGGCTGGCCACTTTTAATTGGTTGTCCGTTTGCCAAGGAGCCAGTCGAACGGCTTGACTGATTTACACATATCATCAGTCCCACTTGACTGCCACCACCTTCATCATGCCCGACCATCAGCCGCTGCTGCAGCAGCAACAGTTGCGAGTTGCAACAAAGTCAGCAATTTGCCAGTCAACAGGATGATGCTTCGCCTGTACATGCCCATGAATGAGAGGCAAGTTTGTACGCGGTTTGAGTGATTGACGGACCAGAAGCGCGCCGCGCGGGCTGATTGAGTGAGTGCCTGCCTCGCCAGCACGTGTCTATTACGCAAATAAGCCTTTATTAGACGCCATTTATTACGTTGCCCGGAGTTTGGCCTGTTTCAGGTCTCCTGGACAGCGAGGAGCGCATACACGCCGCAAATGTATTTATAGACAACCGCCTCCTGGCCTGGTGTATTCGACCATTTATGGCGCATACATGACTTTCATAAATATGCAGCCCGATTTAATTACACACAAGACACGATTGTCTGTGGGAATGGGCATCCTGCCGGAGACCATCTATCGAAACACGAATATTAGATGCTCTTTTCCCGAACATCACACCGGTATGTATGAGATTGCTTCCCCTAGAAGGGGAGGAACTCAGGTTCTTAAGCGACCAGTTTAATTATAGTAGGTACTCTTTAAGGTGATGTGGTATGAGCTGCAGGAGTTCTAGCACTTCTTGTACCCCAACAAAGTTTGGTCTAAAGCGAATGAGGCAACGGCTGTGTCCGGGCCAAAATCATTGTACATATGGCCAAGTCAAGGGTATGCTATGGCCTCAGTGGACGCAACTGGATACTATTTTTAAACCAGACCACGCAACATAATTCGACTTTGTCTAAAAATATATACCTGCAGCAACATGCTAAGCGCGGAGGATTTGGTTTTTTCTATACATTTTTCTACATCCCCGTATGGACATGCTCCTAGGCCTCTTTTTGGCCGTGGCTAATGAATCGACGATGGCTTGCTGGATGCTTGTTCGATCTTTGGCGCAACAAGTTTGGCTTGTTTTGGCTGCTGACTACATAAATTGCGCACTGGCTGCATAAAGGCATGCACTTTTCGAGTTAAAATTAGATTAACTGGCGACTAGATTGGCCGTGCGCAAGTCCGTCGTGGCCTCCAGTTGAAGGAATGGTGCCTGCTCCACTTTGCTGGCCAGAAAGTCAGTCAACCCACTTGACGCGCCCAATTCACACACGGAATACAGCCGATTGACACGCGTAGACTCTTAGGATTTGGCTGGGCCTTTTGGCCTGTTTTCACCAAGCGTCCAGGCGCCCGTTACCATCGGTAGTTGGCCCAATCGGGTCAGACGCCGACTAGTTCTGGCAGCTCGAATGGGTTCCAGCAACGGTTTCACTGCGTCGGTGCTGTCGACTGCTGCTCCAAACTTTACACTCCGCACTCGTTTTCTGCAGCTGCAGTTGCCGGGGAAACTCAAAATTCATTGAAGCAGGTCATAACGGAGACCGGCGCATTGTTTGGTTTGTGCAATCTGTTAGCGGACACCTTCAGAACGGGTTCCGTCTCGGTTCTCGACACATTACGAAAAAGTGCAAGAGAGACAGTGCCGACTACCCCAGGTGGCAATTATTTTCATCTTCATCAGCATTTAAAGGCATTAGAGGCTGCTTGAGTACAGCAGCATTTACTAAGTGAACTCCCCAAGCAAAGGTATTCATTGACTTCTTACAAGTCCTGGCCGGCGTAGCCCAACCTCTCAACTCAAGCCCGAACTCCCGATATCTCTCAGGTATTCAAGTGAGCTTTTTCGACCACTGAAAATGCACTTCATTCGAAGACATGCAGTCCAGTCCGGCTGCCGCACTGTCACTTTCACGATAATTGGCTGCAGAAACCCAACATCCGCTCCATATCACACATATTTATTTTCCAACAAATAATTACAGGCACTGGAACAATCATCATGCCCGGCAATCGACAAGATTCAAATACGTAACAGAGTAAAAGCTCCTTGGCGGCCAGCCTCAAACGACTTTAGTACTGCCTTCTTTATGTAAATAGCCGATCAGATTGGTGCCCTCGGGGACAATGCGAGAGCAACTCTGCTTTATAAAGGTAATTTCCCGTAAAATCAACTAATTAAATGTCTGATTTGCAAAATGTTTATATTTAAAACGCCAATAAATACAACGCCACATAAGGAAAAGGAAATATGGTTGGTTTTATATTTTCTACTAATATACAATATAAAAGATGTAGTCTTGCATTTCGGTTAGGCAAGGGAGTTATAAGACAATATGCCTCAAATCATTGTCCAAGTAAGAGCGCTGATGTTGTCAACGAATTCAAATTTGGGGAGTTCGTTGGTTAGTTAGTTTGGAGTTAGTTCCTTGCAAATATGCACTTAAGGTATAAAGCTTTGGGTTTTCGGATATCTCAAAATGGAGCGCCTTTGTAGGTGTCTTAGTTTTCTTTTAAAGAAGTGTATTTAAAAATTATATAACATTAAAAATGAAAAGAATTCAAAATATAGTATTAGGTGTTACAGAAATACAGAACTATAATTCGTTATCGGCGGTTTGGAATACATTAAAAGAGGATCTCTGATCTCCAAACGACAAAACAGATTACCAAATGGAAAACCTAGATTAATCACGTATCTGATTTACCGGGAACACTGACAACTAATTGTGCGAAAACCCTGGAGAGAAATGCGTCATTCACATCCCATGAACTAACCCCCAACAATTGACCATTGCAATAAAATTGTAAGATAATGCTGAATACTTCTTCCTTGGTTCGCCATGATCCATAGGCCGTTGGGCAAGTTTTTCTTTTTTGATGAACTTTCATTGAAGTTAAAAAATGTAATCTAACCACGAGAATACCGAAAAACAATCTTCCCTTGTCCATTTATAGCCTTACATCGAATTCAATTCCGGCATTCGAACTATCCATTGCTGTCGGCCATCTGAAGCAATTGGCAAATGACAGTTGTGGACCACATTGTCGGTCTGCCGGAGTGTGTCTATTTTTAAAAACAAACCGAGCCAAGTCAATTTCAGTCAGAGCGATACGAGCAACACATAATTGTTGCCTGGCACCAGCCTCAACGAATTTCCAATGCGATTCATAGCCTGCGGCTGGGCGGTTCGGGATATGGTGGTTAAATAAGTACACTCTGCGGCGCATAGATGGATAGAGCGAATAATGACAAAGAGCCTGCTCAAATGCAGTTTTTCTCCTCCAACCTTTGAACAGGGATCCCACGTATTCGGGCCGAGTGCGCTGAACAGGATGCCCAAGACGGACTCCCGGCATATAAATCAAAGCACTTGCTGCGGATTCCGTGCGAAACGAATTCCAAATCGGTGCACCCAGCAAGACACTCGAACGGCTGTTGGCTGCGGGCTAACTCTCTGGGAATGCAGCCAGTTCAGTGCATCTAAAAATAAATATGGTCCGAACGGGCCTGGTTTGGCGTGGCATGCTATATGGTCCGGCCTCGGCAATAGATTTGCTTCCATGGAGAATAATTTGTTAATGCAAGACTGGCGGTCGGATCGCCTTTTTCAACCCTCCAAGACTTCTTCCAGAATCGCTCACAGTTGTGTTTGTCATTGCCATTCCTTTTAACGACGCAGAAGCAGCAGCGGGGAAAATTCGCAAATAGAAAATTGCTGTCTGGGAAATTATCAAGTTCCGGCTACGGTTTGAGTGGCCACTTTCCCAGGCATTCGCTTCTAGTTAGCTCTGCTCTAAGTGATTTGGCCAACACGCGACTGCAATCAGAGAGTGCTTTTCGCAAATTCTCGAGTTTGCTGGCTGGCGGAAAATTGATTGAAATCAGCGCCAAATTAAACATGGACCGATCGCATGTCATTAAATGTATCAGCCACAGAGTTGATGCTCACAAAAATGTATACTGTTTGCAGCTGCGTTCTGCTTGAAAGAACAGGGATTTAAGTAATATTCCGAACACTCCTTGCGCATACATAATATTATCCTTCATGTGAAACAGATCAACGCTTTCAGAAACCTACATTTCTATATAAACCAATGAGTGACAGGCGTTGCGAGCAAACTATAACCTTTAATTTGCCAAAGGGGCGAGGACTGTGACTATGGAGCTGGCACAAAGCTTCTCACCACACCCAGACCATTTCGCATTGTTCTGGTCCGCACTCGGTAAGTACAGTGCCAAAACAAATAAATATGTCATGCCAGCTTTGGCCAACTGGAAACACACAAAGTCACTGAAACGAAACTGAATTTTAGCACTGCAATCGCCGGGTTCGTTTCGCTTTAAATGGGTTTTTAATTTGCGGGCACAACACAAGACAATTGATAACGTGCTTCTCTGGCAAGGCATAGCCAAACGTGAAACAAAGTCGTCGAAATGAGTCTCATTAGTGGGAGTGAGGCGAGCAGACCCCAAGTTAGTTGCACAACACGGAAAGTCTGCTAATGCCGGAGAAAATGTTATCAATATTGAATAAGCACGTTAAAACCATCTGAAACGTATATCAGAGTTTTGTATGATACCAGAAATATTATTAAAGCTAAAGCGAACCCCATAAAGTCTTGATTTTCATTTTATGTATCGTATTCCTGTGCAGTAAATCTGCCGGGGGGGAAACAACTGAAAAAATGTTACCCTCTGGAATTTTAGAAGTGTGCCAATTATTTTTCCAGCTGTACTTCCTCACCTTGCCATTTGTTACTAACTGGATTTCCTGTCATTTTAAAATTCTTATGAAAACACTCTTTACGCTTTAATAACAGAGCTCTCACTTTCACTCAAACGACTAAGCATTGCACAAAAGCTTAAAACAGAACTTATTATCCGGACAGTTGAATATACATACATATGTATGAAAAATTAAGTTAAAAATGTTTTGTATTGAGCTGGATTTGGCTTCATAACAATTCTAAAATTGCATTCTTTCAAGTACTAGTGCTTTTTTTTAGCTATATCTTTAAAACAAACAAATTAATAAACGGGTGCGATTGTCCTAGTGTAATAATTATGGGAATTAAGTTCAAAAATTGTCAATTGTGTTAGCGCAGGATAAAATTGATTAATCAGGTTGAATTAAACAAATCTCACTTTCTTGGGCGCCTCGGTAAAGAGTTAGCTAGCTTTTAAAATTTATCTTGCTCACATATGTTCGAACCTAGTACTAATTTATACTAATTATTATAACTTTACTAATTTAAGCTTTCTTATAGGTTGATTTTACTGCTGAAATAGTGGCATGGCTTTGCTTTTACCCTCTGTGCTTCAGTTAGCCTGAATTCGATGGGATAGCACGATTATTTGAGTTTGTTGAGGCAGACTCTGGTACACAGTAGACCTTTCGTATTGATATGCAAATTTCAAACGTTGAACCACTTTGATGCGTTTTGGCCTTGGTTTTGCTCACGAGTTTCTGTTGCATTGGAAAATTTTTACTTACACTATGTTGGCGAGGGAAGTGCAGGTAGAAATATTAAGGGTTATTGGCACGCAATTGCTATGGTCATTTATAACATGGCACGAAAAGCCAATCTGATCATTTCAATTTCCCTAGAAAATTATATTTTCAACACATTTCTGGATGGGGGTTTAATGCATTAATAATTCTCCTCTATAATTAATATTATTATTTTTTTCTTAATTTCCCCCGTCCGCTATTATTGATGACATAAAAGCCAATGAAATTTTCCTACAAAGATCACCATATTGGTGTGTGCAAGGTTCAAAATCCCGGAGTGAATATTTCGGTCTGATTCTCATGTCATAAATGAATGAAAACACAAATTGCATTCGATGAGAGGAGCGGGTGGGTGAGATACGTGCAGTCCTAGAGGCTAAACTTACGATTTTTCATTTAAAAATTCACCACGCGTAAATTCCGAAAGGCGGCGCGATTTGCCTTTCTTGGCCGACGTAGCCGCTTGACTCTTGGACTTTGTTGTTGCTGGGCTCTGATCACTTGAGCTAAGGCTTCCACATACGGGAGAGCAAGAGGCGGCAGGGGCGACAAGGTTGGAGGCGGCGGGCAGCGAGCGGGACTTTTCACTGGCAGAAAGCGGAAGCTTCTCGGAAACGTGGCTACATGTGCACTTCAGGGGCTCTTGGTTGGACCATCGACGCAGCGGCTGCCGGCTAGGGGTCGCAGCTACTACCTGGAGACAGTTGTCGAGCGAGTGCTTCTTGGCCAGCGGCGCTTGCTGGCGCTGCTGCAGGCAGCCATGCTGCTTCAGGCTCCGCCGAGGACATGGAGGAGACGGGGAGGATGCAGAGGAGACTGACACAGACAGGGAGATAGCGTCCAAGGAGCTAGACTTGGTCAAAGCATTCCGGGTAAAGGGCTCCCTCTCATGGCCACTTTCCGCCTCCTGATCCTGGCAAAGCTCCCTTTCAAGCAGCCGATGCTGGGCAATGATGCGGGTATAGAGCTCCTCCGAGTCCAACGGCAGCAATAGATTTGTCACTCCTATTCGGCGCTTTGCCTGGGAACGCTTCTGCTTGGCATCCTCGTTTCCAGCGGACTCTTGAAGCTCATTGGTGTTTCTACTATAGCTGAGAATGTGCGAAAGGCGTCGCATCTTGTGGGGCTTGATGGCCTTTGCAGCGCTCGACTCCTCAATGGTCTCGACCTTGTCCATCGCCGGTGCTTGCACCGGCTCCTCCACCTGGCACACGACAAAGCGTGAGGGCTTGCCAGCTTGTGTTTTGGTATTCGTTTTGATGGTGGCATCGCTGGCGTCCTGTTTCTCGCCCTGCAGGATGTCGTAGATTGTGCCGTATTTGTGTGAAGTGCTTTTTGAGACTGCGTCCGAAGCCTGGGAGTCCATGTTCCGTTGCTGACGCAGCTTCTCACGCTCCCGCCTCTGGAAAATATCCTGGCTACCGTCTCCAGAGGATCTGCCGCCTTCAAGCACAGAGCTGAGACTCTTGCGCTGCCATTTGTCACTACCCTGGGAGGACTTGCGCCGCAGGATCTCGTAGATGGTTCCATAGGTCATATACTTGTCATACTTCTGGTATATGTCGTTCTTTCGCTGGATAATGTCGTATATGGTACCGTACACCAACTTGTCATAGATCTTGAAGTTGCGTCTGTAGTGAGAGTTGGAGCCTTCGTTATGGCTGTGGCTGCTTTTGTGCGACGCCAGGCCAACGTAGGCCGACAATTGCTGCTCCTGGACATTCAGCTCCCGGGGTCTATTCTCCTTGTCAGACTTTGGCTCCTTGGTCGAGTGCAGGCGCTGCAGAAAGTAGGTGGCGAAGCTCTTGCGCTGCCGAGAGTTCTGGCGCTTAAGCTGCGACGTTGATGTGGCTGTCGTTGCTGCGGTTGTGGGTGCGACCACAGCTTCGGGAAGAGGCAGGGATTCCATGCATTCCACGGGCTCAATTTCGCTAACCAGACGCTTGAATTCCTCGTACGAGGTTCGACGCTTGTGCGCCTTGGCTCGCTCCTTGGCCGCAAATTGATGATCGAGAATCTGCGATAGAAAATTCGAATTCTTTCGCATGGCATCTGTGGTGGTGCTGCTGACTGAAGGTGTCGTGGAAGCCGTTGCGGTGGGCGCTGCTTCTGCTGTTAGATCGCATTTGGTAGAAGCGCCTTTTTCGCCATCGCTGTCAGCTTCGCCGGTATCCATTTCATCGCCGCTGCCGACAAACTCGTTTACGCAATCCGGTTTGCCTCTCCCACCCGGGATGCCTGAGGTGTCTTGTTCTGAAATGGAGGCAAGTGGTGCTGGCGCTGCTGGGATCACAATGTTGCTGGTCGCTGTTGCGTCATCCACTGCCGCTGTTGCCTCCAGCGGTGGCATGGACACTGGCGTGACCGCTTCCGCTACGACGGTGGGTACAAAAAACATAGCTTTGAACTCTTCGTAGGACTTGCGCCGGTTCCGCGACTGAGTCAGGCATTCCTTGTAGTTGCGCTGCGCGATTTTTTCCCCACTCTGCACATGTGTCGCTATTGGTCCCGAGGACGACCCGGGTGACGTTGCTTCTGTTGCCACTGCTGCTGCTGCTGCTGCGGCCGCTAGGGCATCCAGTTTATTCTGCATCTCCATGAACCCAGAGTCCATTGAGCTGAGCGTGCTGGTAGAGTCGAAGCTGGTCTTACGGCTCGAGTTGTTACTGCCCGGGGAGCCGGGTTTGGGAGGAGTGGGCGGCGGCGTATCCAGAAGGGAGAGCAGTGAATTCTCCTCGTTGGGAGCGCAGAGTAGGTCCACAGCAGCTCCCTCTGGCTGGGCCACCGCCTGTACTTCCTCACTCGCACCTGCGCCCGTCACTTGCCCCTCCTGGTCGTCGTCGAAGCTGATCAAATCGCGTCCGTCGACGAGTACGGGGGACGGTTCCTCGGGCACCACGGCCAGCATGGTTGCCGGTGTCACTTCCTCAGTCTTGTCACCGTTCGGCAAATCGCGACTTTTGTTAACCACTGCGTAGAGAGGCAATGTGGCTGCCGCTGGTGCTGTAAGCGATGTAGATCGCGCCGCCGTCGGTAGGGAACTGAACGCTTCACTGCCGATGCTCGCTCTAGTCGCTGGGCTGTGCTTGAAAGGGGGACTCGGAATCCGATTCGGATTCGGAATCGGAATCGAGCTCGGACTCGGACTTGGCATCGGAATTGTCGACACCTCTCGGCCTCCGCCCACATTGCATGCTGCTGCTGCCGGCAATGTTGGTGTAGTTGGCGTAGTTGCTGGCGTGTAACTGCTGCGATTATGAAAGATTTTAACACAGTGCATTGGTAATTTTTGATGGCGGTGTGCCCGATTACGTGCGATGCCCATGGAGACGGTGCCGTGGGGTTTCTGCCGCTGCTGCCGGCGGGCATACTTGCTGGCAATGCTGCTCACAGGATCCATCTTTAGCTGCCATGTTGCCGGGTCGTTGACCGGCTCATAGTCGCTGCTCTTGCCACTCGCACTGCCACTGCCACTGCCACAGTTCTTCAGGTAGCGCCGCAAGCGTCGGCTAGTACAGGAGCTATTGTGACCGGTGCGCTGCTCGTTCATACACTTGGCGCAGCACAGGAACTCGTACAGAATCTCGTCACCTTGCCCGTCTTCGGGCCTTTCCTCATCTGCCTCCACATCTGGATTGGGTTTGGACGACGGAGAGTACTTCGGCTCTAGCAGGAACTCCAGTTGAGCGGCAGCAGCTGCAATTGTCAGTCCCCCTGGGCCTGATCCTGCTCCTCCTCCCTGCCTGGAACCCTCCGCCTTGCTGACCGGCATAAGGATGTAAGTGTTTTTGGCGTTCTTTGGCTGAATCGGCTCACTTGGCTCACTGGGACTGCCCAAGCTGCTGCTCTTCTGCTCCACAATGGAGCTCTCGATGCTCAGCCCGCTGTCCAGCAGCGTGAAAGTGCCGTCCGACGGCAGGATGAGCCGCCCCTCGGCCGCCGCGTTCACCAGCTCCCGGAGGGCAGTGACCTGCTTCTCCGTCACATTGCCCTGCAGCTGGATGCCGTGCAGGGCAAAGGCTGTGGGCTTGTTGTTCACCGAGTTGGGATCGGTGCACCATACCACGGGCATGGCCGTCATGCTGGATGTCTCCTAGAGTAGGGGTGAGCGGGCTGGCGGCTGGGGAGAGAGAAAGGAAAGCAACTGGAAATCAGGGACATATTCGATCGCCTTTATGTGGATTTCTTTACTGGTTTCGTGTGCTTCGCTGATTACCAACTCCAAGGGACTACAACGGCGTAGGAATTTTATTCTGGTTCTTGTTTACCTCTTATCGAGATCCGAGAATTATGCGATGCCCAAAAATATTTATGTAAATAGCGACGCTGACTCAAGCTTGTCGAAACAGATTTGTTTCTGCGACCTGTACGGGTTGGCATAGCTCCATTCTACTGAAGGTGGCCTTGAATTTTCTCATGAAGAGGTTCGTTAGCCATGCACAACTTCGCACAAAATTACAAACCATTGCCGGCATGCGTAATGGCACAAAGTGCAAAACGTTAGAAATGTTTTATGCGATTTGCATGTGATGGCATGAATTGGAGCGGATCGCACGGCGCTCTATATTCGGGGAAGGTTCGAGTTGTGGCACGCAAGAACTGAACGTGATGGACATAATCAAAAGCGCCTGGCTGGATCCACGACGACGACGAAGAGAGCATCCTAACGAAGTGCTTCTGCAAAGTATCTTGAACTGAACTTCAGTTCTCAATCGGAACATTACCTTCGAAGAAGTAGCTCATGTCAATTATTTCGCTCTCAGCAAACTCGTCTGATTCATGGGTTTAGGCAGAATACGTAACGCCTCTAAAAGACTTGCTTGCTAATTTGTCGTGGGCTGTAGGGGTCTCAATTGATTGGCAACAATTATGTATGTCTTGCGACAGCTTATTCAATGACCCCTGCCAGAGCAAAGCACAGACTCGAGCAGAAGCTAGCTGACGCTGAAGGTGCCTTGATGACTTTCGGCTGACCAATGAACTCCGCGACCACACAAGCACATGGACACAAAAACGAGATTGAAACTCTGCTTCGAGACAGTGCCTTGGTCGGAGGCGGTAGCTCCAACTCAAGAGTTACGCTCTGCGGCGAGGCAACTGGCAGCCGACAAAGGGACACTTGAGACAGAATGGCCAAAGGAGGCGATGGGAGAGGAAGCGTTCAGCTGGACATCCTGCGAGCAAATGGGCTTCTGCCGCTCCCCAACCATTCGAAACAATGTACTGAATGGCAGAACCTCACAGTATTGTCGGCATCAGCAAATGTCAATGTCAACAGCAACCGCAGATGATAACGAAAACGAGAAAAAATAATAATAATGAACGTCAAGGCTTAAGCGTTTTGCTTAAAACATGGGCATTTCTTGAGAGGGTTCCCCACATCGTAAATTAAATAAACAATAAGCACTAATAAGTAAAATGAGTAACTCGACACTAAATCTAGCTCAGTATCACATGGCTTATACTTGATTTATTGTTTATACAGATCTATTTAGGCTCTGGTCACCGATCTCTTAACGTTTAAGCTTCATAAAGTCGGACATTCCGATATCACATCGGCTGTGAATAGTAATCAAAAATATATACAATAATAATATAAACATTGCAAGCTTGTGATTAAAATGTTAATACCTCAGTGAGATAGTATATCAAACACACTCAATTGGTGAAAAAGTAAGCCATTCTGATACACCAATGGGTAAACGTTTTAAGTTTCTGATAAATAATATTAAACTCATTTGTTTCTGAAATTTGTATTAACAGAAGAATATTGTCACACCTGAGTGGTATGTGTTTAATATAAACTTGAGTTAAATATAATTTAAAGCAACTAACAGCTGAGCTGATTAAAACCGACAACCTTAATAAGCGCTCAAAACCTGTTGAACCCGTCTCAGGCACAGATAATGGAAAGGAGATTGAAAGCTCCTCAGGTAATGGCAATAGGTTCCTTTCAGCTGTTCTTTGTTACGACAAGAACTAGTTACCGCGACCCGGGAACTGATTTTACCAGGGATGTAAAGTGTTGGAAAATTATACCGAATTGGGGTTCTATTGGGGTTTCCAATACTCTTTTAATTACACTCAAAACAAAGGGTTGCTTCGGTTCAGCGAGTCCCGAAATGTAATATTAGTACTCGAAAAAAGAAAGTCCAATGAAACGGGAGATTCAATGTAAAACCAGTCTTCAGTGTGGTAAGTGATCGTCAAAAAGTTTAGATTAAATTTATTCAACTTATAAAATCGTTTCATCAATGCAAAATATTATAGTAAACGTATAGTTAAATAATGTTCTTTAATATTACCCTTAAAATCGGGTTAGATTCATTTTAGCCTGAACAATAATTCTTTAGTCTTAAACAAAAGCATTCATTTCAGCAGGGTTTTGTTGTTTCCAAAGCTTTTTAATGACATTGGATCTCTTCTGTGTTAATTAGGTTCGGTTCAGTTCGTTTTAGAAGTGATTTGCATACTTCACCTGCTACTGTTTTCGGTATTCGCAACTATGTTTTCTCTATATTGTAATTTGTACCTGGAATTAAGACCAATACGACTTTAGGAGGGTTTACCTATGGTTTTAAAGGCTATTGTCAGCCGACAGAGTTTTCCATAATTCGATTTCGACGCCAGCTGTTCATGGCTAATCGACGTTAGAACCGGCAAGGTTAAGTCCCTCAAGGGCCGCCCCTCGACAGAAGCTTGACTCGAAATCAAACTCAAAATCAAAATCGAAATCGAACCCAAGACTAGCTGACAGACTGACCTATGTTAACCGAATTGAAACATGGTCATTACAAAATAACGCTCGGGTTGTTGCTATTGGATTGTGTGGGCGATGTTGGCTCGGTTTTTTTTTGCTAGCAGCGCGTGCCAAGAAAACTGAACAAGCCTAACATAATAACGGGCATAATGAGCTGCAGACCCAGCCGCAGACTCGTGTGCGAATGGCTGAAAGGTAACAATTGCACTCAAAAGTACTACGACCCAATTTGAACCGGTTTCATCGTGGTTTTCCATTGTGGCTTGTTGTCTGTTTCCTTACTTCTGCTGCGCCAATCAAAGTGCACAACACCTTAACCGCCAAACCTCGAAAATCCAAATAAAAGTCAGAAAGACTCTTAAGCCGAATGTTTGCTGGCGATTGCTGCAGCACACAGCAACACAGCCACTGCGAATATATATGTTCATACACATAAACTAGCGAGAATTTTGAAACATAGAGAGCCAAGTTGTATGGGCCAGCATAAAGTCAGCTGCAGCCGAACGAACGCCCATAAAAACCAATGACACGCCCAGCTAATAGGTAGCTAATTAGTGCGAGAGAGCGCCTGGTTGGGAGATCGATGCAGACTAAGCCCAGGTGGTTTCGTACTTTCTCCGCCAAGACGAAAATAAAATCAACTTTATTCCCAAAAAACCACCGCTGGTCACAAGCCCAAGCAAGTAGTCCGCAGCCAAAAGCCCGAAGCCTGACGCCCCGAGTCAGCGTGCGGCTGCCCATTTATGTGGAAATGAATAAATAGTTAGCTTTTCGGCCACTAAAAACCTAGCCAGCGGCCGACAACCACCGACAGCGAAACAGACACAAGCTGATGGCCAAAAAAGAGTGTGGCTTTGATTTTGTGCCCGTGATTTAGGTCATTGCACAATGGTAACGAGATCACTGACTAAATTTAGTAACAGTCACTCCATCATTTCACTTGTGTATGTGTATTCCAAACTCCATGTTTTAAAATCGCAAATATTTCGAATATTCATACGCAGCCTATGAACATGATTTTAGCAAATGAATTAATCTCCAAACTAGAGGCTTAGAGTGGACTAAACTTGACTAAGAATCCATCATAAACAAGCCAACGAGTTTTTCAAGAACCTGGATACCTCGATTTATAAACTACTCATGAGTCATGGTTCGCATTGAGTTGCTACTTAGCTACATTTTGGCAAATCCGCAGAGCCAGTCAATGCACTTATTGCTCGTTCTCCAGGTGGGAACAAAAGTGACAGAGGTCATCACTTGCATACCGCCAACAAAAGTGAGCGGACCACAAAGCCAGCCCCTAGAAATCACGAGCTTTGTCTGCCGCTCTTCTGCCTCATTGCGCTTCTCCTTTGACGCTCTACTCTCTACAAGCCTCGAAAGCAATTTTCATGTGCTTTCAACTGAATATTTTGTATCTGTATCTGTATCTGTATCTTTATCGTTTTAGCTGCCGTTGTTAACTGACGGTGGCTGGCTGACATGACTCATCGTACAGGAAATTCGCAGCCATGGTGCTAAAGAGAGTGTGGTGCGAAGAAGCGGGGTCGGATCCAGAGCCCGCTGCAAAAACACAACCTAGAGCCGAGCTTTGACTCGGGCCCCAAGAATATGTACATATGTATGTATATATGTACGTATGTGCGGTCTGTCCGAGTCACGTAAGTCCAAATTGATACGGTTCTGGGGCTAGAAAAGACAGAAACGCTAGCGAAATGCACTGCAGTCGGGGCAGCAAATACATGCTAGCCATGTGCACACAAATACATATCTCGCCTGTTCGGCGAGTTGTGCATTTAAGCACATAGCGAGCGATAAAGTTCGCGAAAAACCTGAGGACGCATTGCATAACGTGTCGCCAATCCCAGGAATTCCCTTGCGAAACATGTTCTCAACGGGTTCTCTCATTTGGATTCCAGCTGTGTGCCCCGAGGGAGGAAGATTGTTTGGCTTGGCCCAGCGAAGGCAAGCAGTAACCAGCGAAGCGCACGCAAAGCAGTAAAGAAAATAGAAAGTTCTGCGCCAGCTCTTGGGGATCTGATGGGAATCGGGATCTCGGAGCGGCGCTGGCAGTGTTCCGTGATGCGTACCTCTCTTCTAGTTGCTCCTCCGACGGCGGCTGCTCATATCCGCGGCACAATGCACTTTCAAACAAAGGAGGGGCCACACTGGCCGTTAGAAGTATGCCACCAACACAAACGCGTCGCGCATGCGCCTCATGCACCGTGCAACAAGTTTTCGATTTCGGTTTCTAATAGCCAACGGCTAATGATTAGTGGCGAGTGCAGATCGGAGATCGGAGATCGGAGATCGCGCGAATGATGAAATTCGCGAGTGCGGCTGATTCGATTTTGGATTTGATTCGCATTCGATTTCCTACCTCTCGTCAGCTGCGATGCCTGTTGTTTATTCACTGTACTATAACGCGCCTTCCGTTCACACGTCCGATTTGAGCACCGCTTCGCAGACAACTGATACGTTTATAAAATTTTTATAGAAAGGTTTTAACCGCTCGCCAGCACACCAACTCGCCGTCTTGGCCTCTATGTGTATGCGTGTGCCATTTGAGCCAAGATCGGGGCTTCGCTCCCGCTCTCCATTCGCCTGCGTGCTCCGCGCAGTTTATAGCTCTTAAAACCTGACCAAGAAGTCCAACAGGTGATAGAAGAGCACGTCGCCGCTCTTTGGCCACAGGTGTCGTGCTCTTACGGCGCTCTTCGATTCCGCCGCAGCTTACGACTTATGGCTAAGACGACTGCAATTAGTCACACGGTGCGTTGATTGCAAAGATCAAATCAAGTTGAAAACAATTAATCGCGGGTTACTGACAAAATGTCAGCCTGTATTAATTTGTTTACAGAACCGAAATAACTCGGAGCTGTCACGTCACTGGGGAGCATATTATGCGCTCCTAAATGCCACCGTCTCGGATGGATTCTTGCGAACGCCATTGAACCCGTCATCGCTAGGGAACACTCAGCCGATGAATACTAATGTTGTTGTATAGAGGGATTGGGAATAAAATAATAAAATGTGTATAACATATATCGACCAAGAATTAATTGAGGCATTGACTAATACAGTCTTGCCGCGCAGTCAATCCGTGTAAAACTGTTGGGAGTTTCGACGGATTTGATACTCTTATTACCGCAAAGCATCATCCACCATCTGATAACAGCTGGTCGAACAGCTGTGGCTCATCGAAAACATAAGCAAAGATGGTTAAAGTTGACTTCTGCGGAAGTAAATTAATAGTTTACCAACTATGTTGGCTCTTGTACAACAGAAAAACCTCAGGTTGTGGCAGTTTATTGGTTTATTGACACTAACTTAGTATGGATTAAATGGCGACGGATTTGAGATTCTTGAATGATTTTTTCTCTACAAAAAAGCAATTGTATGACTGGGTGATACGGACTCTCAAATTCTATTAAAAATAAAGTCTTAATATATTCCAGAAAACACCGGCGATGTTTTTGATTTGTTCCTAGCCATCTTTGATTACGTTTTGTAGTAAATGTTCAAATTTTTACTGAAACATACCCATTAAATTTGAATAGAGTTCGAATTGAGAAAGGAACGGCAAAACTTGATGGACCATCAGTTTAACGAATGATGGAGGCAGATGAATCTCTGTATAACAATCTGAGGTGAGTGCCAGGGCGATCAGTTTTCTCAGTGACATGGCATATAGCCAAGCTAGTTTAAATAGCGTTCTCGTTTTAATTCTTTAAGTCTAATTTCACAAGAAACAGATCACTAAAATGGTAGCAAAATGGTACAGGAATTCCTTTCTTGAACAAAATTGTATACATTTTTTAAAGTCATAAAAAATACCAAGATTTCAGGATTAATGAATAATAAAGAAAAACTATATGGTTATGTAAGTTTTCATAACATGTTCGAGTACATTTATATTATATTATATGATGTATTTCAATATATTTCCATCTATTCTGAGATATGAAAATTTTTTGTAATTTCAGAATTTCAAAAATAAATTAATGCAAATCAGATGACTAGATCACATATAGGAGTCAAGTGTCCTCATTGTACTGAATATATTTTATTCAGATCTTTAAACAGTGCATCCCAAATCCCTATATCCCAATACTCATCCCTATACTCACAAGAATTTTTCTGCTAAAATCTCTAAAAGTCAAGCTTAAAAGACGCAAATATCGATCTTAGTTGACTAGACCATTATTACTATTTGGACAAATAGAAGGGCACAAAGGTTGGCCCGTCTGAGGTAATCTTACCGGCATTAAATATTTACACAATGGAATTTTCTTAAAAATATAAACTATTTGATTAATAGGGAGATAAAGCATGCTAAGTATTTAAAAAAGTAAAATAAATTGCGGACTTTTTATATCTAATATCCATGAAGTACAAGAGTGTATAAACTTGGACCAAACCGAGGAGCTAAGAGATGAACTATAATATTATAGATATGCCAAGTAGTTTTATTTTACACTGCAAAATGGACAAAACAAAAAAAAAAAACATGAATTTTTCAAAAAAGAAATCTAAAGTTGAGCCAAATATTTATCGCATTTAAAAAATGTTTTCAAAAAATATATAACTGTAACGACAAGAATCAAAAATGTTAATGTTCCCCTCTACCTGGGCAGCCTTATTGAGAATTGATGCATTAATTAAGTGCACACATATGTTACCTAATGTTCGCTTCCTGTTCAATTTTGGGACACTTCAAAATTATTCGAAATCAACGAATTCACCGTTAATTGATCGGATGCTTCAGTGAAACATTGGAACTAATTTGGCTCGTCAACTGCCGATCGACCTTCCCGGCGAGCATTGCCCGTGTCTTCTCGAGCATTTGTTGCGGCTGCTGCTGCTGTTGCTACTGTCAAATATTTAAAACAATTGCCTTCTATCGAGCATAATTGAGTGTTTAGCCGTCATATACACGTCACATAAATCGAAAAAGAAACGCTGAATGAAATGAAATCGGTATTTCATGCATATAGGGAAGAAATTGGCATGGAACATGCATATGGCCCAGTACAACAATTGCCTCCTGCTCAACGACGGAGTTCAATGACATTTTCTGTTGTCATGTTCAATAACAATTGCAACCAGCTATAGTAAAAAACAATGAGCCAAATAATGGATGTGTGGAAACGTGAATTAACGAACGTGGAGAGGTTCAAAAATAATTAATTCGCGCTGCTTATAGTCAGATTCTAATCTGGGGGCACTGACGAGAAATTGAGTGTGGTTTTTGGTTATCCTCGTTAAGAGTAATGTGAAATGTGCCAGACCATATCAAGACCCAATAGATCCGATTTGTGTATGAGAAGCCATTATCTTTTGATACTCAAAACTCAATATGCAAACAGTGAATTAGTGCCACTGACATTGAAATTTGCCAAAAGCGAAAATCAAAACTCACGCGCTAATAAATTTCGCTGCGACAATTCCGAGCCAACAACAAACAGGAGGGGAAACACAGCGGATCGGATCTGATGCGAGCTGAGCGGCGTTGCGTCAGGTGTCGCCTTCCGCGTCGGAAGATGGAGCTCATCAAATACAAAACAAACAATCGGATGGCAGAAAATCCGAGCTGGCAGGGGGCGGGCACACACAGTATCATCAAATCAACAAAATCACAATTGTTTTCTTATTTACTATAAATTTTAATTTCGATTTCAATTTCAGTCTGTGCTGCTGCGTAAGTTTTGCATTTTAAACGCGACGCCTATCGACTGCTAAACGCTCGAATCAAACTCAAATCAATTCATGTCTTTTTGCGAGTTTGTTGATTTCGATGCGATTCTTTTGTGCGAGTGATTTACGAGCGGAGCTCAAAACGAATAAATGGGTTTAATGGATTTCGGGGTTTCTGGGTGGCTCTGGCCTGGACATACTACCCAGCTCTGCGCCAAGAATTATGAAATGTGCTGGTAAAATTCCACGTTCCAGGGGTCAATGAGCTGGGAGTACTTCCGATTGGATGCGAATGCTCCTCCCCATGTCTCGTTGGGGTGACTTGGCTCCGGTGGCGCATTGGCAGTCAGGAGGGCAGGTGCGATATCAAAGCATACTATTAGCGATTTATATAGTCGGGTAATGGCCAATTTACGGAATTTACGGCTAAAACGCTTAGCACATTTGCAAATAGTTCGCCTCATTCGTATTTTCCCATCAACGGAAGTAAAACAAGTTGAGCAAGATGAGTGCAAAAACGCCAGGCCAAAACATCTGTCCAGGTATTTCCCCCAAAACAATTCATCCGAAAACCTCCAGCCAATTCTCTGTAACCACTTAGCAGTCATCGCAGCCCATTGACGTCACATCAACTCTGCCACTGTCCCTTGCACTGGCCTCTGCGCTCCACAACTTCTCTCTGACCCACATTCCATGCGGCGAGAGATGCTCCGGACGAGATTGTCCGGCGCCAGTCAATAGACGCCCAGCCATACTGCAATATCGCTTAAAAATACAGGAGATTTCATCAATTCGAAACTCCATAAATATGCATTTATGCATGGGAAAGTTTTCTTCGGTCGCGTGGCTATGCGGAAGTGATTAAGTGCGATTGGACAATATGCAATCCTAAATGCCATGGTGGCTTAATACTGTTGTCTATCGGCCTATCCTCTATTTTATGATCGCATTTATCAATGGTAAGACAACATTTTAGTATCGATTTAGTACCCTAATATCGGTGGGCAAAAGCATTTTATTATAATTTAAAGTAATGTAGTAATGGAGATATATCCGACCCAGAAGATTATATTACATCTTTATAACCAGATGAACTGATAACCAGACTTTAGCCCTTAAGGTTCGCTCTTATTATGACAATTATGATGATAACCTTATTTAAAAGCAACTGATTTTTAGTTTAAACACTCACTTTACACTTAAAGAATCCAAATAAAAATAAATGCAACTGGCAATGGGGGGATTGACTCAGCTTAAATTGTTGAAATGACCCAACAGAAATCGAAAACCGACGGACAGAGAAAAAAAAAGGCTTCTGAGAAAAATTAAAATCGTTGAGTACGGATCCTTAAGGCAAGAAAGAAGAAAGCACAGTTAAATGATCGCCCATATTTATCGCATTGCTAATAAATAAAAAAGAATTGAAAGAGAGCTGATTACAACTGAGAGCTCGGCTCTTACCGGTAAATGCGGATTTATGCATATGGTTAAGAGTCCAAGGCAGCAGACAGCCATTGCCCCTAATTGGGTTAAAATAATATCAGCGTTTGTGGGAGGGGTTAAGACTTAAACCTGGTCCTGTGCCAGTTGGGATGGCCTTGAGAGGGAAATCTGGCTGTGGCCTATGGAAGCCCAGGCCCTCGGAAAACGATACATGAAATGCAACTTTGTATACAATACTTCAGACTTGGCCAGAGAAAACAATCTGATCGGAAGGTACTTAAGCATTTTACATTAACAGTTAACTTATAAAAGATAAATATAATAAATATCATCAGCGCTATTTATTTCTTTCGTCCGATTGACAGGTTTCTCCTACGCCGAAATTCATTTCGACTCCCTCCTAATTTATAAAGAAGCCTCTGTGAAATGCATTTCTCCGGCATATCGCTTTGACTGTAATATGGATAATTAAGGTTGTTTTTAAACAAACAAGCATTGTAAATAAATATAAGTAGACTGCGATTGTAATCGAAGATATTGTACACAAATCAAATGCAAGTTGATGAGGAAATGGAGTACAGATCGGTATAAATTAAATGGTTTTCGTTAAGTACTATGCACATGCGAAACACTAAAATATAAGCCGCATTAATAGGCTTCTCTGATAGTTCAAATAAACCCTAAGAGTAATGGGCAGTAAAAAATTCCCGTAATATCAAATCATTTAAGTGTCAAGTCCCAAAATAAAATATATGTTCCTAGTTTTACGAAAACCCTTTAAGCTTTGATTGATACCTACATTCATCTTATTCAGACACCGGTAGGTATCGTAGGTTTAAATATAACTCTGAGCAACTTCAATGCGAAACTCTAAATGCAAGTCAACGAACCAACCAGCCATAGTGCATGCTCGTGACATAGTTATTAAAACAAAAGAAATTCAATAATAGCCATTTTTCAATTACAAAGGCTGCGGAGAAAGGCAAAGCATTTGTTCTTCGTATGAGCATATTTTTGTGAGGATTCATGCAACATAACTCATGAAATCTACATTGCTATAGAAACATAACAATGAGCTTCTCGTGTAGTCAATTCCCAATGAGGCCAATCAAAAAAAAATAGGATAAAGTAAATAAGGGCGTGGTTATGAGCCAAGCTTTAGTTTTACCTGAACAAAATAAGTATGTTTATATATATATATTCTTATTCTCTAAAGTATTAGCAAATATTATTATATGTATTATATTTATATCCCTGTCGGGTATTATGATTTTAATCAGAAGTTTGCAACCCATTAATGGAATTATTTTTGACCCCATAATGTAAATGTATCCTTGATCAACATCAACAGCCGAGTCAATCTAGCCATGTCAATCTGTCAGTTCAGACAGGTTAGATGAAATTTCAACAAAACCAAATTAGTATATAAAATGTTAGTTTTTCTCTTCATTTGACCAAATTGAATCGATTTTTATTAATCCAATCAAGAGCTTCAGAGTATAAAAACCTCTGCGTGTCAGGGTCAGCTTCTTTTTTTTTATATATAATTAAAAGACGGTGGTTGGAATTAAATTTTCATTTTTCAAGTTTAACATTGAAATAGTCTTCTGCAATTAAAATATGAAGTCGTCAAAGTATATTTACTTCTAAGACATCCTAAAAGTATGCCATACAAAACGTTTCCAAGCTCAATAGATTTGACATCGGTTTGACGCGCTTTACATTTTATATTTTACATCGAATTATGTAGAATGTAGTTCTTATTGGAGAACTAACAGAAGAAAACCGATTTTTACAAATTTATGAATCACTATTATAAGGCGGTTCTTTCCCTAGATTAAGTTCTTATTAATAACTTACCTTAGTATAATTTTCATATTCTGCCTCAATACATAGCTAAAATAAAAATATTGCTACCTTTTGGGATATCTGCCTTTGACATAGAAACATAGAATTATATTCTCCACCAATTCATTTGTTACTCAATTGAGAGTAACTTCGATATCATCCAATCAAATAACATGGTAATAATTTGGAATAGATTAAATTTATATAAACACTTTTTAACGAAATAAGGTAAAGGTCACAATTGCATCTTCAACTCCGAAAGTCTTCAATTTTGTAAGGAATAATGAACTGCAAATTTATTATTAATTAGCTTTTACTTCGCCACCCTGCTTCAATAATTCAATTTAATTACGTGGATTAAAATATAACTATGAAATTCATTTTTTTTTTGTTTTTCATTAAAAAAAAAAAAATCGGTGTTTTGAAGTTTGAATAACAGAAATTGTACTTACGGTTCTGCTTCGATAGACTTCAATTTGGCAACATAGTTGGATGGTATGTAGCCTTCCGACCGAGTCTTCTTGCTGCGGGCCAGCCACCAGTCACCCTGTCGGTAGAATTAAACATTAATTTGGTTTTTTATATAAGATTAATTCTGATTTTTGGAACACTCCTAAAGTAGAGATAACTTACTGCTATAACCTACATACAGAAGCATGTATAAACAAAATGTGTAACACTTTGAATACCGGTATACTTGGTATCTAAATAGTACAAGGGTATTATAGATTATTGCCAGCTGAGAAAAAATGTAATAGTCAGAGGAAAGCTCCTCCGATCCCATAAAGATTATATATTCTTGATCCGCCGAGTCGATTTATCAATGTAATTTAAGTAATTGAACCGGATTGATCGTTGACATTTTCATAGCAACATTTCTCTTTAGTTGGGTGTTGCGCAACATTTACCTTACAATAATTGCCTTTCCTCCGCCTTGTTTAATTTAAGATTTACATAAATTTTAACATAATTAGACAAGAGAATTAGCTATGCTCATTTTCCTTTAATTTGAAATCTTCCCTTATATTTCTTTGACTTTGGGTTCAGCTTTACTCAAAAGTCCGAATAGAATTTTCAAAATCGGATTAGTTAAGGGTGCAATGGAAATAAAAGTGCCAAATATATATAAAAAGAAAAACGGTAAAATATCGTAGATCCAAATTAAAAACAAGTTATAATTATTTGTAATTTAATTTTTGTTTAATGTTATCATTTATTAAACGCTTTTATCTCAGCTAATAAGATATTTTTTTATTTTACTTAATAATGCAAAAAAAAAAACATGTATTTATATACTCCATGGAATTTCGAAAGACTTTTAAGCTATAAGAAAAGTATATTAAATAAATACTGCCGGTAGTTTATTTTATTGGGTGGATCCTTTCGCAAGATACTTTTTCGATTATAAGGTGTTGGATGGCAATGTTGTTTTGCAGGAAAAAAAGATGAGGGGATAATGCAGATGTATATATTTTAAAAGGTATTATTATTTTTTTATTTGGTGTATATTGTCTAGCTTCGTGCATTTTCAATATCCACTACATTCATAAAAAAGAAACGAATATTAAATTTAACTTTATTAACTCGCTCGAGTTGTTTCTGATTTTCATTTAGTTTTTAGCTTTCCAAGTTGTCCAACAGCATTAATATGTGAAGTAGGAGGCAAAGTTATACGGAAGCTAATATTACTATAGTAATGCCTTTGTAGTGCTGTTATCTCCCTGATAAGCATAGAGTGCCTCCATTACGGTAAGGTCAATGAACAGTCATTTTAAGGTTTATTGTTAATTTGGTAGGCTGGGATTTTTGTTTCATCGTTGAGCTCCATGCTGGTACTTCATCTGCCATATCTGTCCAATTACCCGTTCGTTGATCTGCTCTCCATAAGTGCATTTCATAACCCCGTGTTTATGATGAAAATAAATATCTATAAGAAATACTGTGCGTTTCTTTAGTTAAAAGAATATGATTCTTTGTAGTGTCTATATAGTGTAGTGCAATACGTTTCTACGCAAAGTAGTTTTTAAGCTATCTTACTGTTTGGTTGTAGGAAATATGTAATGTACATGAGCCATAACGGTCAGTATCAAATCGATTTCCATGAACCCTAAAGTACAACTTGGCTATGGGCAAACATTTTGGCTATCTATGTAGTTCAGTCTGAATTAATTTTAAAGGAATGTAAGTCAAGTAAGCCCTTGAATGCTTTCCAGTTACAACGTAGAGGTAGGGCTTAATCCCCACAGGGAGGAGTGCAGTATGTAATAATGAGGAAACGCCGTCAACGCTGGAACACCCATTAAGCATTTTTTCATACAATTTGGATTTCTATGCATGGTATACGGCTCAAGTTTGCGCAGAGAGAAACGAGAGAGACGAAGAAAAAGCGTCTACAAAAGGAAGTCGGGTAGCGTTTTCATGTGTACAGAAAACATTTATTTTGTAGTTGCTTGGCGAGTCGAAAGTCTTGCGGTTGTGAGTGTCGTACCTTAATTAAACGCTGCTGCGATCGCCACAATCGTCGGCAACCGGAAACGCCAGCCGTGAAACTGCTACTCCGTCTGTACTAGTGATGGCTAGTTGCTGCAGTCCCAAACTGCCAAATGATGCACCTTTAATTGTATCTCTGCATTAAAAAAGCCTGTCGGGTGCACTACGCATCCCCGTGCAATTGAGTCTGTTCCCGATTCTGATTGCGAGTGCGGGGAGTGCGCAATAGTTGGCCAGATGCCAGGGACCGACGTCATGCTCTTAGCGCCGTCGAAATCTGCCTGCCTGCGTGTGTAAGGTGGTCATGGCTATGTTGACATAGTCTTTAAATATGCACGAGATAAATATTTCCCCCCAAGAAGTGAGGTGATTGCGCCCCCACCGGCACTTATGTCACAACAGAATCTGTTAGGATGGGCTGGTGACCTCAGACGGCTAATCATAGAATACGTTTAGCAATCCAAACTATTTTCTATCCGTAATTAGTTGTATTGTATACAAGATGTTTGAAGGTAACTGCACCATGATCATCGTTGGCAAGGGGTAAGAGTGTCCATAGCAATCGATATCAGAAAACGTGATGGATTTCGCTATCTCGTGGAGAATATGTGACACAGCGTACATTTTTGCATAAATGATAGCAAGTGCTTACTTATTTATGATCAAGAGCACACAAATATCAGCAGGAAACTAGTAAGAAAGGTATACAAATCCAAACCAAAACCAAAATGTCTAAATAGCTCCTTTATGTGCTTTGAACTTTCCATTCTATTTTTTATATTCAGTGCTTATAGTCTGATGCTTCACAAAATTTTGAGCATAGCAAATATCGTTTGCGTTCTAGTTGCAAACTAATGCATGCATTTTGCAGTTGAAAAACATCGGTTACAGTTAAGGAAGATTTGACTCCTATATAAATAATCTATATATTGAACCCAGGCTCATCTATTTTTGACCCACATTTGTATGTCTTTTTTTTAACTGGTTTGACTGGGAAGAATCTTTTTCTAGCGAAAAAAATGTCACTGAATAGAGCCCATTACAAAATACTATAGCCGGCAGGCAAGACACGTACTGACGGCTTTGTTCAACACAACAATCACACACAATCGCATAACGCATATACATTCTTGATTAGCATTACCAACCAAGTTTATTAAAGGTAAACCAGGCTGCCAATTTAAGGCTATATAAATTAAAATATATTCCTTTCATTCAGGCTAATACCTTTGCTTAGATAGAAATAATAAAAAAATGCTTAAAGCAATATATTTTCATCTAAAATATGGCATATATGATATATTCTCGACTCAACTCTATAAACTAGAAGAGCATGGTAAAATTTTGAATATTTCGAAAGTTGTAGCATGCTAGCGCCATATGAGCAATCAACAGTTTTAAACGATGAGGGATTTTTTTTAAACCGTGTTATATTGATTAATGTGAAAAAATGTCAGATTAAGCATAAAAACAACATACTGAAAAAGTGAAGTAAAATGTTTTGTGAAAAACTTGAACCCCGAAACATTTCAGGAGACTTCCGTTGCAAATGTTGAAACTTCTTAAAACAACAAGTACAAAAAGAGATAAGAACAATTAGTACCACAATTAGTAGGAAGTATATCCCCTCCTAGAAGAATATTAGAAACTAAACTAAGTCTCTTTTAATTATAAGTTCATCCCATGCAATATAGAATATTAGTTTTCTATAACTCCCAAGTTAATAATTAAATTTTAATTCAACTACCAGAGTACGTTCTGTTGAATTCAAAATCAAGACTTCATTTGAGTAAGCTCTTGATCTGGGCATAAAAAAAGTAACTTCGTTAAACCTAAAACCGTGTCCCATACTCCCGGAATGCGAATTATGACGTATATGAACAGGAAATGACCAAGTCAAACGGCGAATTGCATTTGCTGCTGATATTAAGGTTTAGCTTCCCCACAACTGCATTTATGTAAGCTCAGTTGTTGGTGACATTGAAATAAAGTTTGCTTCAGAAAATATTTTAAAATATGGCTGAGCAGTGTGGAGCCAGAGAGTGGTGGAGGTGTGTGGAGAAGCCATGGTACACACTTGTGCCCTGGCATTGGAATTTATGCGATACAAACCCGTGCAGCATAGTGTACTATATATACAACTGATTAGTCGGGAAAGCTTTCCAATTCAATGCGCTACAGCTCAAACTAATCTCGTGCACGATACCACATTGTACCGGCTGCTTCTGAAGTTGGATGAATTGAACAACTTAATTACACGCAATTTGTTTAAATTAAGTTTGCTGGACCGTGAGATACTGTGTACATTTAGACAAGGGATAAATCCAATATCCATAGGACTTAAGGTGGACATTTTTCATGGCTCTCAGTTCCGATGACTTTAATTGAGTAAAAAAAAGGAATGCGGCGAAATTAAGAAGGAGCATTGAAAATTGATTTGTTTTAATAACTTTTTTTATATAGTTGTGCGTTTTTTTTTTAAATCTATATAAAAATTCAAGGACCACAAAAAAGTTATAAACAATTGTGTGTTTGTTTGTTCTTAGTCTATGAAATCTATTTCTTTATGAGACAGTCAGGCTATGACTAAATTGACACAGTTAAACTATGAAGCTGAGCTTAGCCTAAGCTAGCGAATGTGAAAACTTGATTATAATGTTCTAATTCGTACGACACAGACAGAAGTCATATTATCGAAGATTGACATTTACATTTACATTACTTACAAAAATTATATTTTAATTTAAAATGTATAATTGTAATTGTTCTTTCTAGACAATTGTTTAAGGTATATTTTTTTTTGGAAATTTTGCAGGTTGTTTTTGAATCTGATATGAATATAAGTAATGTATATAGAAATAATTTGCTTGTTCATTTTGTATTCGCTCTAGTAATATTCATGGTACTCTCAGCATAAAAGTAAACAAATTAGCCAAAATTAACTAAGAATGGAATTGGAGTTGCAAGGATCCCCTTCGATCAAGGTGCTGGTGATTGATGATAGTGCTGAAGGAGAAACAAATAATGTGACTTGTTTACATTATTACATCAAATCGTATGTGCAGCATACACATTATCTATTTTGAGTACACGTATTCCATAGGATAAACATAGCAAATGCCATCTCATCTGACCCGAATTATATACATATTACTTACTGCAAAAGAATAAAGGAAAATGAATAGGCGAAGATCGACCTTAAGTTGAAATAACAGCTCTGAGGCTATCATCAGATTTTAATGAAATATTCATATTATTTCCCCACAAGTATATATGTTTTGTATCTGTACATTTTAGGAATCCGATCCGGGTTAACAAAATAAAGATTGCTTTGTTGTAGCACGTGTAAATTATATGCTAGCTTATTCCATGTCTGAGTTATGGGAAATTTGACAATTTATTATTAAATTTATTTTGAATGAAACTTAAAAAAGAGATGATTGTCAGTTGAAGACTTAAACGTGTTTACTGCAACACGTTCTTTCAATTCACCCGGCACATTAGAGCAAACTACGACCATCACCGTTATCAAATGCTTTGCACATTTTATCAGTCCATTCCTCAAATTCCCACTCACTCGTACACCCAGTCCGCTCACACTGACGCACGCTTGACTCACCTGTGTGTCATTCAGAATCTCCAGGTGCTCTCCCTTGCGGAAGCTCAGGTCCTCGTCGGTGCGGGCGTCGTAGTCGTAGAGGGCGACAAATATTTTGGCGTTGGCGCTGGCCGTGTCGCTCTCCGGGATCTGCGGCACGGGGCGGATCTGCTCTGGTGGCTGGCCGGCATGCGGTGGCATGGGGATCTGCGGCACGCCCACGCCCACGCCTATGGTAGTCGGCTCATCTAACTTTGTGCGGTCCGCGGGATCCTTGCCGGGCTCGCCTTTCTGTGTAGTCAGGCAGTTGCCCATAGTTGCTCGACGGAGGTCAAGTCGGAGTAGCTACTGTAGTTGGCGCAGCGGCTGCCGCTGTGTGCGAGCTTAGTTCGTGGTAAATGCAATGAATGGACGCAAACTTGCAGCGGTGGCGATTACGTTTACGGTTACTTTCACTGCGCCCGTGCACCGCACTTGGTTTGTTTATAGTTTATATTTTCGCTGCGAGATCAACGCTGGGTGTTGGCACTTCTCGTCGCTCTCTCTTTTTCTCTTCTCTCTCGATCTTCTATCTCCCCGCTCCGCTTCTCTTTGTCCACCGTGCAATGTTGTGACTGGACTCCCTCCCTTCCAATTTGTGCAATTGCTGTCCGATTATCACTCAACTCTGTGCTTCACTGTGCGCCTTAACTAAATTATATGCAGGCGTGTGTGTGTGCGTGCGTGATTTTTTTTTTACTTTTATCTACATTCACCCGTTTAGGTGGATGTTACTGTGTGGGTGTGTGTGATGCTGTAGCTGTTGGCCACCAATTCAGTATGCACGGTGAAGTGGAGGGAGGCCGCGAAAACGGATCGAAATCGGTGATTAATAGGAGGAACACGCGCGTGCACTATTATTTAGCTAGGTTGGCATTCGCGTTTACATTTTTAACTCAGTTATTGGCCTCTTTTTTATCGCGTTGCAAAGAGCGTATAGCTATGGGTGACAGTTCCTACACATCGATATATTTGCTACGCGACGTGATATCGATATTTTGTTCAAAAATATCGATATATTTTCTAACAAATTATCGATACATGTTCATAAATAATTTTGTTAATTGAAAAATGTTGGGCGCAGTAATAATAATAGGATAATATAATACAATATAATGTACACTATGTCGAATTTTCTAACGTTCGCACGAAGGTGTTTCCATTAAAGCCTGTTACTAACATAAGATAAAACAGCTTGAAAAATTTGGGCAGCGAAATGGCTCAGTCCGTATGCAGTGTGAACAAAGAAATGGAAGAAAAGCTGCACAAATGATCACACTGATAACTGAAGCCAGTTGTTTTCTGTAAACAAACTTTATAAAATGAAATTCAAAGAAATTCGAATGGAATGGACTTTCTTCTTCTTCCTTTTTTCCTTGTTCTTATTTATCCGTAGTTTTATTTATTACTAGCTGTTAAGTCATTCCTCTTGGCTAATAGCGTATTTCGTTTGAGATTTATCTGCTTTCCGCCATCCGTTGAACGGATGGTGCATAGGATTTTATTGTTCAAAACTGTCTCATTTCGTTTTCCATCCGTTATCCATCCGAATTTGATGGACTTGTTCAGCCGATACTAAGGCGACAGTTTTTTGGTGCAACTCTGAATTCTTCTTCTTGTCAGATGAAATTTGACCATTCATCTCGGCATTGCAAACGAAGATGACAAGGAATAATTTAAATATTTAAAAAGCGTCAAAGTTTAAAGTATGACAGAGGAGCTCATCGGTGTTTCCTTGAATATTTTAGGCCCTTGGTTGTTTTAAATTGCTTCTATTTTTTATGAAAGTCCTATTTCTACTTTAATGCATATATTTTTATATGGAATATCAGGGTCACCGGCTATTGTTGGTTTGTTTTGTTACAATGGCGCGCATCGAGTCGCAACGATATCTCCACGTCTTCCTCCTCCTTTCATATTTCCTCCTTCTATATTTTTATAATTTTGTATATTTCGATCTATTCTCAATTCCATTGGAAATGACGAATATTCATCTTGGGCGCACTTAAGCCTGGAAGTCAGATAAAATAAATCCGCTTGAAGAATGTTAGTAGCGAATCGGCTAAATATTTCGTTCGGTAATCATTGGGACCAAATAAATTGAAAATAGGCGCAAAAATTATCACACGCGACAACACTAAATTTTTTTGCTCGACACATTTATCTTATGTTAGTTCCAGCCCGAGCGAAAGCTACGAAAACGTTTTCTTTTCCTTTTCACTACCTGTTTTTAAAATGGAATTTTTCCGATTGAAGAATAATTATCTTTACCAAGCTTTAAATGAAAGGCCATGGGTGCTGTCAAGCTTCTAATAAATCGTTTAATTAATGAATCAGTATCATTACCGCAAAATCCAAATTGCAATATACAACCCTAGTATGAACGGTGCATTTTAAATTTAAATTCACATAAAAATATCGATAAGCCCGGCTGTCTAGCCGATTTAGAAAAAACCGATATGATGTCTATTGATTGACCATAAGCGGGTTTTCATTTCGAGTGTCAGAATAATCAGTAACAGTTGCAAAATGGATATAAAATCTTTTTTGTATGAATTTTGTGCAAAGTCACGCCTTGAACCCAAGTTTGAAGTTCGTCAGACTGGTAAGTTACTTTGAACAACCCTCTTCTTCAGGCACCTCAAGATCTATTTTGTTGCATATCGAAGGGCCTAAGAATCGGCAACGCTTCCTCTGCGAGGTCCGTGTGGATCAGAATAACTACATAGGTGTGGGCAATTCCACCAACAAAAAGGATGCAGAGAAGAATGCTTGCCGCGACTTCGTTAACTATCTGGTGCGCGTGGGTAAGTTGAAGGCCCAGGACGTACCGGCCGGTTTAAGTGATTCAGAAGTGGGAGGCCCCAAAGGTATAGCGGGCGAGGGAACAGCAGGCCCGAGCGGCCAGCAAAAACGCGTGTTTGGCGGCCAGTCGGGTCCACAAGATCTGGGCGAGGCGTATCGTCCACTTAACCATGAAGGACGTGGTGACCGGTTTAACATAATCGACCATGTGCAGGAGCAAAAGGACATGAACGAGGCTGAGTCAATTGACGTAAACGCTGCTATTCACGGTAATTGGACAATTGAAAATGCCAAGGACCGCCTTAACATGTACAAGCAGTCGAATAACATTCGCGACGATTACAAATACACTCCTGTGGGTCCGGACCACGCTAGGTACGTGTTTATTATCTTTTTCCCCGCCTGCGTTCTGGATTTGGTTTAAACTTTTACTGACCAAGTCCAAAACGCAGTCGGCAAATTTTGGTACACTAGGCGCAAGCCGTGGGGGGCTTAGCCAGCAGAGCGAGGTGGTACGATACTGACCCACTGAATCAGCGCCCGGTTGCCCTGCATGGGGTCTGTGATTAAATCGGACGTCCATGCAGGGCGGTGTAGGCAGAAACTTTTCCAGCGCTAGTATGCCGGCTGCGCTTAGAACATTAGAACCATTTCGCTCTGGCGGCTGGCCTTGTTTCTCCACTTAGAACGATCCCAAAGGGTAAGTTCCTATCCAAAGCTGGTAACCAAAATAATATATATTTTAATAACGTTATCAATCCAGGAGCTTTATGGCCGAGTTGTCTATTTACGTGCCAGCTCTAAAGCGCAAAGTGACGGCCCGTGAGACCGGATCCAACAAGAAATCTGCCAGCAAGTCATGCGCTTTGTCTCTGGTTCGCCAGCTGTTTCACCTTAACGTAATTGAGGCCTTCAGCGGCACTCTAAAAAAGAAAAAGGACCAGGAAATGAAGCCCTACCCGGTGAAGCTGTCACCAGACCTCGTGGAAGACTTAGATATGGTCATCAAGGAATTGGATCTACCCGTCGTAAATCCGCGTAATATCAAAGTAGAACAAGACGGTGCTCCTATTTCTTTGATAGTAAGTAAACATGTTCCTAGCATCATTTTGAATAATTTAGCCATAGCCATGACCCTTTTAATTTCATCCGCAATCCGTTGGGTACCGGGTATATCTTGTTCTTTTTAGATAGGGCAAATTAGCACCACTAAATTTTAATTTTCTGTCAACCAAAACCATGTACCAGTATGGGACAAAAGATTTCCGAGGCTATACAAGCTAGCTAACTAGCTTATTTAATCAAGCATGTAAAATGTGTTTTAAAATTTGGAGTTTGAACATATACATAGGTTCTAAAACTTTGCAGAAGCTATTACATTTTTAAATCGCCATTTTGATAAGACATCAGTGACGATTCTGTTGTATATAAGTAAAGGTTTGATATTTCAAATCACCTAAGATGCAATTAAATTGTTTTGAAGGTTTGGATGGTTATTTTTATCTTAATTGATTCTTATGCATTCCTCAGGTGACTGGAAACCGCGTGGACCCTATGCAACCAGCTTGCGAAAAACGGCAGGAAAGCACAGTGATTCCATGGGCCCCGCCTCAGCCAAATTGGAATGCCTGGCATGCCTGCAACATCGATGAAGGTGAATTGGCTACCACATCCATCGAAGATATTTCACTAGATCTTGAACGCTCATTGCGCGAACGCCGTCAGAACGATTCGGAATATTGCCAGTTCCTAGAGTTTCGTGACAAGTTGCCAATCGCGGCCATGCGCTCCGAAATTCTGAGCGCCATCAATGATAACCCGGTGGTAATTATCCGCGGCAACACCGGCTGCGGAAAGACCACACAGATCGCACAATACATTCTCGACGACTACATTTCATCCGGTCAGGGAGGCTTCGCCAACATATATGTGACCCAGCCACGCCGCATCTCGGCGATATCAGTAGCAGAGCGTGTCGCCCGTGAACGTTGCGAAAACCTGGGTGAGGCCGTTGGCTACTCCGTTCGATTTGAGTCTCAGTTCCCTCGGCCCTACGGTAGTATTCTCTTCTGCACCGTTGGAGTGCTTTTACGCAAGCTTGAGGCCGGCTTGCGAGGCGTCTCGCATATCATCGTTGATGAGATCCACGAGCGGGATGTGAACAGCGATTTCCTGCTGGTAATTCTTCGCGATATGGTGGCCACATATCCAGATCTGCACGGTAAGATTAAATATGCAAACGTGATTAATAACTTTTAATAGAAAATGTCCCATAATCAAAATTGTTTATTGCTATTAACATTGTCATTTACATATGTATGTGTTTTATCTTTTCAGTTATTCTTATGTCGGCCACAATCGACACCACTTTATTTGCCAATTACTTTGGCGGCTGTCCAGTACTTGAGGTTCCCGGCCGGGCCTTTCCTGTTCAGCAATTCTTTTTGGAAGACATATTGCAGATGACTAACTTCGTGCCCTCGGTAGAGTCCCGTCGCAAGAGAAAGGAAGCTGAGGACGAGGAACAGATGCAGCTGTCGGAGAATAAGGAAGAGGAAGAAATAAATTACAATAAGATTTGCGATGATGACCGGTACACGGTACAGACTCGGAACGCCATGGCCATGCTATCTGAGTCTGACGTAAGTTTCGAGCTGTTAGAGGCCCTTCTGTTGCTCATCAAATCAAAGCAAATCACTGGCGCCATCCTGGTCTTTCTTCCCGGCTGGAATTTGATCTTCGCTCTTATGAAGTTTCTGCAGAGCTCAAATACATTTGGAAATTCGTCGCAGTACCGTATTCTGCCGTGCCACTCGCAGATTCCGCGTGAGGACCAGCGCAAGGTTTTCGAGCCGGTACCGGATGGTGTGACAAAGATAATTCTGTCCACCAACATAGCTGAGACTTCGATCACCATCGACGACATCGTATTCGTTGTGGATATTTGCAAGGCTCGCATGAAGCTCTTCACTTCGCACAATAATCTCACCAGCTACGCCACTGTGTGGGCTAGCAAGACTAACCTGGAGCAGCGCAAAGGTCGCGCCGGCCGCGTCCGTCCTGGCTTCTGCTTCACACTCTGTTCTCGCGCCCGTTTCGCTGTGCTCGAGGATAACCTTACGCCGGAGATGTTCCGCACGCCGCTGCACGAGATGGCTCTCACCATCAAGTTGCTCCGCCTTGGTGCCATTCACCATTTTTTGTCGAAGGCTCTGGAACCCCCGCCAGTGGACGCTGTCATCGAGGCCGAGGTACTTCTGCGTGAGATGCGCTGCCTAGACGCCCACGATGAATTAACACCTCTAGGTCGACTGCTGGCACGCCTGCCCATCGAGCCTCGGTTGGGCAAGATGATGGTACTGGGTGCCGTGTTCGGATGCGCCGACCTAGTGGCCAGCATGGCCTCCTACTCCAGCACCTTTTCTGAGGTGTTTGCCCTGGACATTGGCCAGCGTCGACTTGCAAATCATCAGAAGGCACTGAGTGGTCGCAAGTGCTCCGACCACGTGGCCATGATTGTAGCGACACAAATGTGGCAGCAAGCCAAGGATCGTGGCGAACAGGCAGAATCACGCTTCTGCGACTGGAAGGGCCTGCAGATGTCCACTATGAACGTGATGTGGGATGCCAAAAAACAGCTGTTGGATCTTTTACTTCAAGCCGGGTTCCCTGAGGAGTGCATGGTGTCTTGCCGCGTCAATGCTGATTCTGATGAAGCCGACCCAATGCTGGACGTGTCACTTGCATTGCTTTGTCTCGGCCTCTATCCCAACATCTGTGTGCATAAGGAGAAGCGCAAGGTTTTAACCACCGAGTCCAAGGCGGCGCTGTTGCACAAGACCTCCGTTAACTGCAGCAACTTGGCCATCACCTTTCCTTATCCGTTCTTCGTCTTTGGCGAGAAAATCCGCACACGCGCAGTGTCCTGCAAGCAGCTTTCAATGGTTTCTCCCCTCCAGGTCATGCTATTCGGTTCGCGGAAGATCGACCTGGCCACCGACAACATCGTTCGTGTGGACAACTGGGTCAACTTTGAAATGGAGCCGGAACATGCGGCCAAGATCGCAGCTCTGAAGCCTGCATTGGAGGATCTCATCACAATTGCTTGCTACAATCCCTCAGAAATTCTTAACTTGGAGGGCCCCTACTCTAATTTAGTCGGTGTGGTTAGGAAAATCTGCGACAAAAGGGCCGGCGACTTTGAACTGACTCGCGAAACAGGAATCTTGCCTCACCAGGCACGACAGACCGCTCCCGGCGGTGGAGGTGGCGGTCCGGCCAAAAGAGGCCGCTTCGATTATGGCGGCGGAGCCGGTGGTGGACACTTCAGGAACAGAGGTGGCTATGGAAATCCAGCAAACAGTAGCTATGGCGATGGCGGGCGTGGCAACTACGGGAGTGGAGGTTTTGGTGGTAGTTTTGGAAATAGTGGAGGTAGATTTGGAAATAACCAAGGAGGTTTTGGAAATAATGGAGGAGCTGGATTTAATTGGAATGGAGGCGATGGAGGCTATACTAATTATGGAAGTTCTGGAGGAAATAACTTCACAGGAGGCGCTAACCAGAACAACAGCTGGGGACGCTATTAAGGACTATAATATTTTCATATTTCTATTAAAAACAAACTTACACATTTATAATATTTAAATTATAAACCCTCAATAAACACAATAAAACCAAACGTTCTATCTTTATGGGAGGCAGGAAGCAGTAATCTGTGTTCCAAAAGCTGTTCTAAATCGAGGATAGCGTTTGTTCGAGCCGGCACGTTAGCGTACACAAGCATAATATATTATTGTAAGATTTGACACAGGCTTATCGTAACATTTTAATACGTTATACAATATGTATGTCCCGCCACCGCGGAATATTTCAAAATGCAGCTGTTATATTCAGGCTAGTGATGGCACTTAGACAAACTCATACATACATATGTGTTACTCTTAATGTGATTATGAGAGGCCGAATAATCTAGAAACCAAGAAAAAATAGTATTAAAGAAAATATAAAATATAAT
Organism: Drosophila serrata; assembly: GCF_035046125.1. Classification (NCBI taxonomy): domain Eukaryota; kingdom Metazoa; phylum Arthropoda; class Insecta; order Diptera; family Drosophilidae; genus Drosophila; species Drosophila serrata. Next base: position 407,916 of record NW_028257165.1, read on the forward strand.
ATAAATATATAAAAATTAGTTCAGTTGATTTCTTAGACAATTGAATGACAATTAGTTTAGTTCACTGAATTACTGAAAATCACGTATAAGCTGTTTTTTTTTGACATTCAATCATTCATAAAAGTGTATCATTATCTGTGTGATGATGCCTAAACGAGGAAGAATCCAAATAATTTTAGCAATTCTGGTAAGAACATTTTGTATGCGAAATTTGTTAATATAGGTTTAGTTATAAATGCCTTAGTGCTTTTATATTAATAAGTAGGGCAAATACATGCATAAGTTTTTTTTTCGGGCCGACGATTTCTTTTCACAACCTACGGAAAAATGGCTAAAAAAAAAATTAATTTAAAGATGAAAATAACAAAGGGCATATATAAATATTTAAAAAAAGCATAAGCCAGTTTCGAAAAGCTTGGTTGACTTTAAAAAGCTTCAACCAGCACCGTGTAATTAGTTGAGCTGCCAGCCCTGGGTTAATTTTTTAGCTACAAATATCTGCGAGCGTCAAATGTCATAATCGATATATCGGTAGCACAAGTGTTATCCCTAGCATTTTAGCGGCGCGTAGTTTTGTTTGTTAAGGTTATATGGTTTGTAATTCAACGGAATATCGTCGTTCCTTTACAACAAGGTGACTCTAAAATGGACTTCGACACCGCTAAGGAAAACATACAACCGTTAGCTAGCGGTCGCAACGTTAGCCTGCTGCAGGCCTCACTTAGCCTGGACTCCGCGCAGGGCCAGGAGCTACTTGCGCAGCGCAGCAAGTTAAAGAAGGAAGTGGAGAATTATGCTGGCGAGGATCCCCTGGAGCCATGGCACGCATACATCTGCTGGATCGAACAGAGTTATCCGGCTGGTGGCAGCGAATCTAAATTGCAGGCGGTTTTGAAAGACTGCCTTACAAAATTCGAGAAGGACGTTCGTTACCAGCAGGACAGGCGCTTCATCAAGCTGTTTATTAAGTTTGTAAGTAGAGGTAGTAGAATTGTGGGTTAACCTAACCACTCCCGCTTCCAGGCGCAGGAGCAGAAGAACCCGATTGAGTTGTACCAGGAAATGTATAGTCGCGGAACTGGCACGATGCTGGCGGATTTCTACATCGCCTGGGCGTATTGTTGCGACTTGAGCGGCAACATGCACAAGGCCGATGAGATCTTTCGCCTGGGTCTCCAGTGCCGGGCCCAGCCGCTCGAGGAGCTACGGGAGGCGCACCAGCACTTCGGGTATACGGTGGGCCAGCGCATGCTGTACACCGACGGCGAGCAAGCGGATGCAGTCAACCAGGAGCTAAACGAGCGTAGGCTGGCCTTGCAGTCATTGCAGGGACGCCGCCAAAGGGGCTCAAACACAATTACGGTAGGGAGCGTGCGTACCGGAGCTGCAGTAAAGAGCGAATTTCCGGGTGTGGTGCAGGTAAGAAAATGTGAAAGTAAAACTAAAAAAAAACTGATCGCAATAAAAGTGATGAAGAGGCCTAAGAGTAGAAATTATGTAGATATATTAAGAAAGTTATAAAAATATTTTATATTTAAATTAATTATCATTAGAACTTACAAATAACGCAATAATGCTTTCCTTCTCAAACCTACTTTCGAGCATATCCGCAGAAGAGCGCTCCCTCTAAGAAGAACGGTTCGATTCTCTTAATTTATTGAGAGCAATTCTTCTGCGTGACAATTTGGCTTCTTTTCCGATTTATGCAAATAGTTAATGCTAACTATGAATCTTTCAGATGGGTGGCCCAAGCACCAGCCGCAGACAAAATGCTGATCGTAACGTGGAGGTTTTCAAGGATGAAAACGGCGCAATGCTGGCTGTGCCTACGCAAGAGGGGAAGACAAGCCATACTTCAATCGTCGAAGCAGCTCGCGGGATAGAGAACCTCAAGGAGTCAATGCCTTGGAACAAGGCTCACGCTAAGACACACAAGCACGGCAAAATCTTCTCCGGCGACTCCTCACCTGACCTGGGCTTCGATATACATGTCGATGAGTATGCGTTTCCACCCATCACCAACTATGAACGACACTTTGAAAAGCCCTTTCGTACTCCTCCCAACTTTGTGGCCAAGAACAAGCCATTGGAGACATGGGTAACGCCAGTAACAATTGAGCAGGAGCCAGAAGCAAATGCACTTCCGTGTTATAATAAAGCAATGCTATACCCGCGACCCAATCTAGAATTTTCTCCCGAGGAGTACCGAGCCTACATTAATTTAAAACGACGTGAGCCACAGCATCCGTCGGTCATTCGTAACGATCCGTGGTGGGGCACTGGCGGCGAGCTCAGAGGAATACGCTGCTATCCAAACTTTGCCACCGCTTCCAAACCGCAACCGACAGACGAGCTGGTCAAGTATTTTAAACCACCAAGTATGCCTGAAATTCAAGTCGATTTTGACCAGCTTTACAACGACGAAGAGCAAACAGAATACCAACAAGAGGAGTTGTTGGCAGCCAAGTGGCGGCAGAAACGTAATCTTACAGTTATTGGCGACTTTGATATGGATGAGACCGCATGTCTGCCCGGTAATGAAATGCCTCGCCGCAAAAGTTTCTTTCCATTTTCCTCCAGAAAGTCAATCATGCCGCGTAGAGAAGATCGCGTGGAGGTTACGGAACAAGTAGCTTCAGGAGACGATACTCCAGCAACGTCTTCTGCTGTTTTACGTCAATCCACTGTTTTATCTCAACCGCTTGTTATGAACGAGCAGCCTAAAGTGCCGCCAACGTTAAAAATATTTCAGGATCCCGTTTCAACTGCAGAAGTCAACTTTGCTATGCCAGAACCGCCTCTACGTAGCATAGAGATTTATCAAGACCCGGATGAGCCAGAATCTGCCCCTATAACTAAAGCCTCGGTCGTCGCACCCGCTTTCGACGGAGATGAAACTTGCTCTACGCAAGTGTTTAACATGTTCATTAAGTCTCATGGCATAAGTACGCCGAAGGGTCCTCAAAAACAAGCACCGGCCCGACAGTTTGGCACTGTGTTAAAAGAACTGTCGCCGACGGACGAGCCTAGTCCTTCTCCAAGCTCTACCGAGTCCCCAGTCGATTCCCGTTCACCGATGTTGCGCAAACAGTTGTCCACCATTTTGGAGACCTCAGAGCACGGAACCCAAAGTTCGGCGGCCACTAACGCTACTACTAAGTCGACCATAACTTCAACTTCTTCTTCACCCGGGTCTCGCACTGCACTTACTCTGACCACCAAGAGTGAAGAGTGCACTCCTGGACCACTGAGGCAGCAGCACCTGCCTGGCCTTGACAATTCCATAGTCAGCGTGGAGCAAGAAAAAAAGGCTGGTGGCAATTTTTCCCGTCGCGAGCTTTGGGAGCCAAATGCTCCCAGCGTGCCGATGATGAAATCTTTACGCTTCCAGGAGGATAAGACGGAGACAATTCCTAGAGCTCTGCCCTGTTTTCAGGAAGACAAAACAGAAACGTTGCCACGATTACCTGTCGGCTTACCTGAGTGTGCACTAGCTGCCGCAGAACTGACTCCACTAAAGCTTCCAACGCTCGATGATGATGATGACCTTTGCGGCCTCTTTGCAAAGACGCCGCCAAAGATGAAGACGTTTGGCTCTTCCATTTTACAGGACGCCTCGAGGCGTGTTTGCGACCAAAACACTTCCGATATTTTTATGAATCCAATAAAAGGCACTCAGGACTCGATTGCTGCCTCATTTGTTGAGGCCATTGGTAAACCTTCCGCCCTACCGGATAGCGGCCAGCTGGCGGATTCTTTCATGAACGATTTGTCGTTTGTGCCCGAAACACAACCCGTGAATGAACCCAACTTCGGGGCTCCGGCTATGAAAAAGTTCGAGATCTTCCTAGACGAGACACAGCCAGAGATGATAAAGGCAAAACCATCTATGGGCTGCAGTATTACCTTGGACTCCACGGTGCCCGAAACGCAGCTGTCAGTTGTGCAAAAGGATGCAGTTAAGAAGCCGCAAACTGTAGGACCCTCTCACATGATCGCTTCGTTCATGAATGATTGCACTGAGCTAAGTAGCTGTCCGCCACAACTACCAAGTTCTTCAGGAGCAGTGAAGTTTATAAACGATTCTTCCAATTCAAGCAGATCGAAAAATAGCGGAAAGCAGTCGGATAACTTCTTCGAACTAAATGCTGCCACGGAAATGTTTGCCACCAACATAAGTATGATTAAGAATTCTACGCTGCTTCCTCCGCCTGTAATTGAAAATCCCCATTTTGAAAATGCTCAGGAACAAGCAGAAGAAAATGCTGACGGAGACCTAAGCATTTATTATAAATCTACACCGATAACACCTAAGCAATCGCACCGTTCGTGGTCGCATTCTGATAATGATACACTTCCGCGAGATCAGTTTGTACACCCCAAATCAAACATGGACAAGACAGAGCTGAACCAAACGGTCGCTGATACTAATGTTAACCCTTTCAACGTAGACCTTATTAGTTCGCTGCTGGACGAAATTGACTTCTCGCAGTACATTGAAAAGTTACCGCACTGCCAATTGGTGGGCCATGTTAAGCGTCTGCGACCTAATTCCCAAATAGAGGTGAATGGCGAAGAGTTTGATGTGGTAAAGATGCTTGATAAGGGGTCGTATGGCACTATTTACACGGGACAACACGTGAAAACCGGAAAGAAGGTGGCTTTAAAGCAGGAACGGCCAGCCAACTACTGGGAGTTCTACATTACCCTGGAGGTTCACAGTCGACTAACCAGCGACCAAATGGTAAGATTCATAATTAAAAAGTCATAATGCCAACTCAATATTTAATTTTAATGTATTAGAATATTTACAAGAAGGTGTAGCAACTACGACTCCAAAATGAAAAATAATAAGATGATAATCATTTTATGTATCTTTCAGATTCCCGCATATACACATTTTGATTATGCATTGGTGGGCAACAATTGCAGTGTCTATATCTCTGACTTCTCGGATTATGGTTCGTTGATCTCAGTGTGCAACAAAATAAAGAGTGGAACAAGCAAGAATCTGGACGAGTACGTTGTCATGCATCTAAGTTGCCAGATGCTCGATATCGTGGATCATCTTCACGCCTTGGGGATAATCCATGCCGACATTAAGGCGGACAACTTTCTACTTATGAGACCGTAAGAACCTGAATCTAGCTACTATTTCACCATAAGAACTATTCCTTGCGTCTCTTTCAGATTGTGCGCGCATCCCAATGAAGTTAGCCTGCAGCTTATTGACTTTGGCGTGTCTATCGACACCAGACGCTTTCTGCCCAATCAAACATTCAATTATGTGCACCACCACGAGCTGTTCAAGTGCATTGAGATGCGCACCAATCGGCCGTGGACGTACCAGCTAGATTTATTCGGCCTGGTGGGTGTCATGCATGTGCTGCTCTTTGGCACCTATATGGAAGTGGTGAAACGGAGTCCGAGTGGCGTTTGGATGCCGAAAACGGCCTTTCCGCGCTATGTCCAACGGCAGATGTGGGAGACTATCTTCAGGACGCTGCTTAATATTCGTGACTGTCGTACAATGCCAAATCTACAAGAATTGCGTATGCTGATTAAATCCGAGCTAGCTGAAAAGGAGAAATATGTTGCCGAGGCCATTAACAAATTTAATATGATACTGCAAAAATAAGAACAGAAATTGTATTGTATTTAATTATTTATAAAATATTATAGGACGCTATAAAAAGGCATGGTTAAATTAAGAATTTAAACTGTTGTTTATTAATCCTGCGACTGCATAAAAAGATGTTTTTTCTGTTTAGCTCCTAACTGTTCACAACATCATCCCATATGAAAAATGTAAAAAGTATAAGCTAAATGGAAAGTGCCCAAGATACTCAAGTAGAGTATTTTTGGTTTTTTAAATAAATACGAAACAACTTGAGTTCCTGTAGAATTAGTTAAAATGTGCTTTGCATAACGATTGGTCAAGTCCATTTTTTGTGCACTGACTTTCCAATGACACTTTAAAAAGAGCACCTAAAGGATTCTGATAATTGGACAGTATAACATTTTCTAGCACTAATGTACGAAAAGAAAAGAAACGTAACTAACATTACGAAGTTTGTTCACCCTTTGCATTTATACCATATGAAAATAATAATAAAAAAAAGTATAAACCTGTATATGTAAAAAACCTATTTGCTAATAACAAACGAAGTATGTACAGTTTTGCATTTACCAGTTGTAAAAAGTAAGGTTCTTGTAGCCGACTCTGGAGAGTGAGCTTTTTGTAAACGACTAGTATAGGGTACCAAAGAATAGAAATTTCAATGGGCGATATTGGTAATAAAAGGGTAGCAGAGTAGAGTAGTAGTAGTAGTATCTTGGATCAGCAGTGGGTCGACTTTAGTAGGTCACGGTAGCATGCAGAGACTAGATACTTCGCCATTTAGAAACGCAGGGTATTAAAGAATCAATTGTAAACGTACGTAAAAAAGGTTTCAGAATCCATAAAGCTGACAGAAAATATTCGGAGCAAGTTATAGGACTTTTCAAAAAAAAAAAGAAGGAAAACACGACTAGGACAGAGAAAAACGATTGACAGAATAAAGCAATCGATACGCCAGAAACTTATCACCCAATTAAGCATCAGGGATAAACTCGGATGGATGACGTGGACGTTTTAGAAGAGCACAACTGGATTCAAACACGAGAAGTCAAAACCATAATAGACTTCCTTAGAGTAGCGGAAAAGTTCGAAGCACTATAATCTAGACAATCACCACGAGCACAAGGGAATGGTAAGCAACCCTGCTGGAGCTCCAAGAACCGAGGACATCGGCACAAGAACACAGCTCACAATACTAATACAATAATCGATACGTGCTTCTAAAGGCATAATCAAAGACATAACCAACGGACGAAGTAATACACCTGCAGACAGAACTTCCACAGTAGCCCTAGAAGAATTACAGGTGGTAATAGAACTAGGAGAAAAGCAGACAACCATATCATTACTAATCCTGGACGACGTCGTCGGAGGCATGTTACTGGTCATTGACTTCCTGACTTATCGCAATGCAACATCCCGTTCTGGGGGACTTGTGAAAAAAGAGAGAGAAAAACGTCTAACACCTATGACTGATGAGATAACACGACAGCCCTCTAAAGCAAAAATATTTCCCTAAGAACCGACCATGCAGAATATTACACAATAAACTGTTCCACTCCTCATACAGTTTCCCCGTAATACTAGTCGGAACTAAAAATAACAAACTGCACACGGCAACTAAAGTTTGAAGGTGGTACCCAATGAAGTGGACCGGGAAATCAAGCAGAAACTAGTAATACGACCGCCACGATAAACAGGGGCAACTTCAAACTGACGGTAAACGGGGTTCTGTATCATGTTAAGATTACTCGCGGAGGAGAAACAACACTAAAGGGTTTCCCATGGACCGATCATCAACGCTTCATCGGCATAAACGTATTCCAGGAATCGTGTCACACAGAAACTTCAGATTATACATAAGCAGCTTTCTATCCATTTACTTGATACTTGGGAACATGAGGAGCCTACAATTTTAAAGTTCTATTTGAATCCTGATCTCATTGCTCCACGTCAATGTTACTATTACGCATAAGGTGAAAAGGTGAAACTATTTTGCTAAACTCCTGACTGTGGCTTTTGTGGTGAGTGCCATTCCAAATAGTGTTTCTTTTCTACAACTTTTTATGAAGCAGAGACGGTGTCGGTGTCCCTTAAGATTTATAAAAGAACCGAAAGAACCGCTTACATGCTGTTTATGTAATGTTGAACAATATTTGTTTAATAAGTAACAAATTTAAACCAAATAATTATTGCTTATAAGCGAAACAAATTATTTTCGACTCATTCAGGCGGTTTTGCGTTAATTTTACAATATGAATACCCGCCTGCGGCCGAGAACAGGCCGAGAGACGTCCATTTCTGTGGCAAATTCCAGCGCAATGCAATTTTCGGGTCAATGCATATATTTTCAGTTACATCGGCATGTTTTCCACGAGCTGAGGGCGTCATTTGCAATCTCCATTTGGCATTCTGCATTCGGTTCGGCGTCCAGCAGCATTCGTCGTCTCCGCTTCCGGGGGCAATGGCGCTCGGCGTGTTCCTGCCTGGCACATTCGGTTGACATGTGCCCTGGGATGGGTGCAGCTACTGTTGTGCATATGCACAGCATATAAATCAAAGTCAAAAACGGCTCGACATGATTCACAAATGATCCAAACAAGCGACCGTTCTGCCGCCATATGAAAGTCTTATAAATCAAAGTGCTCGGCTCAGTCAGGACTCGGCGGGACTCTGCTGGGCTTGCGGACGCGGCAATTGCATGCGGTTAACTTTACGACCACTGTTAGCTCCTGGCCTCCCCCGTCCCGCCCAAAGTTGCTGCCATCTGTGGGTGCAATCCCTGCAGGTTATCCGTACGCAGTACTGGACTGTGGTTTTGGTACAGCCCCCGCTCGTCCGGTAAGTTTTGGTATTTAATAAGATTGCAATTTGAATATTCATGATTTTTGTACCCTTGCAAAGGGTTTTTAAGTTTATGTTGGGATCCAGGGTCGAGTTGATTCGGACATGTCCATCGTTATATCCTTTGCTACGCAAGTTGTTTTAAAAGTTCTCAAGAAATACATATGTATGTATAAACTTTCCAAAATGTCTGGTTCTCATTACAAGTAATAAACGATCGGGAAATAAAATGAGACTTGAAATCAATGTACACTACATATGTGTATTTGTAGCTTAACATATAATTCCATAAATTAAGAAGTAATACATATCTTAAATTTGATTAGTATGTGACTCACGGTCCTAATCCGCAAATCATCCAATTTCCCAGCCACAGAAAGAACATTGTAATATCTAGCTTTTTTACTGTAAATTATTATTTATTGCAAAAGTGTCTTTCTAATGATTCAAACTGGGAAAATAATGAATTAATTACTTTTTTTTATTATTTGGGTACAGTTGTTTTTATTTAGTGAATTTATTCTCTCAGCTGCAATTAGAACTGCAAGTAGGACTTGGGATGAATTTACTCCGAGGGCTATTAATCGATTTGTGCACTTTGATATTTAATATTTGGTCCACTGTGGCAGGGCCTTGGTGCCTTACCCATGCCGCACATGGTATAGCTTGATTTATGCAAATTGAAAATGACCTTAGATCCTGCCACACACACGGACACATTGTCCATTTACCATGTTTTGTATATGGTTGAATTTTTCGCCCTTGTTGACTTGATTGTGGCAGCTGCTCGACGCTTAGCCGATGCAGCTCCTGCCCGCTTCCTCAGGAGTGCCCTGCCGAACTATCCACTATCCACCAGCCACCAGCCACTATCCGCATCCTTATCCTCATTCACTTGCCCTCGTGTAGTTGGGGATGCTTTTGCTTTTGCTGTTGGTCTTGTTGCTGGCGCCGTACATTTTGCATCATAAAGTATTTTAGCGCCATTATTTCATGAAATTCACATTTATTTTGCAGCTGTTTGCAGCAAAAAGCTGTCTGCCCTGTCCCTCAACTTTTCCGCCCATGCAGCTCGGTCGGAGCCTTGCACTACTGGTACATTTTTCTATTGTAATATAAGTTATGTGTGCACACTCCACCCCACTTATCGTTAACGGATTCGGACAAAGTGAAAAAGCGACCATCATAGGGCAACGAGAAACTTTGTTAAGAAAAGCATTCATACAAATTACGTTTTGGTTCTACTAAAAAGAAGATAAAGGGTTGTTTAATAAATCATTACATGTGGAAAATATGCAAATAGTACTTAGTGTAGGGGGTCCACAGCTAGAAGTTAAAGAAGTGTATGAATAATAATACTCCCTCAAATTGTTATTATCGTGTATTATATTTTCTGGTGAGTTCAGAATAAATGTTATAGGTAGAATAAGAAATCTTCGACCCTAAAAAGTAAATGTATGTACTTGATCAGCATCACCACGTCCTGGTCTGTCCGAATGAAACAACAGATCTCGCAGAATATAACAATTCTCTATCCCAATAATTGACCACGCCAGCTTTGAGGTTCTGCAGGTGTTCAGCTCCTTCGATTACTATGAAGGTATGTTGCCAATTTTCTACATTGGTGCTTTGCTAAATATTTTTTATCTCGAATTCTTCCATGAGGATCTTAGCAGTGATGGTGCGGGGGTCCTGGTGGTTTTCTTCCACTTATACGGCCACCATCCAGTCCCTTCGTGTGGTCTCCGAGGCTTTTAGCCGGATTGTCGTTAATACTGAAAGAGGGAAACAGAAATATAGGAAGTCCAAAAGATAGGGAATCCTAAATGCAATTACTTATATTATCATTGTGGGAGCGATTCGCTTGTAACCATGATTCCCTTGTCTGGAAAGGAAGAAGATCTGAATAGTAGTTTTATTCCACCCTTCTGAGACTCCACAGTTTAATACTAAACAATTTATTGAACAAATAATTGCGTTATTTCTGAGGTAGGGCTTCCTATCGTTCAGCTTACACTTTCATTCAGTAATATTATTATATTTTTAATTTATTAATAATTGCACTAATGTCGCATGTTTACGAAATGCATAATAATCACATTGTATTGAGCCAATTAGATTTACTGCTGCTGTGATTTGACTACAGATAACAATTATATGTATAAATGTAATATTTTTAAGTTTTAATTTCATAAAAATTATAGTGTTGTATAATAAATCAATGGTAAAAATTACAATTAATGTTAGTTAAATGGAAAAGCAGTGTCAGGCAGGATCTACACAGCATTCATTTTAAGTTCTTTGGAGATTTTATCTTATAATTCATGTTTAATTTTCAGATTTAATATAATTTTCAGTAAACTGCACTTTTTTTATATCAAATTATTTAAGCCGAACTATCTTATTTCTAGAATGTAAGTACCAAAATTGATATTGCTATTCGTCCTGTTGTTTTATACGGATGGATGCACAGTGAGTTATGGCACCCAAAAATGTATTATGTATAATAATAAATAATTTAAGAAAACAAATTATATAATGATATATTCTTTGATACAACAAATTTCTTCATATAACTGGATATTTGCATTATTCTCCCTAACCTAGCAGAGCCTGATCAATCGATTTCGTATTGTTAATGAAATAATAATTAAACGACTAAGAAAGCAGCCTTTATTTACTATTTAAATAAATTATGCAAAGTATACTTTTGAGAATGGGTAAGATGTAGTCACGAGGGATCATCTTTGCCATGTTTGATTATCCAATAAATTGGCTGGCAAAAAAGCGGAATTAAAATTGCCTGCAGCGTTTAATTGTACTCATCTCTAATGATGTCATATGTAAAGCTCACTTTTCAATTCACGTTAATTGCGCATTTTATCACAAAATCGTTGTAATTTTCACAGTGTTGCTTTCATAAAAGAACAGCAGTTTGTGGGGCTAGATCGGACCGGGGTTCGTCGATTTCCCCAAGGGAGATTAAACCGCACAGATGACTGGCACAAATGAATAGGAAAGTGTCCAGTGTCTGGGTTATATTACCGATGTTTGTTTTATAGTGGCAGCCAAACAAAAGTCGGCGTTATCAAGTCGGGAATGCGGCAGGTAGCATCTAGTTCTCGCCCTGGGTAATCGGCAGCTTGATAAAACACATTAAAGAACCCAGTCCCAATCTCGACGGCTAATTGCAGTCATAATCGCTATATGGCGGGCAGAGCTTTAACTGACACGTTCAGACGTATTTCAGCTATTGGCTCGGGTGGACGCGGCAAACTCAACTCACTTTCGAATCCATACAAGTCGCGCTTTTTTAGCCCAAAATCACACAAGTTTGCGTCCCAGAGAAAAGATATACGTAACGCGAGCCCAGTGTGTGACCACTTTGTGGGAATGACCGCCGAACAAAAAGGTGAATGAATAATTAATCCCCAGAGCTTTGGCTGTGTATAACATCAAGTGATCGAATAAACAAAAACAAATCTTTGCTTGGATAACAAATAAAATTATAATAATATGTGGATTCGATTATATGGCCCAAATAAATGTGTATGAAGTGTTAAAAAGGCGAATTTAATCGCAAATCAAATACCTCTACTACAATCCCTTTAAAAATCAACTACCGAAGGTTTACTCCCCCAAGTTACAGCCTTAAATAATACAACTCGAGAACAATTATAAAATATGATATTAGATTTTAATATTCCATTCATTCTCCTCCTCAGAAGAAGCTTGGGAATTTGTGACGCCACAATACCAATCTTATCAAAGTGGCTAATTATGGGATAAGATTGGCTTATCTTGATTATTCACCATAAAGATATTAATATAGATTTTTACTTGTTCGGACTTAGAGGTTTTTATCGGAAAGTACTTGACCGTGTAATTTTATTTAGAACATGGCTAAATTATGGCTTTCATTATTTATGATTTATGACCAAATCTGGCCCCAAAACAGTACGCTGGCAAAACTGGTCAATAAAGTTGGCCAAAGAGTTAGATACAGCAAATAAATCCCACATACTCTTTTAGCCCCAAAGAGCAATTAAGTATGGAAATTTATTGCCCAAATTGTGTGTGCCATGTATGCTGATTTTCTGTTCTTTAAGATGGCTCAAACCTATGAATACTCGATCAGTTCAGTACACCATTTTATTGTTGTACTATATAATTTCAGTAGTTCACAAATATTTATTTTATATATAATATATAATTTATATTTATATATTTTTTGTCAGGATTATCAATTTAAAATATGATAATGCTGAGAATTTATATACTCTTTCACAATGTTTTTACGTACCTTTAAATTGAAAAGTTCTCCACTTATTTTAATCTTTCTTAAATTAGATATATTCCCCTTTTACCTAAGATTCTCTTTTGGATTAAGGTAACAAATTTTATACGATATATATATATTTATATTTCAGTAATTAATTATTAGTATAATCAAAAAAATATAAAAATAAACAACTTTTTAAATAATACCTGATAAACAACACTGTCCATCTTTCACCTATAATTCCCTGTGTAGTCTTAAAGAATTCATGACTGTAGTGCTCACTTTTTGCTCAATTTATGGAGGTTGTTTTTGCTGAGCCGGAAAAGTATATTGACAAGTAGTAACGTAATTATTATTATCTGGGACTTTATCGGTCCGCAGAAATTTAACAGTCAGTTAATAACGGTAGGTTGCCAGTAGACTCTAATACTTAAAGGAAGTAAAAACTTTACTTAAAAAATGAACGCATCCATCTAAATAAGTACATCATATAAATTAAATTTGTATATTATTACAATGAGTTGCTTTTTCCGTAATTTAATGCTACATTTAATTGGATGTGGACGTCCATTCAGGTAGTGACTATAATAACTATATTAGCTTAAATGTGAATTTGATGAACAATTTAAGCATTTTTAAAACACCTTGACGAATGAGAAACCTATTTAAAAATAATATATGTATTGTATTTTGGTTTTAATCATCAAAATGTGGTATATTATAAATATTTAGGTTGAAAGTCACTTTTATCATACATATTTTTAAAGTTTTATGTTATTGTTTATGTTTAATATCGAATAAATGTATATAGGTGCGTATAGAGATAAACAGAAACCGCATTTCAATGATCAAAATTACAGTTCTCTAAAAATAGAAAGATTCTCATACCATGTTGCCATTTTATTTAATTCTTTTCTGAGTTGGAACTATAAGAATGTTGTCCTAATTTTTTTCGGTTTTGAGATTCCCAAAATATCAGTTAAATAGTTTTTTTTTCACAAAATAAATAAGGAGAAGCTGGAGTATTTATCAATATTTTTATAAATCAACGTCCTATTTTTTACAAGTCAATTGCCTTACCATTTAATTTGAATCAATTTTATCCCACAATCCTTTAAATAACTGTACCATAATCGTAGTTTGAGGATGTGATTATTCATTCTGTGTGGATTTAGGTTATTTATCGGAAATTATCAACTTTCCATTGATCCAATCAGAAAACCATTGGTAAATGTTAGTAAATAGCCTATTTGCAATGGAAACCTAATTAACCTTTTTGTAGTGTACTGAACTGATTTGCAACGGCAATTCGATTCGATAATTAAAGCCATATGTGTAATGGGTGACTTAGCACGAATTGATTACCTACATACATAACTGCAACCGGAAGTCTATTTGGAAAGGTTGTCTTCACTCTTTAGCCCCCACTTCCGCCAGCAGCATTTAATTTTCCCTAGTTTTACAGATTAGGTTGTTGTGTTGACCATCTTTATAGAAGGTGTCAACGAAGAAATAATTTGGGGACAGTATAATTTACATCTTTTTTTAGTCCTAGCTTAACTTTTGAACTTAAATACTCGATCCCCATAGGGCAGATGTCAGTTAATACTTGGTGTAAGATGATAATCTATTAAGAGAATATTCGACTTTTGAGTCTGAATTCTTTCTTTGTCGAACTTGAAGGAATGTACAATTGAAAGGTAATGTTGAACAATTTTTTAATGTTTTTTTTTTATTATAGTAGTAAAATAATAATTTAGTAAAAACATGTTGTTTAAAGTTTATTGTTGCTGCGTTTGCTACCCCTTAAGCAAATCATTTAAATGTTAATTTTTATGTAGATTGTATTGATTGTACATGAAATGTAATAAAATACGCTATGATGCGATTTCAAATATACAAATGGGACATTCAATGCCAAATTCGCAAACGTTTGATACTATTAAACCAGTTCCTGGAATAGAAATAAAAAACAATTAATAATAAAATTACATATATTCTGCGTCGAACAGAAGCAAAGTTTTTTCAAAAAATAAAAATTGGCACAGCCTGATGTTCATAAAATATATATGTATGTATATGTATATATGTATAGTTATGTATTTATATACACTATAAAAATAAATCCATTTATACCTCCATTACACGTTTATTTTTTTGTATCTAAGCCTCCTATACCTGAAAATACATATTTTATTGGCTTTATTGAAAAAAAAAATCCTTTTTAATGAAAACAAAAACCCACAGAAATTGAACCCATCCTAGGTTCTAGCATTTTGTTCTGAATATGAGGCAAAAAAATAATTTACCCACATTTTTATGAATCAAATTGTAACAATAGAAAATTTTAGGGTCAGTATGAGGTCATGCAGTGTGGTACAAAAAAAAATCTGGGGTGGTTAGGTTGGCATGAAATTGAAATAAACATCAGAGCTATTAGATAATTAAATTTTAAATTTGCAGTAGTTTTTTATGAAATTGAGATAGCTCGGACATTAAGTTATGATGATAGAACTTGGAAAGATGTGGCTGGGGGCGCTTTCAGTATTCTTTAACGCAAAGTTGCCATAAATTAAATTTTAGAATAACTAAATACATTCTGATTGAATATTCGCGCATTTAATTGTCTACGGAGAATCGCTTTAGACTTTAAACCAATTGGAATGCTGTAAGCTATACTTTTTGCATACTTAAACAAAAATATTTATCACCATCTTTTGGACCCATTTTTAACTAATGGTAATACATTTTTGATTGGATTATTTCCTGTGCTGCCCCAGGTCCAGTGATCGGTATTCGCCATCTTCAGGCGTTGCTGCTTTTCCTGGCCATCGTTGTCAACTACACTGCTCGGCTCAGCGTGAGCGTGGCCGTGGTGGCCATGACGGATGCAGCTACCACCAATCCGGACTTTCCGGTGAGTTTGACGTAGCGCATAACGTAAGCAGAGCGGAAGTGATGGCCGCCATATCGCCCGCAGGAGTACGAGTGGACGGGAGCGCAGAAGTCATACGTCCTGTCCAGCTTCTATTGGGGCTACATTGTCACCCAGTTTCCGGCCGGCTTTCTGGTGCGGCGCTTCGGAGCCAAGGCGGTGCTGCTCATTCCCACACTAGCCACGTCCATCTTGAGTGGGCTCACGCCCTATTGCGTCGCCTGGGGCGGCTGGCAGGCCTTCAGTGTGATACGCATCGTGGAGGGCTTGTTCCAGGGCCTAATCTTTCCGTGCATACACGAGCACTTGGCGAAATGGTCGCCGCCGCAGGATCGAAACCGGCTGGGCGCCTTCGCCTACTCTGGTGCCGACTGCGGATCGGTTCTGGCCATGGCCAGCAGCGGACTCATTGCCAACGGCTCAATGGGCTGGCCGGGAATCTTCTACGTCTCGGCGGGCGCCTGTGGCCTGTGGTGCCTGCTCTGGCTGGCGCTCGGTGCGAACAATGCTCCCAGCAGCCGCCTGATTGGCATCCGGGAGCGGGAGCACATCGAGCGCTCGATGAAGCGGCCGGATGGATTCCACGCGCAGAAGATTCCGATCCCGTGGCGAGCTATCTGGACCTCGGCGCCCTTCTACGCCCTGCTGATAGTGCGCAGCGCCCAGGGCTGGGCCAACTCCACGATGCAGCTGCAGACGCCCTCTTACATGCACGGCGTCCTGGAGATGGACATTAAGAGCAACGCGCTCTACTCCGCCCTGCCGTTCCTGGCCATGTGGTGCATGTCCTACGTTTACCTGGTCTTTGCGGATGTAGCAATGTCGCGGCGCTGGATGTCTCTGACCACGCTGCGCAAGTCCATCAATACCGTGTCCTACTGGGGACCGGCGGCGGCACTCATCGGGATCGGGTTTCTGGACAAGAGCCAGACCAGTCTCGCCATAGCTCTGATGACCATCAATGCGGGCCTGAATGCCGGATCCGGCATTGGCAGCATTCTCACCATAATCGACATGTCGCCTAACCACTCAGGCATGCTGATGGCCATCGTCAACGGTATTGGCAACATATTTCCACTGCTCACGCCGCTCTTGGTGGGCGTTATTGTAACCGACCAGGTGAGTGCAGGCATTATTATCTTATTTCTCACAAGAACGTAGAAATCTTTGAATCGATTTGCATTAAATTTTGTCGGAATAGCTGAGATCGAACTAGACCGCAAGAGTGAAGTAGGGAAGTTATAAACCAATCAAGTTTCTGTGCGTTGAGAACTTTTGCAACATCTTAATTTGTATTAGGGGCACCAGAATGAGATTAGGATGTTTCGCAACTTGGGCCTAGCAACATTTACTTCATGCGTCAACATTTTCTTCTGTTTTCCGTCTTGTTTAATTCGTAATTTTGAGTTGGTTAGTTAGTTCCTTTTTTAATTCAGCTATAATACTTCGGGTATCGGGTAATACACAGTTAATCACACTCCATTGTTGCTTTCGTGCTTGGAATTAAAAAATTGTATTTATATAAACGATAGCAGTACTGGAGGAACAACTAACTACAAATTAGGCCAACAGCTTAACAGGTGGTGATTAATATAAATCTTATTTTTGTCCAACGCAGGGCTCTCGCAGTCAGTGGCAGATTGTGTTCGGCATGACCGCCGTGGTTTTCTTCTTCGGCAACCTGGTGTACCTCATTTGGGGCACCACGGACCAGCAGGCCTGGGATGCTGAGGATTTCCTGAAGCCACGTGATTCCGAATGCACTCAAAGTGGCCACCAAATGGATCTCAAGCTCAAGGCGGACACGAGGACTAAGACGGATTCCAAGACAACATGATTAGCGGCACAGAATTCGGGGATTGCTGCCGGCCACGCGTCGTGTGCACAATGTGTATGGAAGGGAAAGTTGATCTGGCCAGCTCTGATTAAACGAATTTTGCGCCAAGAAATTGCCATTTTAATTAAAAATTCTTAGAACGTTTCGCCGCTCGCGCTTGTATTTTAATTTCTTGTTTGTACGCATTTCTTTCGCTGGCCGCGGAAATTTAATAGAAAATTCTTACTATTCTTTGAATGAATTCATTTTCTATTTCTGCCCGCATTTGCATGCGAACGGCACAGCGCAAGGACAAGCCTAGTCAAGGCAACAAGACTCCGGCTCCGGCTCACCAATCCAAGTCCAACCATCCCCATCGGAGCCTCCTTTCCAGTCCCAGTCCCAGTCCCAGTCCCAGTCCCATTGCCAATCCCATCCCATCTCCATCTGCATGCTTATCCTTGTCCTCGTCCTGGGCAGTCAGTCAACGCCGGGCGGCGGCAGGCAAACAACAAGGAAAAAACTTTGCACACAAATCAGAAAAATGGACACTTGGTGGAATTTATGCACGAACGCGTGCACACAGTACGTCGCATGGCCATATTCGGTACGGTCTTGCGGTGGAATTGTTTGCCGCCAGGCTGTAGAAGGCAGCGGGGCCGGTGGGCCGAGAGGGAGAGATCGGCGGAAGGGGGAGGAGAGGGTGAGCATTTGGCCGAAAGAGGCTTATGGCCAGCAAGTGGCTGCGGCGGCGTTTTCTGGCCCAGGCCAAAACCAAAACCGAAACCAAAACGAAAATGTTTTTCAATTAAAAACGTTGTGGAGCGAGCACAAAAATTCATTTGAATTGCACCATCTCTGTTCCTGCCCTGTCCCTGTCCCTGTCCCTGAGTTCCTGGGAATGGGCAGGCACCCCCCACACACACACACACCCCGTTTCGTACTCCGAAAATCCCGCCAAGCCACGCCGCTCCAATGACAAGTCATAAATGGGCACTCGCCCGCAGAACCGGATGTCCACAGGAGAGTGCGTTTATGTATGTACGCACACCGACCAAGTGGCAGACGATCCACCTGAAGCGAGTTTCGGGAACCCATTATATCGGTGCATTCACAGCATATTTAGCCATTTTTGAAATCGATGCAATAAAGCCGTAAGCGGATTCAGTTACAGATATATACCATCTCTATAGGGATGCAATTTGCAAATATTTTAGATTTCCAATTATCCGACTATTATCTTATCCTATAAAAGAATATGTCAATCTTACCTCAAACATTTACGTGATCGACACTTCACTTTTTTAGTCAGGACTTTATGTGACAGCAAAATATTGAGTGGGAAAACCTAATAATATACCATTACACATTGCTACAATGGATTCCACGATTTATGTACCGAAGTTTAGTTATTAACTTTGATTTCCAGAGTTACTTGCTTAGTAAAAAACTCACTGTCAGAACTTTTGCTTAGAAGTAGTTAGACAGATGAAACCGGAGGGATCAACTTGCTTATCAATATATTTGCAACAGTGAATGAATTTAGCTGAACTCAGGATCAGCTTGATTTCATGTACATGTACATAATGAGAGACTCCACTAAGTACATGCCAAGATCATAATATCCATACGTGTTTCCATAATTTTCTAGCATCTGATTAAATATTTTCCGGGAACAATCACTATTATAAATATATCATATGTTTCGCTAGTCTATATAGCATAACTTGATTTTGAGATAGGCTGCAACCCCTCACAATAAGAGGTAAAAGGTCGCTTGAGTATAAACAATATATGTATATATGTAATATTTTATAACTACTGATGAACAATGATTATCCTTTTGACAGAGGTAAGTATACGTGAATATTGAATGACTCGACTGACAGAATCAAAGTCAAGATGTTAGTAATGATATGACCGCAAGGATTTCGATCTGAATGGAATCGCAACTTAAGTGCACTTTATTATTCAGGGGCTGGAGGGCACAGAACTGCCTGGCTGCCATTTTGTTGGTGTATGATGTGCAGTTCAATACATTCACTATGGAAAATTAATGATGATGTCGTGTGGTCAGGACCTCAGCAATTAGATGCGTCAATACATAAATTGTCGGTTTACGATACATGTAATCTGGTTTCTTGGCGTGCACTGCAAAATTATAATTGAGCCAGCTGGCGGCGGGAGCTGGAACAATGGAGTGCAGACTAAGGGCGGCCGGTTGATGTATTTTCGGTCCTGGCCGGGCAGTTCGTCTCAACATGTGCGCCCAAGAACAAAGTGGACATCAAGTGACGTCAAGCACAGCGATTGCTTGAAATTAAATTTATGCTCCACGCTTTCAATTGGGGCCCAGACCGGCTGGGCGGTTGACACAACAATAGCTGGAAATTAACAGCCACAAAAGAGACATTCGGCTTGTGGCCTACACAATATGCCCAGCTCCGGGTCCGGGTCCGTGTCCGTGTCCGTCTACGGCTACGGCTCTGTCCCTGGCTCTGGCCAAAGCCAAAGTATGGGTCTGGGTCCGGCTCCGGCTCCGACTTCGGCTCAGTCGTTCTGCCTACGGGCGTAATAAGTCAATGTCATGTGTGGGGAGTGCTGTGCTGTCGCTGACACCGGAATTCGTTCGCTTTTTGGGCATTTTCTCCGGCGGAGTGCACGCTTAATTAATATTGCATAAGCGCAGGCGCCGGACCCAATCCGTTCGCAGCTGTTGCTCGCTGTTGGCCCATAATTATGGCTGGTCTCGGGTCCTGCTCCTCTGCTGCTGGCACGTTATTGTCCTGCCCCCGAGCGTTGGAAATTTATGCATCGCTTTCTTTTGTGCCCGAAGCTCCCGAAGCGCTTTCATGTTTATCGAGTGCATTGAGTGATGTTGTTTTTGCCCCCCTGCGAAAAGGACAGAGTGCCCATCAGCGGAAAAAAGGCAAATATTGGTCAATTTACGGGCCTGGTATGTAGGTATACGGGTCTGGTTAAATGACCCTTTTGCCATTGTTGTGGCTTAACTTTTGGTTATTTACCCTGCTGTACGAAACATCCAAATCCCAATTTACTATAAGGTTTCTGAGGAACAAGGAACAGGGACGCGGTAAAATATTTGTTTAATGCTTAGTATTATTGCAACTAAAGTGATTCTATGTACTTAATGTATGTTGTTTTGATTAATCAGTGCCATTGAAGTTATATTACAATAATATTATATAACTTGACAACTATTTTTGTTTGACCATAAGAATTTCATAGTAATGAAAACATATCAGAACAAAATAAACATAACAGAAGAACCTTTGTGAAAATCGATATTTCTGTTTCTGTTTTAAAAGTCGTTGTACTTTAAAATTTATTCGGGTTATTTCAGAAGTTAAAGAAATTGAATGTGATTTGCACCAGTTTTGATAGTTTAACAGTTAATATGTTCTGGAGTTATTAAATTATTGGTTTGTTGCACTTTATCCAAGTATCTGCCAAATTCGTTAAAATTAACTTATTTGAAATTATTATTTTATAATGGAACCATACAAACATGGCTTTGAATGAAAAGACAAGTATCCAAACAGGCGAAAATATCTTGAACAAGAATTTAATTTTATTTTCGATATCTACGAATACAAATATATAATGTATAAAAAAGTTATAGTCTTGAATTGAGTTCTCAAATAAATAGTTAATTAATATTTAATAAATATTCTTAAAGTCAGCATTTTAAATATTTGAGTAAGTTTCTAAGGAATGATTTACAAAACGGTTTTCGTTACTGTTTGAAATTATTTCCTATAGCTACTATTTTGTAGTTTTTGTATTTAACTGTTCAATTTCTGGCATTGCATTCTTCTTGCATTCATATTTTAATTTTGTACATAAAGCCGTTCTTGAACACATCACACCAGTTGCTTATATTTTGAATATTTATCGCAAAAGTCACTAGAACATTTAAATCAAGTGCGATTTATGTAAAAGTGAGATATACAGCACACACCCAATATTAGAGAAAATTAAATTGAAGCGAAAGAACAACATAGTTTTAAAATAAATTGGACATCCGACAGCGACTAACGAGAAATCTATTCATATTAATAATGCACAAAGTAAGCAGTGATATGGAATCACTCCGGCTAGATTTGATATCCAAAAAGGATGCCTCGCCCTTCGGTTGGCGAGTCAGTTTCAAAGCTTTTGGAATATTTAAAAGGTATTTAATACATTATTCTTTATGCTCGGCTGGCTTTAATCAGTGTTGTCTCTGACACCGTTTTGTTTGAGTTTGCATTTGCATTTACATTTGAATTCCACTCTCACTGCATCCATTTGTCTCTGTCTCTGTCCGGTTGCCCCGGCAACCCGGCCATCCGGCCATCCGGCCACCTCTGTATCCACGGAATCGACGTTGTCTGACCTTGTTTCTGGGTCTGAGCCTGTTGCCACCTTTGCCCATATGGCTTACATGGATGAGTGCAGAATGCCGTATAGCCCAGTCGTGTTGCAAAGAAAACACTTTTGCCATTGTTAATGCTCCGACTGCAAATACTGTCGACTTGTCGCTATCGTTGCCGTTGTCGTTGCTAGCAACCGGCAGCCGGAGTGCTGGGAGGAATTTTTAGAATTCATTGAATTTTAAAACATAACAATAAAGCACTCAAGATGTGCGATGTGCCAAAGCAAACCAAAGGTATGCCGAGCGCACACTGCAGCCGCCCATGGAAATGGGAGAGTATATATGTATGTACTTACACACATACATTCATACGTATACGTACTAAGTGTATCCTGTCGTTCCTTTTTGGTAAGGACTACGGACTACGGACTACGGACTACGGATTGCGGCGCAGGCAACGAGCTTGAAAATTGCGCGGAAATTTTCAGCAAGTTTTCCCCGCCTTTTGCCGCTGTGGGGGAATCACATTTGTAATGAATTGCAGCTGTTGCATATATAGATGCTGCAGCGAGGAATGCTTTGCCAGGATTTGCGATTCATTGGCGTGTGTGTCCTGTTGTGCGAGTGCGAGTGCGTGTCTTGTGTCTACTAAACAATATTTTGCAAATTTAGTTCGCGGCCATAAACGCATTAACAGCTGAACAGAACAGAACAGATCCAAACTGCGCTGTAGATGATCCAGTGCTCCTTCCTCCATCGCAGGTTCAATTTATTCAAGGCTCCTTCAGCACACCCCTAGTGCTCCTTCCGCACACCCCTAGTGCTCCTTGTGCCCACCTCCAGGGACCCAAATACGTTTACAGCAATAAACGTGTTGATTTATTGATTTTGCACGTCGCATAATTTACTTTACCTGCATGATGGCATAAAAAAAATACAAAAAAATACAAAAAAATACAAAAAAGGGGGCGACTACAACAATGGCGACAAGTGGAGACCCGGCAGCAATGACAGCGAGGACGACAACGACAACACTGACGCGTTGAGCAAATAAAAATCCTGGGCTCCTGTTTATTTCTCAGCTTGTACGAACGTGTGTTGCTTGCATTTTGCATTTTCCATTTTCCATTTGCCATTTCACTTTCTTTTTTTTCGGTGGTATGATTGTATATCTTGTTGTCAACCCTCGTCGTGTAGCTCTCCTTCTCCCGTGGCCCGTCTGCCTGGCAGCCTGATTGTCATCTTTCTACCACCCCCCCTCGGTTGTTAAGCCGGAGTTGCTACTTTTTTGCACCTACCTATCTGATGGAAGCGGCAACACTAACAGCAGCAGCAGCAGCAGCAGCGGCAGCGGCACGGGAAGCGGCGGCAACAACAATGGCCAGGCAGACGCCATGCCGTGCGCCATTTTCGAGTTGTTTCTTGCAACGGAAACGGGAGCGGTTTTCGTATGCATGTGTGCGTCCACCAGCACAAACAAACAGACGTGTCGGTGTTCGCCTCATGCATCTGTGTGCGATGCCGTGACGGCAACCCAGGACACCGCACCCGCACTCGCGCCGCAACTCTCCATAGACTCCTTTCAGGTGCCGACAATATGAAATGTGTGGCTGCGACTCTGGCAGATTTCTTGTATGTTATGCCTCCTGATTCGCTTACAGGGGCTGCCAAAAGTGTGTGTTTTTCTGCTCTTTCGAAATGTGTCTACCATCATGAATAATGTGTGTCCACAGTCCACATATTTTCTGTGCGTGTAAATACATTCGTTTGAGCAACAATCAGTGGTTACTAACCGCACAAACCAGGGGGGGGGGGGAGAGAATGGAAATTCCATTAAATAATATACAAAATTTACAGGACAAGAAAGGAAGCTAGGTTCGGAAAGCCAAACTATTACAAAGTATTGCAAAATGTAAGCATTTTGGGCATATAAGCAAAATAACATTTTTTTGAATCGAACATTTTACATCGTAGAACTAAAACATATTTACGCAGTATTATCCACGTGTCTAGATTAAATCGGCTGTTGATGGTGACAAGTCAACTCACAGGACCAGGACTCAATTACCTAACCATAAAAATCAAAACTGTAATTTAATATTTTACCAATATTCCCAGCATGCACATGTGTATATATAGAGAAATAAAAAACCAACATTTGTGATTTCATATACATGAACTATTAAACTATAAAATTATACATAATAAAACATGAAACAAAATATAGTTGAAACAGAAAATATCTCATAAAGAATAGTGAAAAACAGTAAAGTTTCGGAGTCGAATAGTCGATATTTTTGGAAACCCGAATACTGGCAACCCAATTCATTATTTTAAACCTTAAAAAGTGACACAAAAAAGGCTCAAGATCCGACAACAGCTCCTTGGAGAGAGCAGGAACTCCTTATTTTTGGCCACTACTGTCTCGGGCAGGGACCTTGTGATCCCGATGATTGTTTATGTGCTTGCTGCTGCATACATTTGCTGTAGCCACCTGGCGCCCGCTCTCCACACTCAATGAATCGCTCGATTTTGCTGTGCACGAGGGTATGTTAAATAAATTTGCATACTTTAGGTCGTCGTTAGTTCGGCAAAAGCTCAATTTTCTATGCAAAAGTGCAGCTTTGATGCTGAAAAAAGGGAAACGAATTGCGATGCCAGAAGGAAGAATGGAGACAACAGGAGAATTAAGCTGCGGAATTGCTCGAAAGTTGTGTTTAATGTGAATGTGTGGCCTGTGGCTCGGGAGGTAATGCTAATGAAGCATTTGTTGCACACAATATTCCTGTGACTCTTGTGTTATGAATGGTTCAAAGTTGGTGCAAAAACGGTGACTGGAATCTGATTCATAACGCAGCAAAAGTGCCCAAGTAAGGGCATCTTTTTTTCGCCCCAAATCTAAGCATTCTGCCACTCTTTTGCCAGAATATCTCGCTTTGTTTTTGTGTCCACGGCATTAATGGCGCATTTAAGCGCAACCGCAGCCCGTAACAACATCAACTGTAACAATCCTGACTTGCATGTGTGCACTTTATGTACTGCCCATGTGTGTGAGTGTGGGGATACAGGACACGGGTGTGTGCCCCGGTTGCTGTGCGGCTTGTTCGCAGGAGCAGCCACGGTTCGGTTAAAATGCCGGGACACACGCTTGCGCAAAATTTTATGATAGTATTTTGGTGTAATGGCTTACCGCATTGTAGCTTCTCCCACTGCTGCTGCTGTTGCTGCTGGTGGCGCGGCTGCCACTGCCTGTTTCTGTAATCTAGTGCTGAAATATGGTTTTAAGGTAGATTCAAGGCAATTTACCATATTGGCCGCAATACAATTTCCGCTGAGCAGCACCAACGGCGGCGGCATGGAGACGGCAACTGCCGCATAAGGCCACATAAATAGCCGAGAGCAGCAACAACAACCGCAGAAGGATAACAACTGCAATGGCAGCGACATGTGTATTTAAATTCGCTGCGGCTTATGTTATTTGTCCTTGCGCTGGGTATTGTTGTTATTATCACAGCGACGCTGCAGCAACAACGAAAACACGCAGAGCAATTTACTTATGATAATAAGCGCCAGATATATGCGTATACGCGTTTATAATGCCTTAATCTGTCGTCTGTAATTCATCCCACAAGCATGTGATATTCACGAAGCGGGAGCGGGTACTAGGCCAGTCGCGGACCTACATAAATGTTTGTATATCTCTAGATGGTGTAGAGAATGTAATGTCTCAATTTTTACGTAGCATCCGAATTTGAAAAAGGTTCTCACTCGATTTTAACGTGTTAATATACAAGAAATCCAATGCCTTGTAAGCAGAATCCCGATGACAACACCCGGGAAAAATTTAAGCCATACAAAGTTAGGTAGTTATGAGAAAAGGTTATCCTCGAAGCCCAAAATATATGTTTATTTCTCTATGGACCTTCTGGGTCTAGTTACTTTTTGTATAACTATTATAAACAATGTATTACTACATATATAAACTACTATATAACAGGTATGGCTTAGGTGAGGCTGGGTAAGAAAGGACGCCCGATATGTTGAGCATATTTGAAACTCCAAAATACTCGTTGTGAAACTGTTTCCAAACCTAGAATTAGTAAAATACTAAATTTAATTATATTATTATACCTAATCCATACCCGTATACTTCTATGACTATGCTATGGTCAAGAGGAGCGCATTAATCTGCGACTTCAGATCTGAAAGTATCAGGTAGATATAGTATCAGTGAACCAAACAAAACAATGACACTTCATTTTCTGTCATTAAACTTTTAAATTTATATGGTTCTGTACTTCACACATATTACAAGCACAACCAAAAGTAACAATGGGTATTGTCAATAAGTCTCTAGCAACATTTAACTTTATTTAGACGTTTCGCAATATGTTCTTAACAACATTTCTCTCCTTAAAGCCTGAAAAACTAGCTCTTATAGTCTTTGATATCTATTGTTACACACGGTCAGGCTTTGTTGACAACATTAATATCTGTTGAACGCAGATCAACTTTGTTTTAAAAGTCCTTACCAATCATGAAATATCTTAATTAGTCTGTAAAAGTACAATTTGATTTTTAAAAATTTAGTTAAATCCAATAATAATTAAGGTAGTTAAAGAAAAAAAAGTCTCATTGTATATTGAACCTTAATTTGTTTCAGAAACACCAACGGATGATGCACAACATGTGTGTAGCAACACTAATCTATGTATATGTATGAAACGTTTATTTTGCCTTTCGACCTGTTTAATTTGTGTTATGCATACATTTTAGCATATTTTTGTTTCTTTTAATTTCACCCTCGTTGCTTTGGAATTTGTATATCTCACATTCGACTTCTGCTGGACTGCAGCTTTCATATTAGTTTCAAACCGGAAACAGGAAAAATCGTTATGAGATAATGTGGGCACGGCTCACAACTTGGTTTTTTCCGAACGTCTGTTCCCGCAAGAACCCTAAGATGCATTTACTATACATATTTTTAATAAGTTTTTAATGGGAATCATAATTAATTTTTTTTTTTACTTTACAAAGGCATTGTCGATCAATTTCCACTTCAAATAAATCGATTCAATTACGAACTACAAGGATATACAAACTTTGGCTTCCCGACATTAACTTTCTGTCTTGTTTGCATAAAGTTTTGCAAGTGTATCCTAGATATAGAATGTGGTCATTGATTTTAATCAATACTATAGGATATAAATAATCATTTGACAAAAGTTATAACTCTTTCCTCAAGGAATATTAGTTTTAGAGTGGTCGAGGCCATTGGGGTATTCCTAGTTAACCAAAGACTCGAACATGCAGCATGAAATCAATGGAAACCATTGCCGGCTTAAGGGGCTTTTAAGTTTTTCCATGCTACAAAAGCATTGGCCCTCGACCTCCTCTCATTCATTTTCCTTATCTGCTCGATTCTACGAAGCTTTTGTGGCTCTTAAAAATCACACTTGTCCTGGCTAATTCCTTTAAAGTTTTTGGCAAATATCCTCACCCAACTGCCACTTTTAGCGCTGAAGGCGGACGTGGACTGCCAGGGCCAGTCCTGGTCCGGGTTTGCCTGGCACGGTGGTTAGCAGTGCCGTTGCGGCGGTGCGGTGGGTTGTGCAGCGGGTGGACCCACCCGTCTACGCAATTCATTTGCCACTCCATGTAGACCCGTCCACCATCACGATTCCAGACTGGGTGCCAGCCACAACTAGATTTTTGGTTGGCTCGTTGCTGCTTCAGTTTCAGTTTCAGCTGCTGCTACTGCTATTCCTGCTGCTCCTGCTACTGCGGCGTTAGGCAATTTGTTTGTCATTGCAATGCAAGTGTGGTGTGTGTATTTGTACACTGAAAACCCCGTTGCCTTGGCAAGACGATCATTTATGATTTTTTTAGTCAGTTTATGGTATTAAAACTTAATGTTAAAGGGTACTTAGTCCCTGCTTAGCCTATATTATAAAAGGTACTAAGACGTCTCCACTGAGATCAATATATGATAATTCTTAGTGTTAGGCAGACTAACTTTGGATATTAAAACTAAGAAAATCATATGTATTTGCATTTTGAAGATTGAAGAATGGTAAAAGATTAATTGATCATCTTAGAAAATCATATAAAATAGAAAAGGTGCTAGCCAAAGTCTTAAAATGAGAAGATGAGTAACGCCAGTGAGCAGTTTTAAGTCAGCTTTTCTTTCTCTCTCTCTGTAAGCATTCAGCGACTGTCGACAACTAAAGTCAGCATTCTAGATCTATTCGCAAACATACTTGCTTGGTTTGTGTACAATAACTTATGAAGGAGAATTCTGATTTTGATTTTTCAACATGTCAATTCAAATGTATGGGCGTTGTGCTTCTTTTTATTATAAGGGCTTTGGTGAAAGGGTATCAATTTCATACCCATCAGTCGTGAATTTCAGCAATCCCAATAACTTAAACTGAATATGGTGGGAGAATCACCTTAGAATTATCACATGAGTTTAACCAATTATTTTTTCAAGTGTGTATATGTGCTGCTATGGGGGCGTCTCCGCTTTATTTTGGCTGATACGTTTTGTGCCGTTGCCGTTGCCGTTGCCGTTGCCTCCCGGAGGCAATCGTCAGCGCTGTTCGCTGGCTGCAGCCCAGACGGGAGATTTATGCGCTTGCCAAGCTGCAAGCAAGCAAACGAACAGCAATTAATTTGCATTCTGGTAATTAATTTTGCATTTCCCAAGTCACCCTTTTTTGCGCCTCTGCTCTGTGTGTGTTTCTTTTCTGCACTGGCTTGGAGTTGGCTTGCTGCTCGGCAGAAAGTCATTTGCCAAATTGCTGTTTGCGTTTTAAAGTCGCTGCGAGTCCTTAAAGCTAATCAACTGGGCCACCAACAGGCAGAGTTGCTAATGGTTACCTGTTGCAACAGGTGCGGGTAAATCAATCAGAAGAGCAGGCAGGCACTCGACAACACTCCCGTCCTCCCCTCCGCAAACCCCATTAATTATGCAGTTGGTTGACCAACTTTGGGGCTGAAGGCAGCCAGACAACAAGCCTCCCCCGAAGCCCGGCCGCAGTGAAATTGAAGTTGTCGCCATTTATAGCCAACGCCAGAACTAAATAGTACTAAGGCAATGCATAAAGACGGCCATGTTACACTGGGAGAAAAGAAATCAGTACATCAGAATTTAGTCTTCATGTTGAGCCATAGAATATGTTTTACTCACAAGGACTATCATGTGCAAATAATTGACATAGTTTTTGCTTTGCTGTTAGAAAAGCACACAAATGCCACTTTTGATTATAAAGAATTAAATAATAGCAAGTTTCATAAAACTGGTCACATTTCGAAAGATTTATGTAATTCTTTTTCGTTGAGTGCATGCCAGAATTTTGGTCTGGAGGCGCAACATGCAGGCACGGATTGTCTCGTTGTTGCCCCGAGTGTTTGTTGCACTTGCCACGCCATTCGTTATTGCCATTGTCGGAGTTGTCGCGGCAGTTCATAAAGGCTGCGCCAGCTGTAAGCGACTTGTAGATGCTTTCAGTGGAAAACAAGTCTATATGGACTGGCAGAGGGAGAAGGCGGTGGCGGGGCAGTGCATTCGACTGCACTTCATTATTTTGCTCATTTCCTTTTAATGACAATATCAATGGCTATTTTACACCATTGTCTTGCGTTTCATTGTCTATTGTCGCAGCTGGGATGCCATTTTATTTGATTTTCAATTACGTTTAATTAATTAAGTGTAAAAGCGTTGACAAACCCATCCTTGCAGGGACATTGCCAGCAGGACGGGGACAGGGACAGGGACGGGCTCCGGGCCTTGGGCTCCGGACTCCGGACTCCGGACTCCGAGCTCGGTAACTGAGACTCAATGCGACAAATGGTGCGTAAAAGAATTGTTCGATGTTTTGTGAATGTCAGCATATCAACCCATTTAAGTCAAACGAGGCATCCTTGTGTGACTGTGGTATTAATATGCATATTACAATTAAGTAAAGTCCACATCTTTTTAGGGAAATGAAGTTTGCACCATTTGCAAATCCACCACAGGGGAAGAGGTAACGAAAAGGGCCAAGATGAATGATTTATGTACTTAATAACCATTTCATTGCGCAAAAACCTTTCAGACGAATAT
This sequence comes from Drosophila serrata, assembly GCF_035046125.1. Classification (NCBI taxonomy): domain Eukaryota; kingdom Metazoa; phylum Arthropoda; class Insecta; order Diptera; family Drosophilidae; genus Drosophila; species Drosophila serrata. The sequence goes on from NW_028257165.1 coordinate 437,898, forward strand.
CCTAAGTCTACATCACTCGCTAGAAATTAATTACAAATTCGAATTCACTGGTGGGGAAAAGTAAATTTACTTTTGCAATTAGATTTGTTACAGCAACCAAAATCAAATTTAAAGAGACTTTAAAAACCATATTATATTTTAGTAGAACGATTTGAATCACTAAATTAGTACCTGATCTGGTAGTATATTTCGCCTTCTTAGTCCCTGGCTAATGTCCTGATATGAGAGGTCAGAGTCTCATGCTATCCTTGGGGCATTGTAAGTTAATTTAAGTTTATTTCCAACAGTTTTCCCGTTTCGCTTTATGCATAACCCTCAGTGAATGCCACTGTAATAAATTCATTACGAAATTGTCGCTCTATAAAAAGATAAACAAACGCAAACGAACGAGTTTTCGGGGCGTGGCCGGGAGGAGAGCTGTTTGGAAATGCAGGCTGCACAAAACACAAAAACAACAAGGAAACATTTTTATGCGCTTGCAAACGGAAGTCGAAAGTTGGTCCACTGGGAAAATGCACTCAAAAATAAAAAGGAGCAGGCGGGGAGACAAAAATGGAGGCAGTTGCAATGAAGAAAATTGTTGAAAATGTTCGGAAAATTCGCACAAAATGAGTGTGCGCAAATAATTTCAAAAGTTCTGCTGTTTGTATTGCCAACCATCGTTGTCCTCGTCAGTGGGGAATTTCCGACGGAGTTAATATAATTTATGAATCATTTCCCGCTTACGGGAAAAGCGAAACCGGGGCTGACGCAGTGCCACGACGGACTGTAACGGGCGGGGTCATGATCCCGGCGACCCAACCCTCCGACTCCGACTGCGGACTATGGACTGTGAAGGAGCACACAATCTGTGGAGCCAGCGCTTAGCTTTAAGTCCTTCGAGTTGCTCAAGCTAAATGCCAAAAAAGTGGAAAAAAATGGAATCCTAAAAAGCGTCCTGTATCGTGCCGGGGCAATGGGAAAGGAATTTGTCTTTGACTAACCCAGCATAAACTCGAACACGTTTGGCTTAACATGTTAGGACGTCTTTTAAGCTCCGTTCCTTTCAGCTGCTCGGCAAAGGATAAATCTACATATGCACTCTGCCCGGAGAGAGTTGGCAGACAAAAGGCAGAAATATAATCAGATGAATTCGCGGAGTGGCGGAGTTGGGTCGTCCGCACCGACTCCCTGCTACCCTTATCCCCTGCCGGAGGAGCAGCTAACCCAATGGGGGGAGCAGCTAACCCAGTGGTTGTGCTAGCCATGCGTTCAGACAGCCAACCAACCAGGCAACTGTCTTTTAATTACAGGACTTAACTTCAAATTCATGCAAGCGCGTTAAACGGCTGCCATCTGTGTGTGCGCAGTGTGTGCACAGTGCCGTAGCCAAGAGGGGATCGGTCCTTCGGCTCCAACCTTTTCTGGATAATTAATTTAGAGCTACATGTGGACGGGGCGGGGGGGGTAAAAATGTTGGTACTAACACTTATACTAATAATATTAACACTTGATCACATCCGTAAGCCACTGCTCCCACAACACTCGAGTTCTTTCTGCCGCCGTTGTTTTGTCTGCACCACCAGACGTATACTTGATGTTGTTTATGGATGGCCACAATTCGCTTATAGAAAATATGCCAACGGCTCTATTATGACTTCTTCAAAAATTTACAGTCTGTTGCTTGGCGCAAAGTGGAGAAGGGGTTCCTCTCGGCTGCCTTTCTTATTCACGTGGTCTGTAGCTCTTTTTCCCATTTCTCCGCTCGCTTTTTTCGCCCGAATCCTGTGTTCGTCCTGTGCTCGTGGCCGAGCCAAGTTTGGCTGCAATTATGACTGCTCCACTCCTCCAGTGCCCCCAGTGCCTCCAGTGCCCCCAGTTTATGCCCCATCTCTGCCGCACCCTGTGGCCGTTTATATGCCTTCTTTCGTCCATTTAATGTATTTCGCAAGTTTTTGCTTTTTGTCTTGCAGCTGCCGTTTTTGTGTGTTGTGTGTGCTGCCTCGGCGCTGCTGATGCTGCTGCAGAGCCTTTGTTTTTTAGCCGGAAGTTGCTCAAGTGTTAATAATTTCATTATTTCCGAAACGCTGCACACACACACTCTGACTCGCACCCACCCACACACAAACAGACACACACACACACATGGACACACATATGGTATGTGCACATTACAGCTGCGACTGGCGGGCTCTGCTCTTGTGACTTCGGACTTTGGCCGCTCTACCCTACTAAGCCGGATCGGATTCGGGTATTTGCGCTACCATATGTCCTCCTGGCGAGCGGCGATAACAGGAGACTAGGCTCCTTTTCTTTAATTAGGAAGCGTCATACGGAGATAATGGATCACATTAGTGCCACTCCTTTGGCTAGCACCAAGTAGTCCACTTATTCATATTTAAGGATTCATAAATAAGTTTGTACCCAAATCAGACAGAAAGTATTGACTGAGAAAGTATTGAATAAGTATATTGGAATCCATTAATTGTCTACATAAAGTGGTTGTTTTCAAAATGGGTCATTAATTACTTTACTTCTTTTCGTTGTGGTCAATTAATTTAGAAAACATTAACAGGATATTTATGATTCATGAAACTTTAAATATTGGGGGTGCTAAAGAAATCCCAGAGGGATTTTAAAATGGTTCAAAACTCTGCCAAGATTGTACATACAAAAACAAAAAAACAAATAATAAAAATTATATTCGTCTTAAAGAATAAAAAACAAAAATCGAATTATATTTTTGCCATCATCTTAGGCGTTTTAAAAGCATTGGTGATTTCTGGAGCACCCTTGAAAATAAAATTCAGTTTTATAAAAGTAAAAGAAACTGGATTAAGATTATAGAAACATTTTATTCTTTAAAATTGATAAGAAAAATATCAAGAAAACTTTAATTTTAAAAACCCTAAAAAAGTGTAAAAAATTTCAAATTTTACTGAATATGGGCAATTCTCTGGTGTCGAATGCGACATTCTTACGCATTTAAACTAAAAAAACACATGTGCCAAGACTTAATTTTAATATTATAAAAATTGAAACGTATAGCTCTTGGTTAGCACTATAATAGGTGCTAATGTCGACTTTGAACCCTTGTTTGTTTTCAAGATATTCACTAAAATGTACTGCGTTCGCACGTGACAAAAATAGAAGTTACATTTGCAAAAAACCAGTTTAAGCTCCGATTTCAGCGAAACGTGATGAAAAATTGTAGTACAATAAATTTTAATGAATTACGCAATGAATTATCTTACTAACGAATTTTGTTTGATTTTAAAATATTAAGTAGTTATTTTTAAATTCAATTTTAGTCCCGGTCGCACGCGACAGTTTGGAAAGCGATAATTCAAACTAAAATTGTACGAATATTGGTGATCGCATATGTCCTTTTGCACTTTATATTGCCTCTTTGGGTTTTTTATGTCATATTAGAAACCAAAAGTCAAAGCAAAATGCTTCGGTTTAAGAGATTGGCATCAAAACAAAACATGCCATTTTTTATGCCTTTTTTTTTGATAAAAACAACATTATTTGCGTTTGCGCGTGTTTGACATCGATTTTTTTGAAACTTATTTTAGAAAATGAAAAAGTCTCTTAGTCTTGATCATTCTGACCAATTTTTTATGTAATCATGTGAAAAATACTCGTTTTTGAGCAATTTTAAGTTTTTGGCCGCGGTGCACCTTTCTGGAGAATTTCCCATATCTTAATATAAGAAGCGAAAATGCACTTAATTTGGTAACTCACAAATTTAATTGCGTACTTTTAACCTTTTAAGACCTATAAAAACCCTAGAGATTTCTGAAGCACTATAGATAAATAGATTTTTTACTGGGTAGTAAAAAACAAAATCATTGTTCACGTCGAACAGTCTGTCGCTTCAAGTTAAGATCATATACTACTGCTTAAAAGCAGAATCCTAAATAAGAGATGTAAGTTAATGGATCAGCCCATTCTTTAAATTGTACATCTTGTATGTTTACATAATAAAATGTTCAATCATGTTCAATGTACACCTTTGCTACTAAGAATATATACAAATTCATATACTTTTATGTTCTTATTTAAGAAGATAATGACAATATAAGAAGAACTACCTTAATTCTTTTGAGTATATAACTTTTATGAAGAAATTTAGTATTTCTGCAAGGGCTTGCAGTAAATCTTTTACCTATTTATAGGGTATTAAGGCAAGAACTGGCCTATCACTTTTCGCTATTTCTGGGCTATAAAACGCAAGAAAACTGCTGCATGTGTAATTTTTACGTTTTTTCAACTACGTACATATGTATGTGTGTCCTAGGCCGCGCGTAGTTTTTTATGTGGCTGTCTTTTTTCCTGATTTTCCTGCGCAGAATGCGAGTGTATGTTTGACTGAGCGGATGGGGTAAAAATGTAATTACATACGCCAAAAGTGGCAGGCTGTGGGTGTGGATGGCTAAGCATAACCGGCTCACAAAAAGTGGGCGGGAAGCATGGCCTGGCAAAGGAATGTATGCCTTACATCAAAGGATATAATTTAAGGGTCTTAAATAAATTAATACGCCGCCTGGTTTAAATTTGAAACTTTTTTAATCTGCTTTAGTTGTACCATCGCCGGCAAGGAGAGGGTATCCCCTTCTCGAAACCGGAGTCCTCGCCCCCACTCCGTGCGCTCTGTGTGCCTGCGATAGTCCTGGCGGCAGATAACAAGCGACCGCTTGGCTTGAGGCTAAAGGACTCCACCGAAACGTATTTTGGGCACATGTCAAAGTCGCTTGCGAAAAGTTTTTCCCTTTTGCACAGTTCCTACAAATTAGTTTTACTTGTTGGTTTCTATTTTTACCATTTTAAGCAGTCCGAGCAGGCAAGGACTAATGCAAGTCCTGCCATGGGGATCCATTGGTAAGGACGTTCCTGTGAATTCTTCTGCTTAAAAGTGCGATTAGGCTGGAGAGCTAATTTCAAATTTGTTATAGTGTATCTGCCGTGCATTTTATCAAGCACATATGAAATGTAATTAAACATTTGAACATTTTGTGGGTGCGTAATACGCCATTACTTTACTGTTATTGATTTATTTCGAATTTAATTGTAGTTTGAATATTTAGTAAACATATTTTATTTTAATATAAAGATTTATTGTCATAAAAATATTTGCTTTTGGCGTTTGGTACTTAAGATCGAATCGTAATCGTTAATCTTAACTCATTAAGAGGTGGTTTTTTGGTACTACTACTTTACAGGTTAATATTACCCTAGCATTAGAATACAAACATATTGTATAGTAGAAAAAAAAATATTTAAATATATCTTATATTCTACTTAAAAAGTTAAAAAGTTAATGTTCAAGAAACTATTGAATATTCTAAAATCAAAGAAAAGAAATAAGAAACAGCAATATACAAGACTTAAAAATAATTGCACCGAACATCAAAATATGTTTAAACCGTTTGTATTCTTATAAATATTTTGAAAATAAATTGGCAAAAATGAACGTTGTCAACAATGGGAAAGATCTTTACGTTTCACCATTAGTTGCAAACTTTTTATTGCTTTACTTAGAACATGTTCATTAGAGTTTTGTTAATATGGTATGACTAACTAACTCATCCATTAATACTCAATAATTAGCAACCAATCCCAAGTATGAAAGCATATGAAGATAGACATTTTGTATGAAACCAAAATGAAGTTTTAAAACTTTGTTGTTAGTAAAGCAAATTTTATGGAAATCGAATATACACATATCGTTTTGTACAGTTTAAAAATCATATGTTGTATTTCATGAAAAATGTACCAATCATTTCATTGGTCTGCGTGCGTTTGTGCGATTCAATCAACGTTTGCATAATTGGAAACAGTTCCACTCACTCAGGTTTCTGGTCAACATCACCGCCATTTACATTCTGAAGCCATAAGCTGGATGGGGTTTCCCGTTGTGGCTCGGCGGAGGCCATCCACGCCTCCATCCTTACCGAGCTAACTGCCCCACCCGGAGAGGACGATGATGAATTCATAAATATAAATAAACCATTCATTCGGTATGCAGTCATGCGTTTGATGTTGCGGTTCCCATTAATGCCGTTGCTGCTGCTGCTGCTGCTCCTGCTGCTCCCTTTGGCCGGTCGTTCAATAGTGGCCCCTGACCAGATCCTGCCGGTGCTCGTGGCCCGCCCGCCGGCTCTGGAGCGGACAATCGTCAAGCAAACGTGGTAATCAGAATAATGACTCCAAATGCATACAACGAAAATAATTGCTGGTAATCCTTGGCTGCTAATTTGCCTTAACTCCACGACTGCTGCTGCTGCTGCTGGTTATGGCCCGTTGTTTCTGGTGTTGGCTTTTGCTTATTACTCGCGCACATCGACAGAGTTTTAGCGCCATTCGCAGTGGCATTTTTCATTATTTATGAAGGCTTATTTGGCATGAAAGCGGCGCCTGCACCACGGCTAGGACCACTGAGGGCCAGCACTGCCCACAGTAGTCCTCCCAGTCGGGAGGGAGGACGAACACAGCCCACACGGTGAGAAAATGTTACCATAAAAATTAGTTTTCCCTACGGTCATATCCCATATCTCACTTGGACGTTGTAAAAAGGAGTTCGCATAGACCTACTCAGAACTTCCAACTATATGCCTCTGTTCTAATGATGAATTATAGAAATAAAATTAATCGTCTCATTTGATTTCTTACCAAAATAGAAAAGACGAATAAAACGACAGAAATGGCTCCTAGTTTTTCTGTGTGCTCATGAGTGGGATCGTCCGGGCGGTGTGCTGGTAGTTACGTTTTCATTTATATTAAAGTCGCAGGTTAGTTTATTTTGATGTGTGTGCTGCGTCGACCTCCCGCTGTTCCTTTATAGTAGGTGTAGCACACCTACGCCCAGCCCCAGCCCCCGCCACCGCCACCGCCCTTCCCATCACCACCCACCAGGCATATGATTAAATTCGTATTTGTTTTATGGCCTGTAATTCAGCGCCATTAATAATGCGTTGCATGCAGGGACCCAACGGCAGCAAATGCATTAAGCGCGTTCCCTGTTTACACGGCGCCCCATGGAGGATGTGTGCAACTTTGGCCCGATAAAAAGGTGGAAAAGTGTTAGAAAATACATATAATTGATGTGATTATTCAATCAATCTGCTTTTGTTTTGCTAGCAGTGTAAAACTATATGAATTATTAGTGTTAAATATTATAGGACAGTTGTTTCGCACGGGTACACGTCATAACGACCGAAAACAGGTCTAATATCACCCTTATTGCAGACCTTTTTCTCACTTTTTTGCAAGCTACAAACTATTAAAAGCTGTACAAGAAAACAGTTCATGCTAAATTTGAATTAAGTTCTAGTTAATACAAGCTTAGTCTAATGTCTTACAACAAAAGCTTATGCGATGGGGAACCCTTGATTCCAGGACTGGTACTTGGCGCTTTAATTTTAATGAGAACTATCAGGACATCAGACAATCAATTGTTCTTTTCTTAAATCGGAAATTAAATGAGGAGAGAGGGAAGAGAAGACGTATAATATTAATGTATTTTGTGAATTCGTATTTTTATTTACTCTGGTATATAAAATGATTGGGGTTTTTCGGTTTAAATTTTATAAAGATCTACGTTTTATTTGTACAAGTTCTGCTGTGTGTCGAGGTCCTCCTATTACTGTCAGCCCAGGACAACGTCGAAAATGGTGCTACTTAAGATTATGTTTAACTTATCAAATATTTATTTTCTTATTGGGCGTGTTGACTACTACTCCATATACACTTTTATCCTTTATTTCTACACAAATTGAGGAGAATGTTTCAAATATGACCATTTAAACCCCTTTAAAAATATATTCTCTGTACTTACGATTCATTTACGAAACCAGATTGTGCGATTGAGAAGTAACTTGCCATTCGTTTAGATTATTTAAGCTAAACTTTTTTAAGGGCGGACATTTCGAGGTCGACCAATTAATTCACATGCATACACACTGAAATAAAGTGGCATTTCAGTGGTCAGTCGGACTCCCACGGTAGATTTAATTACGGAACAATTTGGCAAATAGTTGCAAAATAAGAACAGTTGGTCGGTAAACAACAGCAACAGTAATAACAAGGATAGCAGCAATAACAGCTGTAGCACAAGCCGACAACCGCAGCGACTACAGCGACTAATTTTGAATGCAGGCACTGGCTACGGAACAGAAAAAGGAGCAGTTTACAATTTTCGAAAAATTAAATCAGAGTTTGCGGCGCTCGGCAAAACATGCAAGATTCACCCAAACACACTGGCACGCACCACCAGGACGGACCCTCGAACCCACACACAGGCTGCCTCTCGGATCACCCCTATGAAGACATATGCATTCAACGGACGTAGGAAAACGTTTATAAGCACTCGATACAAAAACGCAGAAATGCGGTAGTTTGTTGGGGTTGTGGGGCGAGGGGGACGGCTGTGCGGGGTCTTCCCAGCGTAGATAACGAAAACTTGTTTAGCAACCATTTTTGGGAGGTGCGGTCGGTACTTGTCCTTTTGCCATACCCTGTAGTCCTCGGTGGCAAAGGTATGCTAAATTTACGGGTCAGAGGTAAAACCAAGGACCTCATAATAACAAGATGTATAACGTAGGCAAGCAATTTTTCTGCCTTTCTTAAGTATGGAGCTAGCTCGAAGGATGTCTACTGGAAAAATATTAATTGGATGTATTCAAGAACAGTCAAATTATTATCTTTCAATAAGCCTGAACATAGCTTGGCAGTGTAGTTAAAGTTAAGAGTATTTAAAATTATGAATTTCTTGGCTAAACAACTGCAAAAGATATTAAGAATCTAAGACATCTTTGGGTGTTTCAAATCCTTTAAAATGTATCCAAACGAACACCCAGTAAGTAGGCAATGTTTAGTTGATAACGGGTATTAGCAAAGTCCGCTCCCTGTGATAACAGTTTCGTTACTTGTTTTTGGTTTCATTTCCTCCTCCAGCGTCTGCCCCACACATATGAGGAGGCTCGGGGACAAGGACATGGACAAGGACCGTTAGCTGAGCCTGGATCCTGGCTGCTGGCTGCTGGCGCCATGCCGAGCTGCCAGTTTAAAACCGTTTGCATACATGTGCTGCCATTGGGATGTCCTTCTGTGTAAGCTGTGGGAATGGAGCGGGATAGGGAGTGGTAGTGGAGGTGGAAGTGGGAATGGGCACCCCGTGGGCACACACGCTGCATGTTTGCCGGATTGTCCTGCCTGGTCCCTTCTTGTGGCTCCAGGCCCTCTCGGCCGGAATATGCGGCCGTATTTATCACACGTTAACCGGACGCTGCGTCCTGCTAATGATTTTACGTTGAGGTTAAGCCGGAGCCCGCAATCTGGCTGGAAGGCATGGAAGGACTGTGCTGCCTCCGTTCCGATGCGCGGCTGCCCCAATTTCTGGGCTCCCCGGACTAAACGCATAATTCTCGAAATGTATAACATAAATTTCTAGTCTTTGAACGCCGTCCTGCTGCGCTGCTGGGAAAACTGGAGCTGCGCTTTCACTTTTCGCGCTTAAATTAATCCCAGGACGGTTCCCTGTTGTTGCGGTTCGGTTGTTCGGTTGCTGTTTCTGCTGTTTTCCCGGCTCCTCCAAATTATCGTTCCCATGTCGTACTCCGATCTGCTTTTGCTCGGGACCTCGGTGAGTGATTTCAGCAGTTGCGTCCGAGCTGGAGAAAACAGAACAGAAATCCGAGTTGGCTGGAGATATAGGCCACTGTGGTCCGATTCCATGCCAACAACGCGTTGTTCCCATTTAAATTTCGCACTGTGACATAATTTATGGGGCTGCTGGAAATCCGGAATATGCAATGAGCCAGGGATTACGAAATTCGAGTTGTGGCTAAATGTTTGCAAGTTTTAGCAAAATATTAAGAGAGAACAATATATTAATGCATTATAATTAACTGTCCCCAGTTCACTTGCCCGGTGATTTATGACAAAAATCCATGTAAATTGATTATTAGTTACCTCTGCACGTAGGGTTAGTGTGAGGAAAACTCTTAAATCGAAATAAATGGCAGATGTAAGTGCTTGATTTATTTGACTAGCTAAACTAGTGTAAATATTTAATTCGTTTTACTTTCAGTTTTAATTCAGTTTTGGTATTGTTTCTCTTAAAGCTGGACATCGCGTATGTCAGGGCAAGTATCGGTATAATGTACGCGTTGATGAAAGTCGACATGCTAACAATTTACTAATGTAAATTAAATAGGATTCCTATCCTATCTGGGAGTCGAGTCACTGCGGCGCGTAGTTAATTAAGCGCGAAACTTTTTGTGTTTTTTTACGTTTGTCTGAAGCTCTGAAAAGTTGTGGACATCATCAGACGGGGAGTGTGTGTCTCTCTGAAGAGGGTAGGGCAAAAGTTTTGTGCATATTGAAATTAGTTTTATTTTTTCTGCCAGAGGCACTCATAAAAAAGCTCATTAGCTGTGCGAAACTTCCTAAATCAAATGGATTAGCTGTACACTGGCATATGTAAATTAAGTACCCGCCATGTTGACACAATAGTGCCTGGGAGAGGCGAGGCAAAGGTACAAATAAGCAGAATGAAACGGAGCAGGGGTAAAATGCAAATTTAATAAGGTCAAGCATGGCGCCAGCAAAGAGAACGCTGTTTTGTTATTCACAGTAGCTGAAAGGGTTCGCACAGGCGCCTGTCCCCGTCCTGTCCTGTCGTCGTTTTCCGTCCTTTGAGTGACACTTGCGTAATTTTGGCAGGTGCTTTCGGATAAAACAGGAAGACGCCAACGAGCAGGAACCCCACCTGAAACAATGTGCTGCGAAGGACAAAAGCAGCGAAAAGAAGTATCCGAGGCATCCGGCAAGGAGTCTGGATCCGACTGCGATTCCGATTCAGGCACTGGACCCGCAGGAGGAGGCGAGCCCGGAATCGAGAGTGGGGAAAAGTTCGCTGAACAACAATTACAATAAGCTGGACAGGGCAACAGCTGCCGGCTGTCGCGCGGCATTGTCCGGCGCCGTCCTGGACAAAGGGCTCTGCATGCCGCGCGCAGTGGAAACACTTTTCTTATTACACAATGTACAATCATAATAACAATCATAATAATAACAAGCGCTGAGCACAATGACAGATTTGTCTTTTCCTCGCTCCTGCTTCCACTTGGACGCAACACGTGCGGAAATAAGCGGAAGCCGCAGCGCAGCAACAATGGCGACAACGGCAGCCAGCGGAGGCTGAACATGAAATTTGTTGTATGCAAAAAGTAAGCTGCACTTTAGTGCTTTCTGGTGCAGAAAGCACTGCGACTCTCAAATTAGCGGCATAATAAAGTGAGGGTCGTATGCAACAGCAGCGCATTGTCAGAGGCAACTGTGGCGTGTGTATGTTATATTGTGCCGTGCGGAGCTGTTAATTTTGTAACTGAAAAAATCCATTTAACTTAATGCCATTTAACTTGGCGACGGAAACATGTAGTAACTAAATGAGAAATAGATACGAATTTTCTTGTATACTAATAGTTGTATTATTACTTGTGCTAATTGAAAGTTAATTAATTCATTTATCTCAAATTTGGTTATTTACGTCATTCGAGTTTGTTGTCCTATGTAAACAGTGTCGACAGGAGCTGCATACATATGTATGTACATATGTCCATGTATAAGAAATGTGACTCTGGGTTACCCCACAGTTGGGTACACTCTCTTTTTTTTAATTTAAATGGAGTGCATCTATCACTGCCCAGCTAATCCAGTCTGCGGCTTGTGCTTCGCGGTTTATTTAGAAAACATTGACACCACTCTGCTCGAGTTGTGGATGACAGCCTGCAGCCTGCAGCATGAGGCAGCTTTTGGTCCACCGTCCAGAGGCGTTTTTTTTTGTGGCAACGCTTTTTCACGTTCCTCATTTTTTCTATGGCTCTTTTTGTCTTCCACTGTCGGGTGTCTGGCAATTGTTAGGCATTTGCCGGCGACTCCTAAAAGTATGCCTCGTGCTGGCCAGATTTTTATGGCACACATGCAACATGCATATTTGCTTACATCTGCGGACGTGCCCGTGTTTGCAGCGGAGCCGCATAAAACTTCGCCTAACATCGGCAGGAGCAGGAACAAAACCCAAGGCATGTCGACATGCAAGTGAACAGTCTCGCACACACCAACACACGCCCCACAACAAAAATTAACAAGCAAATAATACACCAAGAGCGGCGGCAACAATAATACTTCCAACACAGAACCAACTCACGCACCATGGGACAGCATACACACTTGTTGGACTAAATAATTAAATAACCCATTTAAATGAATTATAATAAAAACAGTCTATGTTTCCACACCCAGAAGGAACTGGTCTACAAGATGTTGACTTCGAAAAAAAGTCTAGATTAAACATTTCCGTTTAAGAACCATCTATACTATCGATGAGGAAAAATGTAAATGCTGTATTTTAGATCAGAGTTCCTAGATTGTTCCTTAAAAAAAGAATTTATGAGCTTTTTATAGAGCTGCAGCTTATTTCGTTAAATTAAACTTAAGAAAGTTTTAAATTTGAAGATTTAAATAAAAATTGTACATATGTATGTATATACAACCAACGATGACCACCTCTTGGTGGTTGGTTGCGCTTGGTTACTACAAAGCTGGCAGATTCTATAACTTATAATCAATTCTTAATCCTGTCTTCGATCGTACAAAGTATTTATACTTATAAACTCCTAAAGAATAAAATCAAATGAAAAGAATTTTGCATTGCATTTTCAGAAGATATATAAGTGTAAGGCCAAAAAACTTAATAATATGTAATTTAGTAGTTATCCTTTGAATTCTGTAACAAGTAATATACGTTCTTATTTACATACTTTTAAAACAAATTGAACACATTTTTATTACAAAAAAAACAAAAAAAAAAGATCTTTTGGTATTTAACTTTTACCATGTGATAAAAAAATGCTAACTCTGTAATGAAAAAAATCAAAGTAAAAGTTATTTTTTGAACATTATTATTATTATAATCATCATTAAACGTTGGTTTTTTTAACCACATCAGGGTAAAGAAAATTTCATATGTAAGAATCTATGTCAATCTGTCAGTTTCTAAATCTGTAAATAGTTTTCTCTTTGAAGCACATAGGTCGTAAATGGGTTCAATAACAATTATATGTAATTGTAATGAAGAAAAACAGACAACCGTAAGTAGAGCACTTATTCGAATCAACTTACGTTTCCCAAAAAGAATTACCTATATTTATTAATTTTTGAAACAAAAAAGTTGAATTCATTTTATAAATGCCTCTTTAATTATGTATTTTGTTTTGCCATCGAAAGCGATTGTTGATCCCATGGTGGCGCTGGAATAAACTTTGCAAACTTTGCGAATGTGGAAAGCAACAACAAAACGCACACACATCGAACACGAACACACAGCGCCACACCCACGACAAAGCGGGCAAAGTGAGAGCGAGAGAGAGCGGACTGAGAGAGATGCTCCGATTTCATTATGAGTCCCGCTTATGTATGTATATTCTTGTTAAATATTAATTAAAATATGCGCATTTGCTGTTTTCCATCCGTCTGCCTGTTTTGCTTTTAACTCTCTTTGTCATTGCATTGTTCTTTGCCGTTGGTGTCCTTGAGTCCTACGAAAGGATACGCCACTGAGGGAGTCGTGCTGTGATTTCTTATAAATACAAATCAATACGAATGGTAGGAATTGTGTTTAAGTGAGTGCAATTTTGGCATTCTCAATAATGATAAGCTTACAAAGAAAACTCTTTAAGATTTTGTAGTCCCATATTATCCATTATAATTGAATTGTCGTAAAAGGAAGTTCAATACAACATACAATCTTAAGGCTGTTTAAGCTTCCGGTTCTGCTGACTAGTTAAAAATTGAATTTCGTAGTTTAATTTGGTTGCCATTTTTGGAATTATGTAAATTATGCAAAATCAATTACCGAGTATTTAATTGCAGTAGTTCTTGCTTCGAGCACAATTCATTTATATACATATGTATGCTATGTGTACATACACATAAATCTTAAACATTTGGAAATGGCAAGTCGAAGGAAACTTCGTTTCAGACGCACTTTGGTTGCCTTTGAATCCTTGAGGTAGCCTCCATTCTGATTTTTGCTTGCCAGGCACTTTTAAGGCAGACTTTGTTCATTGGAGAAAACGACATCGTTAGCGCAATGTTTTTTTTTAGCATTTATATTTATTTATACTTTTTGTTTAAACTTACATAATAGCATACATAACTTTTAGTTCCATGTTGGTAACGTTTATTTTACTAAATTACATTTGTTCAGTTGCCAAAACATGACGCATTCCATGATTGCATTTGCATTTATTTTCCGATTGCATCCGCATTCGCTGTCTACGTATTTGTTCAGCATTTGTTTGCGGACGGGGCGATTTTTTAGCGGACAAAGAGCGGAATAAAAAATGCATATACATATTACCAAGCCTTACCATCCCGTGCCGGGGACATATGCATGCTATGTACATATGTGTTCGGCAAATTAAATGCAAGTCAGAAAAGTTGAAAATAAATTGGCGCAACTGCATTTAAGCATTTAAGTTATTTGATTTCGATATGCGACTGTCGCTTGCCAGTAAAATCGCTTGCTGCACATCAATCCCGGATCGGAGTATCCAGACTCTGGCGAGCCGGGACTGGGACGCGGGATTAAGGCACAGCAAGCAGCGTCATTAAGGATTAGGTTTGCAATTACGAGTAGGGTATAAATTCACTAAGTTACACTCCAAGAATTAACAAGAAACGGCCCGCGGGCGCTGCGTGGCTCCTGCTTCATGGCAGCAGGCGTGGATTGAAGCGTCCCATGAACAGGATCATGCCCGTGGGATTGTGTCGCACGAAGTAGAGGAAGGGCTTGTCGAAGCGGAGTCTCGGGGCGTCGGGGACACGAGCCTGCCGCGGGCGGAGTGGCAGCGGTAGTTCCAGGTACTTGGGATCCAACAGGTCATCGTAGAAGCCTCGTCCAAGGGCGGACTCCTGAACCAGAGAGCCGAAGTCAACAACGGCCTCTGACGAGTCGAATGCATCGTCATCCGTAGCATCCACGTCCTTGTTGCGCTTGCGAAGTGGCGGGGCCGGGTACATCTCCACGTGGTGGTGCTCGGAGATCTTCTCCTCGCCGCAGGTGCTGAACGTGTTAATCTGTATCATGTCGGAGAGGAAGATGTCCCGATTGCCGGCTCCAGTCAGTCCGCGTAGGTCGGCAAAGTCGGACTTGAACAGCCCACGCAGCCCCATCTTCTGTAGACCCAGCGAGGCGTTCACGAAGGAGCGGTGTGAGAAGCGCGGCAGCTGCACCTCCATGCCGGGTCGGTCCATCAGCGATGTGAGGAGCCGGCTCCAAGACTGCGTTTCGCCAAAGGCCGTCTCCACCAGACTACGCTCCAGGCGGTCCAGGTTGTCCATCGGCGAGATGGAACTCTGGTGGCCGGGCATCACATATACCGTGCTCACAGTGTCCTGCAAGCTACCAAATGACACAATGGTGGCGTCCAACTTCGGCTCGTATCCGGCCAGGAAGCCGGAGCGGTAGAGCACAGCTGGAATGGGCACAAGACGACGCTGGCGTACGGTGGGGTGCACCTGGAAGAACATCTCCCCGTCCCGATCGGCCGTTGAGCCGCGTGAGCAGTCCGTTTGGAAAAGATTCGCCGAGATGGTGGCCAGGGGACCGTTGACCCACACGCTGTTAGTGCGCAAGTACTCCAAGACCTTTCCCATTGTGTGGCGCTTCACCAGGAGATTGGTGCGACGGCGCACGATATCGTTGACCACATGGAAGTTGACCTCTTCCACGTGGCCAGCGTAGAGCTGTTGAGTCTTCTCCTTGAAGAAGGGTAGGATTTTTCCATTGGCACGGTCACTAAAGATTTCCCTAACAAAAGCCGCCGTTGCAATATCGCTATCCATTGCCTGCTCCACCCCGCTCGTTATGTTCTTGAATATCAGGTGCGGATTGAAGGTGACCATGTCGTCCAGCTTTAGTATTTCGTTCATCTCACCGGAGGTGCTTCCCCGCGCCCCCATGAATACCATGGAGAGCATGGAGGTGAGTCCGAAAGGCGACATGACCACACTTCTGGCCGAGCTGATCTTCTCCGATGTGATGGCGCGCCAGTAGCTGAAGGCTAGTTCGTTGCAGAGCCGGGCGAACGATCGCAAGTCCTCGTCCATGTTGGTGGTGGTGGCCTCCAGACCCTGTGAGGACTCTGGACTGGGCTCCAGTTTGACTGGTGGTCGGGTGGCCTGAGTCGAGCTGGCCATGAGATTGGTCAACGAGGCGGGACGTTGCGTCGGTCGCTGCTGACTTGTTGGCGATTGCACCGGAGTTTGCAAGTGGGGTGGGGCGGCCTTGTTGGCATTGTAGGGCAAGACCTTGGGCGGCTGAAGGTCCAATTGGTTGTAGCCACCCACTAGAGACGGCTGAACGTAGTAGGATACCGGCCTCAGGGTGTTTAGCCGCTTGGTAGTTGTGGCAGGCGCTGGAGTTGTTGTAGAAAATGGTTTGCTAGGCGTAATAGTGGTTATGGGTCTTGACGTAGTGGTCGTAGTTGTGGTGGTGGTACTGCTGGGTAAAGCCAATGGCATCTGGTAACCGGTTTGATCTTCTTCATCCTCCTCATCGGCTTGATCAACTGAAGGAGTCTCATTGCCGGTTAAAGGTAAGGTTACTTTGTACTTGTCCTCCTCGGCACTTTTATCCGCGCCGCCGGACTCCATGGAGTTGGAGACGAGTGGTCTCACCACACTGGCCGTCGTTTCGCCCAGCTTGATGTAAGGATCCTCGTCGTCTAACTGAACCTTCTGGCCATTCGTCACCGTCTCCGCATCCTCCGAATCGCCTTCTTCAGCAATGGTGGCTGTCAATTCATCGGAAATGTCCTCCATCGACTCGTCGTTCAGCTGCTGAGACTTCACCGTGCTCAATTCAATTTGTTCCGTTGCTTGCTCCGAGCTGAGCGACATGTCCGACTCGGATGATACCAGGGACATATCACCGGGAATTTTCGTCACCGGCGCCTCCTCCCGCTCCTCCTCGCTGGCCGGCGCCTGATACTGCGGCGGGAGTTGGGCGGAGTTGGTGGCGCTTTCCTCCACGCTGCTGGTCTGCGCTACCTGGTCCTGCTGGTCTGGCTGCTCGGGCTTATCCGGCTGTTCCGTTGTTGACGTTTGCTCCTCTTCCTGTGCGTCCTGGTAAACATTAGTCGCCGTCGTCGCCTTTTCCGCCGCCGGCTGCTGCGTGGTCGTCTCTAGCTCTTCCGGCAGAGACTTCACCGTGCTGTAGATAGACTCGGTGTCTGCTTCTTGGCTAGTGCCGGACTCCGCCTGCTCCTGCTCGTTGTAACCATTTGTCAACATCTCAGGCATTTGCTCTTCACTTTCGCGCTGCGTGTAGCTGTCGGGGATTTCGCTGTAGCTGGTCGTTGACTCCTCGCTGTCGGAGACCTCTGTGCTGGCCGTGCTCTCCTCGTAGGGTTCCTGCGCTGGCTGATGCTCGGTGGTGGCGGCCACCTCAGCGGTGTATGCCTCGGTGGTGTCTGTTGCGGCCACTGTGGATAGAGCTTCGTGGGCAGGGGCGGTTTCCGGCCTGGTCGGCTCTTGAGTTGGCTGCACCTCAAGTCTTTCGTTGGCAAACACTTGCTGCTCCTCGTCATCATCCTGTTGTTGCTGCGCGTAGATTTGCGACAATGATAGGATGGGAATTCGGTGAGTAGTAGTTTCAATTTGTTGTAGGTGAATCGCTTCATGTCCAAGGGGAACTGCGACTGTATCGTTTTTCTCAGCCAGACTTGTTCTCAGTCGGTGGCTCGAGCTTGTACGGGTCTTGGGGCTCCTCTGGCACTTTGGTCTGGTTTGGCTCTGGCTTTGGCTGCAGAAGGAACGAGGCGTTCAGGTTAGCAAAGTTGGTCAGGCGGTGGGAGTCGTCTACTTGGTGCACCTTGGAGGGGGGTCTGTACTGGTCGCCCTGCGTGATCTGCTGGATGACGTCGGACATAAGGAACTCCAGCTCATCCTTGGTTTCGTTAGAGTTCATGGCGATGTCCGAGACTAGCGTGTTGCTTCCGTCAACTAGAGTGGAAGCGACAGTGGCCGCCTGCGTCTGGAAGTTGGCCATGGAAATCTGATCAGTGGGCTTGAGCACCTCAAGGTTGAGTTGCTGCACCAAGTCGGCGATCATGGGGGTGACTTCTGTGCTGCCATCATCAAAATCGGCGGATGTAGTGCTTTCAGAGACTGGCAGACGTAGCGTCTGCTCCGTGGTGGCTCCCGCTGTCTCTGGCTCAGGGGGCTGTTGGTTATAGCCACTGGTGGGGCTGGGCTCGTCAAGCTCCTCTATTACCGCCTCCGGTACCTCTGCATACAGTGGCTCAAACTTAACGACGTGATCGGACTCCTCTGTGGGCTTATCGGTGGTGGCATCCACTTCCTCGAGCGGTAACATGGGTGTTGTTACTAAGAACTGAGTTTGTCCAGGCAACTCTGTGGTTTCAGGCTCCTTGGGGTCCTGGTAGGTTTCGAGAGGCTTCAGTGGTTCCGGTTGTTTGGTAACCGTAAAGTACTGTGGCCTAGCTGTGATCACTACCACGGGTGTTTGTTCCTCAGCATCATCTTCAAGGCTGCTCTGCGTGGTCTCCGCAGGCAGCTTGTGAGCTACAGAGGTCTCTGTGGAACTGGTAGCATCTTCGTCCTCTTCGGATAGCATCGTGGCCAGAGTGCTGCCGCCATAGTGGGGCGAAAGTGGCTTATTACTGGTCAAAATTGTAGGTTTAGAGGAAGAAGTTGGTCTGGGAGCGGCGGTAGTTGTGGCTGCAGCGGGAGGGGAGCTAGCCGAGACTGGAATCTTTTTCTTGTTCGCCAGTGCTTCCATTTCTTGCTTATTCTCGGCACTGTCGTACTTAACAGGACCCGAGGCGGAAACATCGTCCTCTTTGTCGGCGGCGGAGAGGTCTTGTGTGAGTGACTGTACAATTTGGTCCATCGAAAGGATTTGAGCGGGTGAGAGCTGGGGTGCCGGCGATGGAGAGCTGATGTGCAGCTGTTGCTGCAGCTGAGCTAGGGACGGCAACGGGGTCTTCTTCAGCGGTGACTGGTCCGCCGTAGAGTCGGCAAACACTGTGGGCAAGTTTTGAGAGGATTCGGCATTGTAGCTGGGCAGCGGATACATGGGTTGTTGGGTGGTACTTGAGGCAGCAATCACATTCACTAGTCCGTACCTTTCGGTCTGGGCCTCTCCAGCGTTCTTACTCGACTCTGTAGTGGTGCTGTGCACTGGCTTGCCGTGGACACGATTATGGTGCTGGGTGGTGGATGGACGGTTCGTGGACCCAGGCGGCTTTGTATGCAACTTCTGGTGGTGCAGTGCAGGTGGTTTCGCAGTCGATTTTACAGGAGCTGCCGTTGTACTAACTAGTGGAACTTCTGTAGTGGTTGTTGTTGTAACGGAAGTAGATGGTTCAGGCTCCGCCTGTGGAGTGGTGGCGCTTGGGCTCTCCGGCTCTGGCTGCGACACTGGTGCCTCCGTCGAACTGCTCACAGGTTCGGGAGTGCTGGCAGAGCTTGTTTCGGGAGCAAGAGTAGTTGTTGTCGTAGCGCCTGACGATGTTGGCTTGGGCTTCTTGTGGGGTCTCTGGGGCCTGGACGGTCTTTGAGAGCTCTCGACCTGCTGCTGTTGCTGCTCACCTTGCTGGACCAGGGGCTTGGGCTTGGTAGTTGGCTTGCGTTTCGGTTTTGATGGCTTGCCACTAACAGAAGTGGATCCCGAGCCGGGTGTTCGTGTGGGCTTGCGCTTCTTCTTCTTGGGCGTGGTCGAGGGTGGTGCTTGCGTAGTAGTGGTGCTGCTGGCTTCTGCTGGTGGATCCTCCCCTGCCACCTGAGTGGACGACTGCACTTCCGTCTCTGGTGCAGCTGTGGTCGTAGTTGTCGTCGTAGATGGCTTCTTCTTTATCTTTTGCTTGCCTCCAGCAGGCTGGGATGAGTTTTCGGTAGCACCATCGCCGTTGGGTTTCTTTACCCGGTGGGGCTGTGTCGGCTTCCGCTGGACGTTCGCCGGTTTCTTGGCCAGCTGGTGGTTTGAGACGATCTTTTCTGTCGTGGAGGTTGCGCTGCTGGAGGAGGTTGGGGTATGGATGATCTCTTGGTTGTTGTAGAAGACGCGTCGGGTGGTTGTCTCTGGTCGAGCGGTAGTACTCGGCAGCTTCTGGTAGATGGGCTGCATGTGGAGCAGCTCAAAGTCCGGCACATTGGCGGCCACGTGCTGGTATTGCTGCATACCCGTGTACACAGACTCCATGGGGTCCAGCTCTTCTTGAACCACCTGGGGGGTCACCGGGGTCGTGCTGGTGGTGGTGCCGGGCTTCCGTTTGTTGCCTGGCTTGCGCTTGGCGGGTTTCGGTTTCTTGGTGGCTCGCGTTGTTGGCGGCGCCGCTCTGGTCGACGTCTCAACCAGCTCCGACTCCGGAGTCATAACGATCTGCTGTGGGCGCTGCTGCGGGAAAATGTCTCCGCCCGTGTTGCCGAAAATGGCGGGCAGGATAAGCGACCAGGAGGAGGAGACATCGGGTGTATCAAGCAGCGGTGGTAGCAGCTCACCAGAGCTGTTCTTTGCCGAGCTGGAGGCCACCTCTTTGTTAAGTACGCTCTGTACACTGTCCACAATGTCTTGAACATTCTTATCGGGATTGTGCTCAGGCAGCGGAGCTGGGTGGATGATGGACGGCCCCTCGCCGTCGCCATTGGCCACGATGCTCTGGATCTCCTGCATGGTCATCAGTCTCTTTACCAGCTCGCCGTGCTCGTCGAAGGTGTAGAACTCGTAGCGGTCCGGGTTAAGCAGGTCAATGGGACTGGCCACTTGCAGTGAGGGCTGAGGCTTCGGCACCTTGTGGCCTAGGGCGTCCGTGAACTGCGGCTCATTGCCATCAAGGACCACGGACACCGATGCGGTTGAACTAAAAAGATGCGAATTTAATAACATTAATTTAATAACAAACCTTAACATTTTACAATACCCTGCACACTAATGATAGAACTTATCCCTAATCCTTTAGCCTATAACCTGAAGGTAATAACTTTCTTTTATGTACCTTTTTCGGTGTCTTTAACTTTAATTTTTCCTCGCAAGTCAATAAATAATATTTTTCATGAAATCTGAATTCTGAAATTCGTTTTTGTTTTAATTGCACACAGAACAAGTTTGTTTTAATCATATTTAGCTACGCTTCTTAAATACTTATTTGGAAAATTGGCTTAGAACCGGATGATAAACAAGGGAGGTACTTGGTAATAAATCCATTCTTAATCCCATCCTAATTGATAGAAAAAATCGGGCTAGAAATATATTTTGTTACCAAGTCGACTTAAATTGCCTCAATTTCTTTGAATCCTAGTCAAAATATGTGTCTAGTGTTAACTTATCGATTGCTGCGTACTTGTTTTCCGAGTCCTCACCCAACCGATCCCCACAACCCTGATTAATGACATGAGGCTGCTATATAGAGTCGTGTCGGCGGAAGAGTCGTTTGTCCCTCTGCAATGCAAGTAATGCTGCATACTTGGCGGCACATCGCTAGCATTTTAATGGAAATTGAAAACTATGCAATCGTTGCAGAAAGTCACGCAGTCACGCTGGTCCAGACCCCGCCAGAGCCCGACCCAGAGCAATCCACAGCATCTGCATGCATCGCCATTTGCATTTGTGCATCGCTTAGTACGGATATCTCGGCACACACTGCAGTTTACATGTGTAAGAAGGGGAGTGTGCGTATGTGCGATATGAGTATGCAAGTAATCCCGCGTGCGGCATGAGCACATCATTAACATTTAAGCACGTGAGTCGGAGAGCGCTTAGTCATATGCAGCTGCCACACCAAATATCGTTTTGAGTTTCGTCAAAATCATCATCAGTGCGTTGGAGGCGAATTAAGTGCACAAATGTGTTGCAATGGGATTAGGAGAAGAATATGTTAGTCTGTGAATTTCAACCAAAACTCCGGTGCTTGCAGCTAAATTTGATGCAGAGCTTCAGGCAGAAATATATGATTTATTGACTTTTCTCGATTTAATTCTTTTGGGTTTATGTTGTCGGCCAATCGTAAAGGACCCCCGGAATGCCGGATTGCAGCGCGAAAAAAATGCATGTAAATATGGCAGTTGCGCCTCACTGCAGCTGTCAGCATGGATCTGCGTTTCCCCATCATCGTTGGCATAGTTATCATTGCCATAATCGTTATCATCGCTATCATCATCGCGGCCAGCAGCTCGCAGTCATTACCAAGACCAGCTGGCGCCAGAAGCCGCGGGCTGCGAATTCGTTTATGCGCGGAATTAATATGAAACTGCGCCGGAACCACTCCTCTCCAAACAGATGTCTTGGTGGCGCCAGGAGGGTGGGAGAAGGCTGTGAAGGGAGGCCTTACCTCCTTGTTTATATGTCCGCCGTAATGCTCTTCGTTTTTCAAATTGATTAGGGCAGATGAACCGTTTTGGACCCACTTCGAAATCATTGCGCCCACGTAAACCCAATTGATTAGCATTGATTTGAAGTTAATGAGCACTCAATTTGGCCGCTGTTGTCTGGCCCTCGTTTACAGCCCAGCTCTACCTCCATTTTTACCTTTCTTCCGCCGCCACCTCCACCTCCACTCCCACCTTCACCCAAAACCCGATTCAGCTCGGTGGGATTCCGAACGCGTGCCGCAAAGTATGCAATGCCCCGCTGCCCACTCCAGCACGCTTTGCGGCCGCGGAGCAAATTAATTAAAAATACTAAGGCCATGGCCAGAGCCCCGCCAGACCGACCCACGCTCCTCAATCGACACAGCGACTACAACAAAGCAGGAAATTCTATTTCAATTAGTGGCAAAAATTGCAAAAAGCTGTGCAAACAAAAGATTTTCCCCAGCAACAGCAGAAGCAAAAGCAACTGTGATAGAAACACCAAACAAAGGACAAGCAAAGGGGCGTGGAAATCTGGGAGACCTTCCCCTTCTGCACAGTAAAAAATAAGGTACACGATTGATTAAGGAAAAGGTTTTGGTTGCCTATGATATTTCTTGAAACAATATATTTTTATAAGTAGTTTATCTATTTTTATATATCAATGATCCATCTCATAAACCCCTTGAAGTGTGTAAGTTACCCGAATTGTTCCGAAATAATTCATATCATCAATTTAAAATCTTTCCAGAGAGCATCTCGTATACAACATTTCTCTGCGTGAATTCCACCAGGACAGCCGCTTTGAGCCTAAGTGTGCATCCTGACAAACCCAGTATGTGTACTCACCTGGAACCGATGA
This sequence comes from Drosophila serrata, assembly GCF_035046125.1. Lineage (NCBI taxonomy): Eukaryota > Metazoa > Arthropoda > Insecta > Diptera > Drosophilidae > Drosophila > Drosophila serrata. The sequence goes on from NW_028257165.1 coordinate 461,179, forward strand.
TTCTCTTTGCCTGGTCGCCATCAGTCTCTATCGGTCGGACGGGGGAGCTCGGGTATGTGGCTGTGGCCAGCGTGTGATGGGGACCCTGCTCCTCCGAGGGTGGGGGCGAGTCATATACAAAGGCCGGCTGCAGGGGGGCGGACTGGCTCCGCTGGCTGGATGTTGTCGAGGTGGTCACATAGGTGACCAGCGGCTGCTCGGACGGGCTATTTGGATAGGCCAGCGAGGCTGCGGCCAGTGCCAGCCAGGCACAGGCACAGGCCCAGGGATCGATCCGGAGCCGAAACAGCTGGGAGTGGCTCGGCGGCCGCATGGTGGAGCCGGGCTAGCGCGAATCCTTGGCGCTTCGTGTATCGGGCGGGCGGTTGTTTTCACTTGGCCTCGGACTAATCTTAAAGTTGTTTTCTCTCCCTTTTGCTGTCGGGAGGTCAGGACCCTTGGCTCACTGAGCCCGTTCGGCGCTTAATGTCGAAGGACGCTGGGTAAACATCAAGCGAAAGCTGCAAAGTGAAATGAAAAGCTAATTAATGCAATGTTAATGGAGGCGAGCGGGGAGAATGCCAGGAGGCTGGAGGGAGCATTTGCATAAAGTGGGTAAGGCTTTAAGAAACTTGCGAAACTTCAGACGGCGCTGCAGGAGGTGCATCGTGCTTTCAGGCCCTGTCATAATCAGACGTCCTGGCAGCAGGCAAATTGCCAGGCACCTGAAACCCGGCACGCTAATGCGCCTGTAATTATGCTAATAATAACGAGCAGCCACATGAGAGGAGCGTGAGTGGTGGTGGTGGTGCCATTGGAGGCGGCGTCTTTGCAGTAAAGCACGCTCTCGGTGACCTGCCCTAAGTGCCAGGCAATTTGGCATTAAGGCTCGGTATGTATATGCGGCACTACCGCGTGCATTATGGCTCGCAGATAGCACCTGGTCGAATTTAGAGATCCCTAATAACTTAGAGGCTGCCGTTGAGCCGTCCTACGTGACTGGGGGTTGTGGCTTGCCTACCCTTCCCCGGCGTCTCCGGCTCCTTTTTGTTTTCCTCCTGCGATGTCGCCTGTCACTTGCTATCAGCATCAGAAATCTGTGCAAATACTTGGCAGCCATTTTGACAGTTTTGCCTGCCTGGCGTTGTGCCACTAAGCCTGTGCCGGGCATGCGTGTGTGTGATAACGCAAATGAATTGTCAATGCCGCGACTTGGGGGAAGACAGCGAACAACGAACAACGAACCACGAGCAACGAACAACAAACAGGCAATATGTTAATAAGCAAAATGGCCGAGAATGAAAGAATGCGCTGACAACTTAAAGCCGGAGCTGTCAAAACGTTAGCGGGGAGAATCGCACCCCCATCACACACATCATGGCCACCCCTTTGCGGCGCCCCTTGTGAACCCGAAAAGTCGCACCACATCACGTACGAACACCAACACAGACATTGATGGCAGCCGTTCATAATACATACTACTATACGGCAGGATTGCTAAACGATTCCTGGTCAATGTGGAAAAAATCGGGCATAACATACAAGTATATATGTAGACCCGGGCAGAGCCATAAAAATATGCTCGCTGACTGGCTGCTGACGGCATTGGCACTTGTGGTCGTATTTTTGATTTTCTCCGTTCGTTTTATGGCCACATAGCATCGAGGGAAATACAGAAAAATTAACATAAATTGGGCGTTAAATATTTCAGCATAATATACGTTTCGCAGCGTCCGCCGTCCCATTGATATCTGCGACAAAGGACGACTCGTCACGGCCATAAGTTGCCAATTGATTTGTAACGCTAAATTACGATTGTCAGCGCTCCTTTGCTCGCAGTGTGTGTTGTGTGTGAGTTTGTGTAGGAGGAACCGGGCTGACATTGAAATGTAAATGAAACGGTGGCCTACCCTTTGGGACCTGGGACTCAGAGTCGAGAGCTGGCAACCGTGAGAAGAGGCAGAGTCCGAGATGTTAACTGAGGTGCTCCGTTGAAGCAGGTTGGTCGGACTGCCATTGTCTGGGCGACAATGATGCCGAGTGACATGACAAGTGGACGACAAACACACCGGCACACACTTACGTACAGAACGTCACAAAAGGTAGCCTCTCGCCTGGCCAGGACCCAATACAGTTTCAGTTTCAGCTTTAGCTTCTGCTTTAGCTTCAGGTTCGGGCCAAGATTGAACCTGACAGCTGTAGAGACAAGCAAACGAATCGAAAGGAAAGGAAATGCGACCGCATACAAAACTGGACGTTTGTCTAAACAAATCACTAAGAGACACATGCAAATAGTTCTGGGTGGGGAGTACCGACAATAAATCAAATGCCAAGAGCTGTATTTAGCCGAAATATCTTTTTGAGACGAGAGCCTGACAGATTCGTTTGGAGCCATGTGTTAAAGGTATGTACATGCATGTGCTATTCAGGATATGAAATATTATTTTGCAAAAGATATTTCGAGTTTGCTTTAAAGTAAAGGTGTCGGAGTTTTGTGCTCTTAAAGTTATCATATAAATTGTTCAATTTAATGATTATATGAAAAGTATTTTTAGAATCAGTAAACATTTTATGTAACTAAGTATTACTCCGCTTATGGACAGGACAATTGCTTTTTAAAAACTTATTTAAGAATCCTTGTACTTCATAGCATACACATATCCGCTCTGTTGACAATAATTACACGTTTCCAGCTAATTAATTTCTGGAAATTAGGTTTAAATGCTAAATAAAGGTCATGGGTTGCTCAGCCACAAATAAAATATTTGCTTTTGAGGTCATGGGAAACGGAAATCCACTTAAGTCTGCTGAGACCCGTAAAGGACAAACTGAGATATATGTTTGCCAACTTGCGTGTGACAAAAATACCCGGCGAAATTGGTTTTAAGGCCCCAGGATCAACAAAAAATAAAGTAGACAAACGGTCAGCAAATGAGCCACTCACACAGCTACATACATACAGGACTTGAGTTCCAGTAAAAGTTAAGCAGAGTTTGCAGCGCCCACAGCGGCCGCCGAAAATGTGTCACGTTTTGTGGGTTTGTAGAAAGTTAAGATTTTCTGCCAAGGCGAAACTTATTCTGGTATGTTTCTTGCTTGTTAGCCATTGATTTTTTATTGGATTCATTATTCGCTGTACACACACAGCCAGACCGTGGCGCAATCAGTTATCGTTTGCAGCTAGGAAATTAAGGAAAATCGCATTACAGCGCAGAGCGACTAATCAAGGTCGCTCGCTGCCGACTGGCAACCGCATGAGTGCCATACAGACACTCACTCGTCGCGCACTGTACCAGCAATCTGTTGAGTCTGATTTCTGTTCCAGTGCCTTTCGCGCGAAGGAAGCGCAGCCAAGTGTTGGCCGACATTTACACGCTGCTTCCGCCAGGCTTCTGCCTTGTGTTTAGTCTTTAGTCCTCAGTCTTTGTCTTTGGCGGGCCAAGCAAGCTCCAGGACTCGCCAGGGCCCTCCACGACCCTTCAGGGCTCGCTCTTTCGCACTTTACGCTCTCGCGAGTCCCGCTGCGGATTGGTGTTCGCTACACTAACAAAAGTTTATCGCTCTGCTTCCGCTTCCGTTACGTTACGTATACGCTCCCCGAGCGCAACCTCCCGATGTGCTCATAAGATGTAATTTTAGCCGCTGCCCCGGCTCCTGCCCCAGCTCCTGCTCTTCCTCCATCTTGAAAACTTTCTTCCTCGTGCACAGAACATTTGATTTTATTTATTTATTTCGATTTGCGCTTTTCTTTCGCAGCACACACACACACTAAACACCCGCACACACTTTGGGCTGTTGTTCTTCTTTGCCTGGCGTCCTGGCCGACATAACGATTTCCTTCCTCCAGCCCACAGTGGGTCTAGCCCAGTCCAGACGGGGTACAATTTCGGATTTTAAACGTATTTATTACCGCTTTCCCCTTCAACAGTTCTAGTGATACAAGTTTATATGCTTCTCCAAATACATTGACGGAGAAACTATTCTTTGGTGTTTGGGCATGGCAGCCAAAACAAACAAGAAGAAAAAACATAGATTAATTTTAAGAGAGAGAAAAGCCAAGGCTTGGAAAAGGCAAGTTTTGGAAAACTGTTGACTATTGCTTTGTAAAAAAAAAGAAATAGTGAACAAGAGAGCAACACCAAGTTCAGTTTCTAATTTAAAGAGAAAGCAATTAAGCAAGTATTTAAATTGGAAGGTCAAGAAATTTATTCATAAATTTAATTGTAAAATATCTTTAAGATATCTTATATCTTTGCTTTATTAACTAAATAATAACTTATGTAAGAGCTGTGACGCAGGGCCAAATAATGCAAATTGATTGAGAAACCACAAAATGTACACAATCCGACCCAATGTGCCGTGGCTGATGCCTACATATCCCTCTTCCTGTTTCTAGAAGTACTGCCACTGGCAGTAGTGCGCCTCCTCTGGCCCGGCTAATGTGCATTTTATTTTCCGCTCTCAGTGCCGCCGGAGCTTAGTCGATTCATTGGCCATTTACTGACTGGCAGTGCCACTTCCGCCCGAGTTGCCGGGGCTGCCGTCGGGCATGTGCATGACATATATTGTTTTGGCAAAGATTTCGCACGCCGCAGGAGCTCGATATAATTTTCGGCATTCCATTCCCATCACGTGCATATCTCGCTATGCCAATCTTCATTTGGCTATGAAACTTTTCAGCTGCTGCTCCCCCCGGCAGCCGGCTGTCTATTCTGTCTTTCCCCAGCCTGCTATTGTTTGGGGCAGATCGGATTTTGAGAGGACGTAGGTGGACTCATGCTTGGCAGACCGCGCACAAAGGCCGAGGTGGAATCTGTGGCATGTCTGCCACTGACACCGCACTTCAACGTAAATAAATCCCTGGGCCCGGGTCGGGCTAAGGCGCTCGCAAGTTGGCTTTATAGTTTTTCAAGTTTGTGCGGAGTAACAATAAATGCTTCCCCAGGCATTATTCCGCTCCGCACGTGTCGCGCATCGGAGCCCCAGATCTTGGGGCCATTGTCAACGCCGGATCTTCTGTTTGTATATTGAATGGCATTGCCCGGATTCGATCCCAGTCCGGACACGTTCAGGCAGTCAGGCAGTCAGGCAGTCAGGCTGTCCGGTGACCAACTGCCAAAGTTATGAGGTCAGGGCGTGAGCAGGATTAGGGGACGTGGCGTGCGCCGTATAATATATAACTCTTTGGCATTAATTAAGCAAAAACTTGGCAAGCCTTCATGCGACGTATACGTGATTTGCAGATGCAACCTGCAACACAGGAGCCACCAGAGGCGACACAACTTTTCAGCATTTCGGCGTAAAGTGTCTCGAAAGTTTGTGATTGTGGCAATTTATCAAATAGCGCGTGCCCTGCCCGGCTCGCATTGCATTTTCCCATTTCCCTGGGGCAGATCCCGCGCCTGCCAACAGCATGCAGTCATATCAACATTTAATTAATTACATCAAGGGGCGCCTTAATGCGGCACAGAGCTTAAAAAAGTGAATAAATCGCTTCAAATTAAGTAGAACGGCAAACAACAGCTCCTTGCCGCGCCCGCATTGCATATTTATTCGGATGCGCATTGATAAAGGCTTAAACGAGGACCGCTAACAAACGACGGGGGAATCAACGCCAGGCCGTGCTTAATCCATTACGCAATCGCCTGCCATTATCACATTTGTAATATATTTATTGCGGCAGCGCTGCTCCACATTCGCAGGCCATGAACTGTAATTTATGCTTTAAAGGCGCCCCGGCTGTCATAATTATTCCCGCTTTAACATCTTCCCTTTGCGAGGGCCTCCAGATTCGGCTACTAACAAGCAGGCCCCTTTGAATTCCACATGGCTGACCCTTTGCGCTTGACCACTCCGTTCCGGGCAGTGACATATGGAAATGCCAGTGTCCGAGGGTCGGTGGGACCCCCGACAAACACTTTGATTTTGTACAAATTTAGCACAACAGCAAATTTTTCAATTTATAATCAAAACAAGTGAGTGGAGTGGAGTGGAGTGGAGCGGAGTGGATTGATGTGGAGTCGAGGAATCCTCATGTCTGCCGTCTAGTTGTGGCTGATTAGAACGACCCTTGAAAGCGGCCTCCTATCCCGCATCGTCCTGCATCCTACATCCCGGGCACATTCAATCATCAGGCATTCAAGCATTCAGGCATTCATTCGTTCATTCGCTCATTCATTCATTCATTCCCGGACTTTGTAGTCAACAAACTGTAAAAAAGGGCCTTGAAAGGTGCACAAAATCCTTTTACACTGTTCCGTACAAAAAAGGCGTCGTATCCTTTCATGCCCAACTGCGTTTTCTTCGGTCAGTGTTAGTGGCCGCTGTCGAGCTTGTGTGTGTGAAAGGATTAAGCTCCCCGGGGTTGGTTTACGCCGAGAGTTACCCCACTCGCTCCTAGTTACTCCTAGTCCTGTCCCGCTGCGTCACTCTCGGAGCGAAGATGGACCTCGCACGCGGCACCCTCATGTTCGCCATATCCGTCTCCTTTTGAGTTATGACTTGCACAATCACTCGCCTTGTTTTATCAGCCAGCCGTAATTGCCGGCCTCTGCAGTTACCCAACACGGCCGGGGCTAGTGCTGGTGGGCAGGTCCTGGACTGATTATTGGGCGCCGTGAGTTGGCTACTTCCAGTGCATTAGTCATGTTAATTAACCCTAGGCGAGGGGCTTTTCATAACAGAGCAGCCCCGAATTACTTTAGGCTAGTCCTGGGCCCAAATAGTGCCCAATCTATTATTTAATTGCATTTTAAATTCACCAGAGACCACGGCAAAGACCGTCGCCTGCTGTGAGCTGTGAAAAATGTGCTTCACTTGCTCCTGGGCAGGAACATCTCCACCATCCACCATGTCAGAGTGGGCGAAATCTAGAAGGGGAAAAGGAATCCGGACTGCAAACAAATCCGATGCAAAGGAGCCCTCGCTTCCGGCCTGTCCAGCTGGAGTGTGAAGAGGCGGCAGTTTGGGAGCCAAGCATACGTGGATTATACACATACTGTGGAACATTTTTCATGCAGATCTGCTGGTCAAGTCGGAGTCCGAGCTGGAATCCGAGCCTGAGCCGGAGCCGGAGCCGGAGCCCGACCCGGAGCCGGAGCCGGAGTCCGGGCCCTGGCAGTGGCAGTTAAACGCGTGTGCTTCAGATAAGATTCTATTGCTCTCACAAGCTATCGCTGCCACAGTTTCGGGCTCGGACGGAGGCCGGAGAACTGGGTTGACAAATACCCAGGGGTACTCTTTGCCCCGCTTTGCTTTGGCACAGATACAGATATGCGAGGCTGTGCAAAAACGGCCTAGGTAACGATGCCAAATGTGCGGACAGTTATGAAGATTTGTGGCAGGGGCCTGGGCAGGGTTCAGCCCGAGACAGAGAAGCGATAGCAAAGTGATAAGTTGGCCTGCCTGACGAGAGGGAAGCAGTAAAACCGGCAAACAGTAATAATGCCGAAACGCATCATATTCGATATATTAGATGATATAGTCCAAAGAATGATATAGTCCAAAGTCCAGAGTTATTGCTTCTTTGTACGCCCAGCGAAATTCTCTTATTCAAGTAATCATTTGAATGTGTATTTAAGGTATAAGTTTTTGATTTTGAAACTATCTAGCGGACAGCTAATTATGTGTACAGGATAGGTAGATTTTGATTTCATCAGGACTACTCCGGTTTTCCTTTCAAAACCCTCTACCCTCTACCCTCTTCAGTTTCGAAAACTTTAATCGGTGCTCTCGATTTTACTTTACAACCTTTTTTTCGCTTTGGGAAAAGTGCAAGTTTGTAGTACGTATATAATTCTTAAATATTTATTCCTTACCCCACCTTGGATTTGGAAACAATATATATTTGCCTAAGGTGGAGGATCGAAACACTTAAAACTATTATTGATATTGAAAAGGTATATATAAAATACAGTAGAAATATCGATGAAATTAAATTAAATAAGCCTTGAAGTGGAAACTGCCTTTAAATGTCAGCATTTCAATTGTAAATATATATTTTTGGCTGTATTTTACTTATTTTAATAACAATTGGACAAATAAAAGACATTTGAACACTGTGGTTATTTCGGAAAACCAAGTCAAGTGTATGTGCAGTTAACAAATATGAAACATTCCTTTAAAAATGAATGCAATAGGACTCTGATAACCGGAGCACCAAAAAAACGTAAAAAAATGAATATGACAATGGAAAGTAAGTACCGCAAAACGCTTCTATCAGAACTATTTTTTACAATGCGCAATGTTCAATTGAAGTTTTGTTTATCAATACATTTAAATAAAATATAGCACACCATAAGCCATCATTTTCTGATAGATGAAGATCATAAAATATCGCCAACTTGACCCACCTTAAGGCATCACAATTTATTGACGAAAACGATAAGGAAATTATCGATCAAGTACAGAAGCTGCAAAATACTGTTAATCAAGGTGAATTTCCTCTCTGCGAGAGACAGATTTCCAATAGCGGCTTTGGCCACGTAAAGGGACTAAGACTGGAACTGAGACTGAGACCGTGACTGGGACTGGGACTGGGACTGGGACTGGGACTGGGATTGGGTCTGGGACCTTTAAGCATCCCACTTGCCCCACCGCCGCCGCCTGTCAGCGAGCGCTATGCTCCGGAGCACATAATTTAGAGCCTGCAGTTGAGGTTCAGTTTCGCCAAAGCTGCTTTACCTATTTTGCATAATTTCCGCCAGCTCCCCGCCGCTGGTGCCGTAGCCACAATGACAACGTCAACGACAGATTCGCCACGGCCTGTCCCCTCGCCTGCGGTGCATTTCAGCCACTCCCGAGCTTCTTTTTGGACATTAGCCTGCAGTTTAACATTTTATATGCCGGGATGGAGCGGCAGGTGCAGCTCGCTTTTTGTTTACTCCTTGCTTGAGGAGCGAGAAGCCGAGCAGACTGCTGTTGACACAGTTAAACGCCGGCCCATTTATTATGGGAATTTATTTCAGCGGCGAAGGAAAGTTGCCAAAACTTGCATTCTGACCGCACAGGACTTAAAGTTTTCCACGCGAAATCCATGGCTAACTCAATTAAGGCCCTTCTGCGAGTGTGTATGCGTATCTTTGTGGTCTCAGGTGTGTGTACAAGTTTACGAACTTTGCAGCGCACACACTGGCGCACTAGCAGGCTGCAGGACGAAGGACGAAGGGCGCAGGGCGCAGGGCGCAGGACGCAGGACATGCTGCAAGTTAGGCAAACACGCAACGCATTTTCGCACTCACGCAAATTACCAAATAAGCGACGTGCGAATTTGCGTATGTGTGTTGCCTCAACAGGCGAGTGTGCGTGTGTGCCAGTGGGTGTGCGGGTGTGCGGGTGTGCGAGTGTGCGAGTGGGTGTGGATGGCTGCCCGCCAGTAGCGTTCAAAGTTTACCTTTGGTTTTTCGTGCAAATTTGATTTGGCTGCGATGTCTGTGCCGAGGAAGTTTGGCTACCATTGCGGGGCCCAGCGAGCGTGATTTCGGGGGTTACTCCGGGAGTGTGTGGCTGGTACATAGTTAATTTGCACTACAATGCGCCGCTGCTGCATGTTGCTGCGCATCCTTGCCATTAAGTGGTGCAAAGAGCTGGTGTGGGACCGCTAACAGCTTCTAAAACTCAATTACCCTGCCCTTAGCCAGCATCCTGCGTCCTGCGTCCCACGTCCCGCGTCCTGCGTCCTGCAGCAGGAACCTGCATCCCACCAATTCCGCGGAAATAGCCATAGAGACTTAAAGCACTTTGGATTTCGGGGACGGGCGATCGATACCGGTTAACTGGCATTAGTCTTTTTTGTAGTTGGCCTGGCAGGAATTTCAATTAAATACTGCTTAGTGGAAGCTGATTAAACTAGTTTCATATTTATGTGCTTCCGAGAATCTTCCGCCTCCACCTCACTCGTTATGAATTTTGAGGCTGCAGCTGCAGCAGCAGCTGCCCCATATATACGTATGTATATTATACATATGTACTTGTATAATTGCGAGCGAGCAGCCTGCTTTAAGGGCCCGAATATACGCCAAAATAGACAAACTTTCGGTGGAGTTATATGCGCCCCGGGCCATCGTGCAATTTCATTTCGCATTCATATGCGAAACTTTGGCGCATGCTTAACTCGAATTCAAACAAAGGCGCTTTAAATCGCTATTAAAACTCGCTCACTGCGAGCAGCGCGGCTGAGACGAGCTGAGCTGACCCACATGACGCCCACTCGCACTCACATTCAGGATCCAGGATCCAGGGTCCAGGGTCCTTGGATGCAGGATGCGGGGCCAGGGCAGGGGCCACAAATTGCCTCGGGAAAGGCGGAGAGCAGAGAGCATGGAGCATGGAGCATGGAGCATGGGCAAGCAGCTATATTTTGGCAACATTTTGTGTGCTAGCATTAATTTATGCAAATAGTTGGAAAATATTAATGGCGGCCAGCAGCTGCTAAGGGTCTGGGGGTAAGACGAGCTGAAAAGCAGTAAATTGAACATTTAGAGGGCCAGCAAGCAGCAACAGTTTGCACGAGGCGGCACTCGAATTAAATATGTATGCCTTTAAAACTTGGACAATTTCCGTTACATTATGGCGCATAAGGGCCAATAAGCCGCACACACCAACTCGGCCGAAACTAAAGGCAATCCAGTCGTCAGCCATGGCCGGCTGGATGCCCAAAAGCGAGCTGCACACTTGAAAAATATGTAAACAAAATGGCGCAAAAGAAATAAACTTATGGCGCACTTCCGCCAATAGTCAAACATTTTATTTCATTTTGTGTCCCCTGCCCCCCTCCTCGCCTTTCCGCTCTCCCGCAGGATCTTTCTCTCTCTCTCTCTCTGTGTGTGTGTGTGTGTGTGCCATCAAAAATGGTCAAAGAGCAGTTCGAGAATTAAAATGAAACAAAACGGAAATGCTACAGAAATCAACCGACTGGCATAAACTTTGCGACCCGCTTTCCACCCACAGTTCCACTCACTTTAAGCTTTTGTTATTTCGGCCGGCTGGCCAAATCAAGTAAAAAATGTTTGTTTCTGTTGTAGTTAGCTGCGGAAAATGGGCATTTCCCGTGCCCAATAACGGGGCATGGGCCGGGACTATAGTATGACGTGATGGCCAACGAGACCGACCAGCACTAATAGCTTCATTAGCTCGGATGCGCGGTAAATGCGCGACTTTTGTTCTCTAACCAATTCCGGGCGGCTTTTGTTCTTTGCCCGCTATATGTATGTACATATTTGGTATATATTGGCAAAGCGCCGAAACCCCATCAATTCCTGGTAGCCTCTATAGTCTCCATCTGCTGCAGGAAACTTTTTGAGGAAAGAACTCGCCGCAAACGCCGAAATTCCAGCGAATAGTTGAATTAGTTTTCGCCGAAAATACAATAAATTGCACCGAAATATGCAGGAACATATAGACTCTTATTGCACCCACAAAACTTTTAGCGGTTGGTTGATGGGCCAGCATTATTTGCTGTAACTGCAGCAAAGTGCAATATTGGTTGACCGATAAAATGGAAGAGAATGCGCGGAGGCGGACTTGAAAATGTAGCCGAACTTTGTTTACTAGAGGATTGAAATGATTTATTGTTTTGCCAAACGATTTCGTTCAATATGTGCTTTTTCCCATTTCCGCAGTTCGACAAAGACGTAATTAATAGACACAGCATCTAATTGTATTTACTGGCAGAGGAGTCTTGGCTCTTCCGGTCAAGTGGAAATTCATTGATTGGTATGATATGCTCGAAAAGCCCTCTGAAAATTCCATATAACTCAATCGCATTGATGGGTAGCTGTTGGTGGTATTTGTATGTGTGTATATAAACAAACACTGAACCGCGCAAAGTGTATGTGGGGCATGCAGAGCTATGACAGCCATCGTTTTGTGTTTATTTTGGCCGTCGCACATCAAAGTATCTGAAAAATGACATGTGCTCGACCCTGCCGCTCCCCGAGCCTCTAGCGGCTTAAAAGCTCAATGAGCAAAATTGTTTGATTTTCTCTAACATTTCATTTGGCAGCTCGCCCTGCTGATTGTTGCTGTTGCTGTTGCTGTTGCTGTTGCTGTTGCTGTTGCTGTTGCTGTTGCTGTTGCTGTTGATGTTGCTGTTGCTGCTGCTGCTGCTGCTGCTTTATCGATACTGTGTTTGTCCGTGTGCACTTCGATTATTTGCATTTGATGTGAGTGTAAGCTGGCAGACCGTCGCTTTTGTCGCTGACATTTGAAATAATTTAGTTGGCAGAGTTCGGGGCTGTCGCTTTAGAAAGAAAAAAAGGGAAAGCTCTAAGCGTTTGGCAACCAGCTTTTTTGCAATAGAATTCACTTTTGCCAACCCCAAACCATGTTTACCGAGGCATGCCGGTGACCGCCTTTTTCGTTTTGTAATTTGCCCTTAAATCGCAGGTCTGCATCGCTATTAGAAAATAATACGCAAAGGAACCAATTTAATTTCATCAACAAAAGTTCATATGCCAAAGAAATTAAACTCAATTCATAGAAGAGGCACACTTAAAAATTAAATATTAAATTTATATCAATAAATTAAAATAAAATCCATAATAAATGATTATTTGTGGAAATCACAACCCATTTAAATTGTATAACAGGAAAGTGAACGGAAGAAATATAAATCGCCGGAAGTGCATACACAGACATAAATATTATATTAATCGGAAAATGGCAAAATACTCATACAGACTTTTCTGGGATCTTCCGGCGAGTATCTGTAAATTTGGTTACTATTTATGTATTTGCATTAAGTAGACGTTATATAAGCTTAAGGTCAAAATTCTTCAATTATATCCCCAAGAAAACAAAGATTGCAATTTATTTATAAATGCAAAGATTGCAATTTATTTATAAATGCAAAGATTGCAATTTATTTATAAATGCAAAGAATCACATGATACTTCTTTATTACGAATATTGCGTTTATGCGGATACGAATTAATGCATTTGTCACATAAGTACACAGACACCATTATCAAATACGAATGGATTCAGCTGCAAATCATAAAATTAGATTTTGCCCTATTATTTAAATAAGGTAGCAACTGCAGCAAAAAATTAATTTAAACAATTTTAAACACAATGTAAAATTAAGAAAATTCTTATGGTGGCCATGTGAAGGAGAGCAACAACTACATATTCGACTTTTAATATAGTATTTATTTTCTGAAAAAAACAATTGACTCTAGTTGTACACATATGGCTTCTCTGTTTATATGAATGCATGAATCTACGTTTGTCGCATAAACCAAACCTATTTTGATTTAACGAATTCGTGTACCCCACTCAGCGATTTGTAATTCGCATTTTGTATGATCATCTATATAATTTTTATCTAAGGAGTGTAACTTATTTAAAAGTTGATATATATTCTGGACATAATTATATTGGGCAAAAACAGTATGGCTTTGTGGCCTTTTGGCTTCAGTTAATCCCATGACAGCCACTCACCCACCGAATTCATTTGCCACAACGACAAATCACTTGCTAATTGAGCAGATCAGAGGAAGGAAGACATAATGAATTAAGTGGAACATAAGTAATTCAGGGTGAATAGCAAAGTTTTGTGGCCGCTAAATATAATTACCTATTATCAATTGGATTCGCACGTGCCCCACCGTGTTTTCTGTACTGCCCTGTCGCGGCAATTAAATTTTAATTGATACACTTTCCCAAAAAAATGAAAGGGGCGAATGGGAAAAAAGTCGGAAAAAAGATTGGCTGACCGAGGTGTCTGCGGAAATGCGAAGATAATGATGAGGCGCAGCTAATTGAAGTTCAATGAAGAGACGGCCAAAAGTTAATAATGCCATTAGGCGGCGAAAAAGGTTTCTTGGGTAGGCGGCAATGAAATCCCATTTGCCTTTGCCTCCGCAGCGCGGACTTCTGGCTAAAATGAAAGCGTCAAATGCTGAATTTTAAATTCCACTCGAATACAAATGACAAATGAAGAGGCACACGAAAAAAGTGGCTCGAAATTACACGAATTGAAGTGCTGGCTTTGCCGACAGATTGATTTCATGCCAAACACACAGCAGAGAGGAGCCGGAACGGCGCGGCAGAGCCAAGTTGATTCGCTCTCACTGTTGCTTCTTGGCCTAAACCTGATGGCCAGCAAGAAGATGGCCCAGAGAGAAGGTAAGAATGCCCGAAAGTGGAACCAGGCGGCAGCAGCAGCAGCACCATCATGAGAGACTCCAGACTGGGGCTGTACTGGCACTGGTTCTGTCTCTGGCTCTGGCTCTGGCTCTGGCTCTGGCTCTGGCTCTGGCAAGCTGTGAATGTGGGTCACCAGAATGCGTAGCTTTCAATTTTTATAACGTTACCGAAAATCATCTCCAATCTGCTGTATCCGTATCTGTATCTGTGTCGGCATACGTGCCCGAGTTGTTTGTTCTTCGCCCCGATTCTAGTCCCGCGCCCTTGTGCATCTGCATCTGAGGCGGGATTGGGATTGGGGGCTCAGGTGGGGCGGCTTGTTTGCGGTCCCTAAGTCGTTGCTAATTGCCACACTTGGGGCTCAAGAGCACACTCTCTCGAAGCGCGTCAAGATACATAAGCGCGAAGGGGAGCCGAGGAGCTCGAGTTGCGTGCGTTCTTCGCTCAAGATGCCTGATGAATGGGAAGCAAACAAAGCGCTGTGAAAAGACGACCGCACAAATATGCCAATAACCTATTGATGTGTTCGATACGCTTTTTATTGTGTCCATTGTGAGGCGATATTCTGCAGCGGCAAAAATGAAAGTTGCCGTGCTGGAAGAAAGATACTTGAGCCGGCTGGCATTCCGGTGGGCAGGGGACATTTATACTTTTCAATCTTGGTAGCGGTAGCGGCCTAGACACGCTCTAGAGCCGGCTAAGAGCCATCGGGGGATCTGCGGAGCCGGAGGCGCAGACTCATCGCTCAGGTGAAAAGAAGTTAATGCCAAAAATTGCAATATCACGTTCGGCGGCGCAGGCGTTTTGTCCAAAGTGAGAGCAACGTCGTCTTCTGGGTCTGTGCGCCGCTAATGAAGGCGGCTACGGACAACCTACTGACACTTTGACCGATTTTTAGCACACTAAATATAGTAATTTTGTCATTATGGTTTATTATGCGCCTTTCGCCAGCCACTGCCACTGCCACTGCCACTGCCACTGCCATTGGCACTTCCACTGGTTCCCATTCATCGCCAGTCATTGGCAATGTTTCGGCTTCCGCTCCGGCTTCTCTCTATGTATCATTCAGTTTGTGCCCGTTTCCAGTTGCATTCTTGACAGCTCCGGAGCAGCGGCAATAAACCCAACGTCACAGCTCGCGGCAGTAAAATCTATGATTGCATATGCGAATATTACTTATCGACTCGGAGATGTGTTAATTGAAACGAATATCGAATCAGTGGGAAACTTTCTGACCTATTTCGGTCGAACTGCTCTTTTTCTCTCCACTTCTTTTGTTGGCTCTCCGGAAAGTTCTACGGGAAACTGGTTCTTGTGCTAAGTATATGCTAATGACACTTACTTTTCGGTTATTCGGTTATTCGGTTATTGGTCCCAGGTATTTCGGTCAAAGTTATTAACTAAGCTGAAGCTGGCCGTGGGCTCCGAGAGCTGAGCAAAGGCCGTGCAGTTGCATTCGACCATCTGATAGATGGTCTAATGTGTCCAAATTGAGGGGCGGCTCAGCCGCCGAAACCCAATTGTGGGCTCATTAGGCGTGGAATTACACAAGCCTCGGGCTGAATGCCGGTGGAAAACACGCACATCGCTCATGCGTGTAATTGGGATGACGGCCTTAGAGACCTGATATTTCCTTGGTTGCCATAAATAGAGCATTAATTGCCGCTCCGCACACTCGATTGCAGCGACAACATCTATGCACCGCCGGGGCGTATGCTTAATATGCCGAGACCATAACTTTGCGGCCGTGGAGGTCTTCATCGAGTGGTTCGCAGTGGCCCAAAGTGGCCATGCAGCCTCATTACAAGAGTTTTACATTTTCGTATGCTACTTAGGCGCCCAGCGCCCCCCCTAAAAACCACTTTCCCATACCTCTTCCTGCTCCAGCTCCAGCTCCTGCTCCTGCTCCTGCTCCTTGCCCAGGTTCCTGCGGAGTACACTTTCTAGCGCTCGCACACTTTGTGGCTTTCATGAATTTTCCCATTCTTCGGGCAAAGTGCAATAAATCATAATTTGCTACTTTTTCTAATGGATTATGGGCAGTGGCAGCAGTGGCAACAGCAGCAGCATATTGTTAGCATCCGCCCGGGAAAGCTCTTAAGTGCTGATTGACCAGCTCATGAATGCGATGGCGAGGTCGGGCGGCGCTCAAAGGGTCAGTAAATTAATCATGCCGGATGAGCTGAGTGCTATCTCTGACGTGCACCGCGTTCAGCAAAACATTCTCAATAATTACTTTAAAGTCGGCTGCACAAGACTGAATAACTGTTCTACAATTATTAATTGTATTTTCCATTATTATTATTCTGCTTTTTTAATTATTGTCCCTCGTTTTTTTGTGCTCTATCGATGGCAACGGCAATTCAATTTGTATTTTGTGAAAGTGATTGCATAAGGCCTGATAAAGAAATAGCAAAAAGCGCCCAGGGAGATGGGTATTGTTATTATTATTATTTATGTATGATTGCAGAGCAATGGACAAATGTCACAATGGAAAAAATATGCAGTGCTTTTTCCCTAATGCGGTCCAGCATAAATTGTGGCATTCAGCAGCAATTGTGCGTTGTGTTGTCAATGGCGCATTGATGCCGCGTGCGACTGTGTTGACGCGATGAAATGCGGTTTACGGCGATAAGTTTGCGACGAGTGCCAGTTGGCCAGATGAATAAGCCGCTTAATTAGACATAATAACTCGGTTAACACAAATGCTCGTCCAAGCCGGGCAGCTGGCTGTCTCTTTGACAGGCAGATCCATCTGGTTGGACGTCGGACATGAGCGGGAGGGTCAAGTCCCATAATTTGGGGCATAAAGAATTTATGTAGCCAGAGAACTCATGTTTCCTGGCCGAAAAGGAAACGAAGGACCTACCCGAGCATAAATTCCCCAGTGACCTATTACCCCTTGGCAAACTATGACAGCCGACTGCCAAATGTGTCAAAAGTTCAAAGTCATCCGGCCCATCTAGGCCCGAAAAAGGGTTGAGCTGTCCGACAACAGAGACGGAGCTGGAGATGGAGCCATAGCCTGGCATAATATTAACACAGATGCGCATGAATTATTCGAGAATCTGACTCTGGCTCAGAAGCTGACTCCAGTTGTACTGCTAAGCAAATAAAATTATTATTGGGCAGCAGACAAAGGCGGTCAGGAGTGCATTCGTGTCTGGGCTCCGATTCCACTTCCCATTCTGAGCAGACTCTGCACGCGATAGGTATAGTACGGTACAGTATATAGTAAATACATAACTGACTTTCAAGTTCCGCAGCGCGAACGCGAAAAATGTTTATTAATAAATTTCCAGCGAACAAAGTAAAGTATTTCACTCCCATGATTTCTCAACTTTGGCTGGCTCACTCAAAGTTCCCATGACATGTGCCACAAGGCGGCTGGGCCGGAGCTAGTGTGTGTTAGGGCCACAAGTCAACTTCAGGCAGTGACGTTGGTGCTTTGCAGTTGCATACCACCGGCAGCTGCACCCCCAGGAGCGGCACCAGAACCCAAGCCCTGTGCCAGGCAACCAGCGTCAAAAACTTTCAAATGCTTTCAAATTAACCTGTGCGTGGTGCCCGAAAACCCGAAAGCCTTGCAACAGGCAGCGGAGAACCGACTTTCATTGGTGGCCCTGTCCCTGTTCCTGAGCTGAGCAGGAAAATTGTTCTGTAATAAGTCAAAGGGCTGCTGGGCATGCCAGGGCGATGCAACAATGACAGGAGAGCACGTGAAAAGTTTTCCGAGTAGAATTCATCTTCAATTCGACTGGGAGAGCGTAGACTCATTAATCAAATAGCTAGAGGGATTTATGTATAATTTGCACTCTCATTTGATTAATGCTTTCAATTTTATATCAAATTGAAGAATCATTAAGCGATGGAGAATGACACTGTCGAGAGATATTCTTCAGTTACAAGATAGAGCAAATTTCAGTTAGAACTTGGATTCAAGTTGTACAGTTATTCCCATAAGGGGTATGAACCAAGATGTCACTCAATATTAAATTTGATCTCCTCTCTCTTTAAAAGAATCAAAATAAGGGTTAGTTCAATACTTTCATTTTACATTATTTTGTTCCAATACTTGGTTCTAGTTTCGTATTTATTGCAACGAATGAAACAGTTGCTAGCTAGCTTCTTGCTGAAACTCAATCTCATTGTGGAGCCAATTCTGAATCATGCCCAAGACTGAGAGCTAGAACTCCAGCTCCGTCTGAGTAAAGTAAGTGGCAAGGCAAATGGGGCAACTTTTGCTGCTCAACTTCGATGGTAGCAACTATTTTCTTTTTCTTAATTAAAAGCAATCTTATTTATTAGTGCAGCACACACACAAAAACACAGTTGGAGCCGGAGCCGGAGATGAAGATAAAGACACTGGCTGCAGATACAGCCACGGATACAGATGCAGAGACTAAGCCAAGCCCATTTAGATGGCTGTGCTGGCTCTATAATTGGCGAAAATTATTTAATTATTATTAAGTGCAGCATCCTCCGAGCAGAACCAGGACAACCCAGTCCGCTTCTCGAGAACTTTGGCTGGCTCGGGACTGGGAGTCGGTTGGGGGACGAAATGGAGTGAATGGTTTGTCTTTGCTCCACAGTTTTGTTTTTACTGCATCCATTTGTTTATCGTTTCTTGTGCAAACTTCTGCCGAGGCAACTCCAGCTATTAATTTCAGTTGCGATTTCTTCGGGCCTCGCACTGCCTTCCTGCAGTGCCGCTGCCGTAATTAGACAGAAATCTAATTTGGTAATCGCACATATGCAAAGCCAGAGCTCGCATCGAACAATGATGATGATGAGCAGCCGCGGTTTTTGGGAACACTCGCTCCTCCGCCGAGCAGCATGTAATTAGTTGCTGCGCGCATTGTTGTTGACAGATGCTGCCGCTACCCCAGCTGCCCCAGCTGCCCCAGCTGCAGCGCAGCATCGCTCCGTTTGTTAACTTGATTAATTAAAATGCAGCCGCTCTTAATGGCGATAGCGTGCTCATTTGCCATAAGTTTGTTATGTGCGAGTTTATCAGCTGCTTATGCAACGCCACCAGTCCTGGGCCGGCTCTCCTGCGGGCTCCGATCTCCGGAATCGGAGGCTTCTCCCGTGAGATTGATCCAGATGATCGAGTTCTGGAGCTGGATCTAGTCCGAGAAGCACTCTAATTGGGCCAGGCCCACAAGACCCCACAAGGAAGTGGGTTGGAAAGCAGCGGGCAGTGGACGCATCTATAATTTCAGATTCGTTTGTGCCAGTCACAGCAGGAGGAACAGCTGAGGTACTGGCCGTCGCTGCAACGCAATCTCTTAGCTGCCAAGCTGCAGACCAAGAAGTCGGTGCCGGAGAAAAAGTCAAAACCAAAGCAGAGGCTGGAACTGAGACGGAGACGGAGACGGAGACGGAGGTGGAGACGGAGACGGAGGCTGGGGCTGAGCCGTGGAGTCACGCTGCTTTATTTATTTAACCGCAACAGTAACAGAAACCGCAATAAGAACAACGGCAACTGTAGATGCAACTGCAGTAACTGCACTAATCTCAGCCAGCCAGTGGCTCCAGCAAAGGGGCCTGAAGAGCTCCGGTGCTGGGGGATCGGGGTTTGGGGTTCGGGGTTCGGGGTTCGGTGTTCGGGGTCAGAATACTGTGTAGAAAGTAACTCAAACTGTTCTGCGCCTTGCTCGATGGTGGTGGTGGCTGTCAGCTTAAGTCTTTACTAACCAGGCTCGGGCCCAGTGGACAGCTGCTGGAGCTTGCAGGTGGGGGACTGGGAATTGGGGCTGTGGATTGGGAGTGGGAGTGGGAGTGGAATCGGGGCTGGGGATGGCCTGCCTGCTAATGCTTGCATAAATATTATACAGATTGCCGCATTGTTCGCCCTGCTCTGCTAGACTCTCAACTGTTGCTGATGTTGCTGCTGCATGTGGCAACCATAATGCAATCTCGGGCTGCAGTCAAGTTAGTTTATGTTTGTTTTGGTTGGGGTACGGACTTGGGCTTAGGATTGGGTTTGGCTTGGTCTGGGCTTGGCATGCCGACTTTTTAGTAGTTCATTAAAATCACATCCCCCTCCATAAGGTGGGATTCTGGGTTCCCAGGAAAGTGTTCTCGGCCTCGGCCTCGGCCTCAGCTCTCGGTGCATTGCCTCGTGTTAACTTGACCAAATGTGGCCGAGGCATTCAACTTGTTTCCAGTTACACGTGTGTGGCTGCCACTCCCGCTCCCCCCTGTCGCACTCTGTGCTTGTGTGGTACTTGTTTTTGCGGCACTTGTTGTTGTTACCGCTGCTGCCGTTGACTTTTTATGCGCCCGTTCTTGTTGCTCTCCCCCTCTGCCCCACCTTGTTGGCCAGCAGCAGCCCCTCCTTTTCCTTAATTAAAGACAAGTTTTCATTTCATTCCATTCTCTGCTGCCTCTCTCCACGATGTATTCATACCATCAGATCAGACCCGATCAACTCGGCCAATTACGCTGGCCAATAGCTAAAATATGAGTATGCGGAATAACCCCGCATACGCAGGACACTCGCTCTGGCATAAACAATTTAAAGCTTGTAAATATTTTCATGGTAATCCGCTTTGTCGGCACTTGCCAGCCGATGTGGATGCGGATTGCGGATGCGGATGCAGGAGGCAGCACCCAGCTTCCAGCAACCAGCACCCAGGATCCAGCACCCAGCATCCAGTGGCTGCGGATCCTGGACCAAACCAACCCACCCACAGGTCTGTCTGCTATCTGCTGTCGCTTTAGTTGTTTCAACAGTTTAAGCAAAGTTAATCCCGGCTGAATGCAAGGCTTACCTGTTGACGCCACTGCTACGTGTTAGAGGGATGCGCGCGGAACCAAAAAACCAACAAATCCATAAACAATACGACAAGGACACCAGTCACTACCACCAGAAGGAATTTCGCGCGCACTGCATGTGAATATGAATGTGAATCGGATGCTGGCTGTGAACCGAGCCTGGGGTTTCCCGTTCAGGTGAATTCAATTCGACCGCGATGCGTACTCGTAACTTTGTTTAATGCTTTCAATAACTGGCGATTTAATTAAAATCGTGCTACATTCGTATCACGGCTTATTGCACGCACAAACTTTGCTCTGAATATGCGGTAGGGGTTCGCTTGGATTATATCCTTCAGTTTGTTGTGTTCGTTTCGGTTTGTGGTGGCTGTAGGGGGACGAGTTCACTTGTTCTCCGTTGAAACGCACCAGACGCCATAAGCGTTCGCAGCGAACTGAACGTCGGACTGGCGCTTCCAAAAGACTTTTAAACGTGTTACCAAGAAAGTCCAAGAAGTTGGCCCCGAAAGAAAAGTAGACGGCTCGAACCGAAGAGTCACCACTCACACACGAGCACAGCCCGCTACCAAAATGGTCAAGATGACAAGGCGGAGCGGGAGAGAGTGCCAGATCGGCCAAGAGAGTGCGAGAGAGAGGAAAAGAGAGACCTGGAACGATCGTAAGAGAGTTCGCCGGCTGCGCATGCGCCCAAGCTGTCCGCTCTTAGCCAAGAGTGCTGCCGCTGCCACTGGGCCACAAGATGAGGCAACTGCGGCAGATGAGTGCTGCAGTCGGAGTACAATCCCAGTCCCAGTCCAGTCCCAGGCGCAGTCGAACCCAGCCGAAGCAGACAATCCAACACACACAGAGCATACAGATCCAAGCGAGGTGGAAGTGAGTTCATGTGTCAAGCACTGGCTGAAGCCGGTGCCACAGAATCCGCAGATCCAACGCAAATTAATTAGGATTACAAAAGCCAGAAGGCTTGTGCAACTCCTGCCAGGCAAATGGCGCCGACCTCTGACATCCAGCCGAATCATCTTAAATATCAACAGCATTATCGGCATTGGGCAACACAGTGTCCACTGGTCGCAGAGCCAACCAATCGGGGAACGAAAGCTCACTCGCCGACTGCATCATAATTGGGCCCGGGAGAAATCTAGAATCCAGCAGTCCGAGCAATTGGCGTCTGTGGAGCACTTTCTTTGCCGTTTTCAATTTAATGCATAGTTACAGGAAGAACGGCAATGCCAGCCAGTGCTTAAATACACTGGCTCCCAGAGACTTACAGATGCATTCCATTGCACCGCAATTGTGCCGTGCTCATCCTAGTGACTGGCTTCGTTGCTGTTGCTGCTGCTGCTGCTGTTGCTCTATTTGCACTGCGACGACAATCAAGCCCATGTGTCAGAGAGTCCGGCTCCTATGGATTCAGATACAGAAACACTGGAGAAAACAGCTAGTAAGAGCTAGGGTTCTAGCCACACATCGATATTGATTGTGATTACTTTTCAGCTAATAATGTTTTATTTGGGGATTAGCGGGAAACTTCGTGAAATAGTTACCGATTCGCCCAAGTATTTGAAACTATTTTTCTACATTCCTTCGACTAGAGTACTCTTTATTTCTCCAACTGTTTGCTACTGATACATGGTGCTGTCACAGAACTATATCTGCAGATGTGTAGATGGGAAAACGAATGGATGGCTTTGCTAAATTACTAGCAACTTAAGCGCATCTGCGGTAAATACAATTAAACAATTTACCATTTCTGTTGATTTTGTTTTCTCAGTGAAAATAAGCTACATTTAGCAGGTTGCTTGTGTAGCTGCTCCTGTCTCCTCTGCTGCTTGCTGCTTGTGCTTCTACTGTTGCTTTTGCTGCTCGGATATGCAACATTTGGTCAAATTAAGTGTGGGTTTGAGTGTGAGTGGCTGCCGTGTGGATCCAACAAATTCGGAAGCGTCGAATTGCTGCTTGTGCTTCAGCTTCTGTTGCTTTGGCATTTACCGAAAGCATCAAGTGTTATGCAAATATTTGTGTATCAACGTTTTTATTTGACCACCTTGCATCCCTCCGTCCCCCCATCGCTCCACCGGAACATTTGATTCATCATCAGTCTTAGTTGGCAGTGAAATTTCTACATTATTTCGTATAGAAATTCCTCAATTATCCGCAGCTCTGACACAGGCACTTTCATATGCTTTCAATTTCCTCGCTCTGACCATTCAGCAGTTAATTAAACGATGTTAGCCAGCAGAAATCGTGGCCAACTCTCGCGCTCAACTAATGCAAATCTAATGCAAAATTGCATTCTCCCGTTTACTAATTATGCCGGTGACGGACAGAAAAAACAGAGAAGCAGAAACGAGTTGTCTGTCGCAGGCGTCGCCCCTACAATTTAGATTGTACAATTTGGGTGTCTACCCAACGTCCTTGTGCCCCACAGACGACGACCAGACCTGCCGCAGTTGCGACACTCGATGTTGTGCAGCGATTTCCGCTGGCTGTGCCGCTTGTCAGCAACTCAACTGCCGAACCAAACACAAAATATTAATGGCATTTGCCTTAGATGCGTTGAAATCTAAATGCTCTTTAAGCTAAGAACTCGGTATCTGTTAAATTACAAATGCTTATGACCCACCCAGTATAGGTATTATTTTTGAGGAATTTTAATTTTTTTAATAACTGAAATTTATTGAAAAACCGAATGAAAAATATAATGGAGGGTTAAAGAATATACATTCCCCTTTCAACTCGAATAGCCTAGTTCATTGACTTTGACTATGTGACACTTCATCTCTGCCCACCAAGCGGTTGGGCATTCACTTAGGGCATTCTATGGGAAAAACTATGCCATTTGGCAATACTCAATTAATTTATCATTTATCAAGTGGTCACTGCAACAACACCAACGCCAAGAGTGCCAACCAAACCGGCGGCACTCGCATTCAAATGTCGCGCTGTTCGAGTGTCGGCAATCGTTGGCCATCGATGACAGCAGTGCCACCAACCTGACCTACTGTTTGCTGTTGTTGCTGCTGCTGCTGCTGTTGCTGCGCGACTCGTGCAACATGCAGCCTCTCCTGTCCATGGATGCTTCAGCACCATTACGCCCAGCCCGTCGTTCCCTGACATCCCGAGAGCACTTTAAGAAATTAGGAGTTGCAAATAACATACAAATGCCTGTGACTTGCTATACATTGGTGATATTTGATTGGGAACAAGTATCATATATCTGTATACAACTTTTTAAAGTGTTATTCGGATTCCAAAGCCTTGGTATAACCAAATTTAATACTAACTTTACTTATATTGCTCTAATTCAAAATGTATATGAAAACATATATGTACATCAAATTTCCCTTTTGAATTTTACAATAAATTTCTAAATGGATTTTTACACTCTACCATTCTCTTGTGAATTTTATTCATTTAATTTGTATTGTTTTTAAATACATAAAAATCATTGTTTTTCTTCCGTGTAAGCGAATGGGAATGGCCCCTTCGGCGCTTGTGATGAGCTCCTGAATTTTGACATTTTCAATTGTCGGTCGGTGTTTGCAGCCATTTGTTGGTCCGCTGTTGTAGCTGTTGATTTTCAGTTAATTTTTCATTTTGACATTTCCATTTGTCAATAATAACATGTTGACTAGACCGCTGCCCTCGTCCCCCTTTTGCGCTGGGATGGATTGATAATTGGATTTTTGGCCAAAAAAGCGAGAGCTGGAATCGCCGTTCATTTAAAATGTATTATTGATTTGGTTTGATTTTGTTTGGTCAAAAGGGCCGTTGCACTCGAATGGAGTTTAGTTCGGATTGGGATATTAATGACGGATCAATCACGCCCCTTGACTCGTCCCGTTAGAACCCTAGCAAACAATACCTCCACGCTGACACAGCACCGGGCATTATGAACGGACCGGTTCAGGCCAGAAGAGCGACCCAAGATACAACCAGAATGGGGGCTTTCACATAAACGCCGCTTAAATGGCTCCGTGGCCAACTCCATCTGCGTTCAATTGATTTAATTTCCTGCAAGAATACGCGTTGAAGTCGAAGTGAAATGCACTTGCATTGACGGGCCCGCACTTGAATGTCCCGATCCCCATGGCGACATGCAATCAGACAATCGGAGATTCTCCATTCTCGAGATGCTGACAGCCATACTTTGGATAGACGGGCCGAGTGGAGTGAAGTGGCCGATAATCGGGCTAACAATCTCCGCCCCGGGGAAACCGTTATTGCCGCCTATCTGCCGAAAGCCACCAGCCGTAGATGATGACGATAATGTTAATAAAGCTGCTGCACATGCGTTCATCATTGTTTAAGTCAACTGTTCGGATGCACCTTTGTCACAGTAAAAGAATGTCATCAGTTATTGCTCTCGATTGCATTTGTTTATGACTTGATTAACACAAAAATACAATACAAGTCATATTTTCATATATTAGGTATCACTAGAGATACTGCCAAAGGCAGAAGCTAGCATCTCCGACCTCCTAAAAAATATATGAATATATATGTTTATGACTTGATTAACACAAAAATACAATACAAGTCATATTTTCATATATTAGGTATCACTAGAGATACTGCCAAAGGCAGAAGCTAGCATCTCCGACCTCCTAAAAAATATATGAATTCTTGCATCTCCAGGCGATTTAATTGGTGGTTAAGGAAATACAAATATTAAAGAAATTGTTCGGATGCTTTTTGAGAATTTCAGTAAACTCAAAAGACAAACTTGAGAGTTATGAGCTTTAAGGTTTGAATTTTCCGACTATAGTATTAGTCCTGCCACGTGCACATATGTTTTCTTGGCTAATTTTAAATCGTTGCTGGGCATAAGGTAAGCATGTTAAATAAAGAAATTAATTAAGTAGAAATAAAATATGTAGTAATGAATATTTGATTTTGGTTGGTAGACCACCCATTACTGTAGATAGTGAGGAAATTATCATACTAACTAATGATTTATTATGACAATACAAGTGGTGGCGTTTTAAAATCTTTACAGACCGCTTTTATTGTTTTCTTGTTTTTATTTACTTCTATAACGCACATCTTTTGGTACCGGATATCTGTATCTTCGACTGTATCCTGCTTACGTGTTATTATTAATAATGTTCTCCAAGAATCGAACTCTGAATTTTGATTTTTACGCAGTGAAATGTTCAGCTTCCAGCGCCATTCGTAAATTGTTTGAGTGTTGCTACTGCAAAACAGAACAGAATTGAATACTAAAGGAGAGAAATGAGCTACAGCCAGTTTTCGGGGTACTGGAAAGTTTTTGGTTGCAGAATGGGCCGGGTACTGGCATCTAAGGAGTGCATTTGAGTGCATTATTTTGGACTTTTTTGGAAAGTAGAGCAGTGGAAGCCGAAGCCAAGCCATGTTAAGCTGGAATATTTGCCAAATTAGAACGAGCTTACACGCACGAATTAATCGAACTCTATTCAAATAGTTTAATTGCTGGTTTCAGTTTCCCCGAGTGGGGATTAAAGGCAACTAAGTAAATTGATTTATTGCAACCAACCGGGCTTTGTTGGCATTTCATGTATTTAGCGCACATTTATTAGGCACTATCTACAACAACTAGGGAAGCAAATACAACTACAGAAAAGGCTGCTTCAATAGTATGCTCATAATTGTAATCATTGAACAACGGCTTTTGGGGAGCCAGAGAGGCATCGCCAGCAGATATTACAACCGAATAATATGCTCAACACAATGGTCAATAACCTTTTGGCCAATAAATCAAATTTGGCGTTTGCCTAAACTATAAATTAAATGCTAAGGGCCCTGTTGTTGCTGCCAGCCTTGCTGTGCCACAGCAGCAACATCAGCAGCAATAACAACGGCAACATGAACCAGATCTCGACGATAAAAGCCAACAACAACTAAAATAATCGCTCGTAAATGCCTAGTGACAATAAAATTGATGATAAACCAAATTCAATACTTGAACATTTCCATTTCCAGTACCAAACCGAATCAATGCGAAGTAATGCAAAGCGAAACCGTCTCACAGTGGTAACTCTGTTACAGAAATGAATGTAGATTTTAATTTTAATATAAATTTCATGAATGTTCCAATCCACATCTTTCAAAAAATTTGAACGAACTTAAGTATTTATTATACAAATTTATTTATTTCTAATGGAACAAGTTTAAAACTTGTTTTTATAATAGCAAGCAAAAAGTACGTACGTGTTGTGTTGTTTTCTTCTCTTATTGTAATGTTCAATTAAAATGATCAATTGCTTTGTATTTTCACTTATGCTAAACATCATGATGGGAGATATTTTATACTCTGATTCTGATTTGTGTCAGATATATTCAATATTAATTAAAATGTACCCTTATTCTTAGGTAGTAAGTGTTTTACTTCTCATTTTGAACCATACACATATTAGTTTTAGTGGAGAGGCCACTGTGCGAAGGCCGTCTGCCTCCTGCCCCTGTGCGATGTCCTCTCCATTGTTACTGATGTGGCTGCTGCTGGGGGAGTCCGGTATAATGCCACTTGAACGTTAAATGAAATTAATCCGACGTTTGGCTTGATTGGTTCTCCAGAGGCCGGGGCGAGCGCACCGGACGGCGGACTGTCCGTCCGTCCGCAAGTGACTTTGTCTATTTCCCTTCATCATTCCCAGGCAAACAAGGCAGAACAATTGCCGACAGCCACGCCCCCCTTGTATTTAATGACAGTGCACTTTGGCCGCCCTCCCCCCGAAATCGGCTGCAATTATGCTGAAAACTCAAAACTGTACTTAATTCTCAAGTTTCAATGGTAATCAATTCCGTAATTGAAGATTCGTTTAGGGGCTTCGGGCAGCAGGCAGTGGCTTATTGTCCCCGGAGTGACCACATCAAAAAGTTCCGTTCGATAGACAAATGGAATACCCGAATCTCGAGACATGGGATTGTTAAGCCTGTCCCAGTCCCAGTCCCAGATCATCTCCTCTTCTTTTGTGCTGCTGCTGCTGCTGCTGTGCATCTCGCTCGCTTAACAGTTTTCTGCTTTTAATTCTTATTTAAAATTGCATGCTCATCTCTTAAGTGGGCATGCTGCATTTAATTTTATTTATTCATGTTCTTTCAGCTGGCTTTTTTAGCCCGCCTTCTTTTCCATCTTCGGTCCATGCCCGCCTTATTGCCGTCTCTTAAAAGCCAAGCTGGCTGGACAGTTTCCAGTTTCGCTTTATCAGGGGAAAATATGATTCTATTAGTTTTGTTGCGAGACTCAGAGGCGACTGCACTGCTTGAATGGGCTCCGAGGCTATTATTTAATTATTTGTCAATGCACTCGTATACCCTGGCCAGGGTATTATACTTCTGACCAGAAGTTAGAAACCCACTCAAGCAAGTCGATTGAACCATGTTATTTTGTTGCGAATCAAAGAGGACATTAAGGGGACATACAAAATACAGAAATATTGCCATGTTTTGCAAAGACTGCAACCAATTAAAATAATTTCTTATCATTTGATCCGTTTCTACTTATGATGGATTTTCTTCGGATCAGAATGATTTTAATAGTAATGGTTTTAGATGCGCATGACGTGTCGCTTTTTGAATACCTAAGATATCATAAATTTAATGTGTAAATTTAACCTTAATCACCTATAATTTTCCCATACTTTTTCTTTAAACAAATTATTCAATATTGTAATTCTAAAGGTCGCAGGGCGTAACGTAAAGTATTGAATTAATCTCTCCCATGAAAACCGATTATTCAAATTGATCTTCAATACCAATTAAATCATTTACGACCTTAATGGCCATTGGAATGACTCTAAATAAATCGATCAATAAAGCTTTTAATCGGTGTCGGAATAAACAATTTTTTTGTGATTCCCATGGACATGTACTGGACCCATTGGTTAATAATACCACCCTCAACAGATTTCCATAAAACAATTTAGAAGAAAAACTATCTGTATATCCTTCGACGTCTTCCGAGATTCATATGCCGTTTAAGTTTCATTTTGGATATTTCCCATGTCTACTTGATTGATTAATAGATCGACCATGCCATAAAGGCAGGGTATAGAAACTTTGCCTCACAAAAACTGTTTCCAGTCTTGTTTTTTCCTGTTTTTGGCCTTGTTCCATTCTCTTGTCAACATTGCAAACAACGGTAAAGAAATGCAGCTGACAGCGTAAAATTGAGGAAAAAGCAATACTTGTTAATTAAACCATTAAGCTATTAAACTAATACGTATTTTACGTTTTGATTAATTATAGTGATTAACTTTAAAATAACATCTAAATAAAAATTTGCAATATATCTGGGTTAAAACAATTACTTTCAAGCTACTTGACACTGAGAAACTTATAAAAAAATATATGGTAAGCAACATGTAAATTAACATGAAACAATAAATACGAAACCGTCTTTTTTTAAACAGAATATTTGAAACATATTTTATGTGGTTTGGAGAAAATATCGGTACGTAAGGAATATACATATATTTTTTGTGGGATATCGTAAGTAAAAACTATTATGCTGGTATTTTTCTTGTATTGATTAAATGTACACAAATGTTTACAAATTAAAATATTAAACAAATTAACTAACGGATTTACTGATATGTACATATTTTTTTAGGCCACGTGGCATAAATCGGTGGCTTTGCCAATTCGAGTTTATTCAACGGTTTATATCTTGTTTCCATTTCTCTCGATCTTTTCGTAGTTCCTTTTCAATATCAAAGCCTTGAACAATGCCACGGCCATAGAAAACAAAGTTAATTATTGCCAAAGCCTTATAACTCATTTTTCTATAGGCTTGCTTCTTCATGGCGATTTTCCTTTTGCCCAGACACTAAGTCCAACAGAAAGACAAGCCAAAGAAAAATACGTAGTTTGACAAAGAAAGTCCGCGAAAAAACATAATAAATAAAGTGTTAAGAATAGCAGCGGACAAAGGCACACGAAATAATGCTATGTCTGTATTTCGGGCATCTTGTCTTTTGCCAGTTCGGTGACTGCTCACACGAAGCCAGGCGCAGAGTGGAAAAAGTTTATTCTAGTCAAACGGCTTCCGTCTGCAGAACTGACCCAGAAACACAAACAAAATTAATAAAAAATAGCTAGCAACTGAGAAAAACGAGTGGGAAAGCAACCAGCCTGGGTTGCGACTGGCAGATTACCTATTTTTCGGCTAAAACGTATCTGAATCGTTCGCTTTGGGGAATATGTATACATATATGGGGGCAAATAACATTTTCTAGTCGTACATAAAAAGCTGCTGCTAATTAGTAGGTTAACATAGATAATTATTGGTAAATATATTTTTCAAAATGCTTTGCTAAAAAAAAATCAAACATATATGTATGAAGGCTTAAGAGGAAAATTGATCCACGTTTAGCTCTTTGCCACTAAAATTATTATTATTAATCCAAATACAATAATTTAGAATGTTGTATTTTTTTTATTGAATGAACTCTTAATCTAAAAAATAAAAAAATTCACCATTATCAATAAGCGAAAATGCGAAAGAAATGATTTAAAACAAGAAAGAAAGCTAACTTCGGCACGCCGAAGTTTATATACCCTTGCAGATAGAACTTCTGTGAATAGGAATCCATACAATATTAATTATATATATTTGTGTTAAAAAACAATGAAGTAATACCTGCTTTCATTTCATTCACCTATACATATTATATTTGCAATTTTACAGTCACAGATTTGCATTTTTCCTCTACATCAAACGATCGTTTGTATGGAACCTATATGATATAGTCGTCCGATTTTCATGAAATTTGCGACAAAATTTAAGACTTATATGAAATTGCTATACCTCAAATTTGATGAAAATCAGCTGAAAACTGGAAAAGTTATAAATTTAATTGTATTAATTTCTCGATCGTTCCTATCGGAGCTATATGATATAGTCCGATTTTCATAAAATTTTATACAAAATTGTAGAGTATAGTAAAATCGCTATGTCTCAAATTTGAGCCAATTCTATTGAAAACTGAAAAAGTTAAAATTTTTTTTGTAAACAATTTCCGATTATTCCTATGGAAGCTATAGGATATAGTCGTCCGATCCGGCTCGTTCCGACATATATACGAGTGAGAGTATATAGAAGGCTAACTACAAAGTTTCATTTAGATAGCTTCAAAACTGAGAGACTAGTTTGAGTAGAAACGGACAGACGGACAGACGGACAGACGGACAGAAGGACAGACGGACAGACGGACAGACGGACAGACGGACAGACGGACATGGCTAGATCGACTCGGCTGTTGATCCTGATCAAGAATATATATACTTTATATAGTTGGAGGTGCCTCCTTCACTGCGTTGCAAACTTCTGACTGAAATTATAATACCCTGCAAGGGTATAAAAAGGTGTCAAAAACTTGAAGACGATTTTTTAAACAAATAAAATTAATACATTTTAGAAATCAATTTTCACTTAATTCTTTCACAACTTTATGTGAGGTTGGAATAAACCCAAAGAATTTCAACTTTTGTTTCGCAGCATTTTCATGGGAACTATATGTAAATGTCTTCCGTTCCTTTATATTTGAAAATTGTGATTTTAAAAATGTAAGATATATATGTTTTTGCTGGAGAATAACAAATCAATTAATATACAAAATACAATGATTTCTTATCCGCTTTAGAAAAGAGGTCATGCCATGAAATTATCCATGAAATGGTGTTCAAGGAGAAATCTGATTCACGCCCAGCCGAACACCTCGACGAACATGAATAAATAAGGGAAAGCCTTTCGCAGAGCAGGCACGACTACTGTGGAGATGATTTTCCACAGGACGCATTTGTCGCCCGAGATTCTCGTTACTCTTGAATAAATCTTTTTTGGCCGAGTTTAATGTCTTCTTGCTTCCCTTGCGAAGCCACAGCCAAGTGCTGTTCGCTCCATGTCAAGCCAAGTTTTTGCCGCTGGCTGCTGTTGGCACAGCGCGTTTTTCAATTTCGCATAATGGAAGTGCCGAGCCGCTGTTGTTACCGGCTGTGTAATTATGTTTTCATTTGGACATCAAATTTAATAGCGCCAGGCATAGAACAAACTACTTTCGTTTTGTTGAATCGGCTGATTTTGATTTGATGGAGTGGCACTTATAAAGCACTTTTCCCGGCCAGGCCACACTCGCACAGCTCACACGCACTCCCATTTATTTGCACGTTGCGTGTGGGCAGAGACACCACTAGCAACACTGGCAACCCCCGAACACAGAGCCCCCCCCCAACCTGGGGGCAACAGTCAACGACGAAAAGCAACAGCCACCAGCAGCAGCCTGGTGCCCGGTGCCCGGTGGGTCAATCGGAAAAAAGGAGAGGAGCCCAGTGTCCGAGTGTCCGAGTGTCAGAGTCAAGTCCACGTAAATTGTCAATAATGCTGCTTCGGCATTGTTGTTTTCCACTTTGGCTGTGATTTGATTTCGACCCGCCGCACCCCACAGCCACAGCCACTGAAAGTTCCACTTCCACTTCCACTGCCAATGCCAGTGCCACTTCCACCTCCAGCCCACCGCCCAGCGCTTATCGCCGACGCTTGTTGACTTTTTCCCTGGCTCTGTTTATGCCAATAGCTTTTGGCCGAAATGTCACTTTTTTATTGTCTTTTTATGAGCGCAGCGTGTCGTTTGGCTTTTTCCTCCCGTTGTTTCGCCTCGTTTTGGCTCCGTTACGGCTCTGCCCCGGCCATGTTGTTAAACGTGCGACGCAACTTTCGATTAACGAAAATTATTTCACTACTTTAGTGCCCGAATGCGGGTCTTTGGTCTTTCCCCTGGCAGTCTCTATTCAGTCTATCTGGGAAGGGAAGGGAAGGGAAGGGAAGGGCCTTGCGAAGGAAATTGACTGAAACGATTTAGTTTTTCTTTTTTTCAGACGGGCTTTGAATTCCTTTTTGCACACGCTCCTCGAGCCACTCAATTGGCCAAGTTAGACGGTGGCATTTTATATTTCTGCTTGGTGCTGAGTAGATTTCTAAGGTAGCATAACTGTGCGCCCAGCATTTCAATTGCAGCCTTTTGATAAATGGCCAGCCGGCAGACAGGTGGCATCGCAGCACTTTCGTGGCCCGAACTACATTTGACGACCGCCGAACAGTGGGAACAATTACCAATTTTTGTTCATTTCACATTTTATAAATTTAATGTTACATAAATCTTCTTAAACGAAGTATGAGTAATTAAAAATCTATATCTGTATTTTTGCAGTATTGTTGGTAATTATATTAGTAATTTTTACTTGTTAGCTTTGAGAAAATAAATAAAAATGGGTCATAAAATATGCATAAATAACTATTTTATATTGCATGAATAAAATAATAACATACGAAACAAGAAAGAAAGCTAACTTCGGCACGCCGAAGTTTATATACCCTTGCAGATAGAACTTCTGTGAATTGGAATACATACAATATTAATTATATATATTTGTGTTAAAAAACAATGAAGTAATACCTGCTTTCATTTCATTCACCTATACATATTATATTTGCAATTTTACAGTCACAGATTTGCATTTTTCCTCTACATCAAACGATCGTTTGTATGGCACCTATATGATATAGTCGTCCGATTTTCATGAAATTTGACACAAAATTTAAAGACTTATATAAAATGGCTATACCTAAAATTTGATGAAAATCAGCTGAAAACTGAAAAAGTTATAAATTTAATTGTATTAATTTCTCGATCATTCCTATGGGAGCTATATGATATAGTAGTCCGATTTTCATAAAATTTTATACAAAATTGTAGAGTATATTAAATTCGCTATATCTCAAATTTGAGCCAATTCTATTGAAAACTGAAAAAGTTAAAATTTTTTTTGTAAAAATTTTCCGATCATTCCTATGGAAGCTATAGGATATAGTCGTCCGATCCGGCCCGTTCCGACATATATACGAGTGAGAGTATATAGAAGGCTAACTACAAAGTTTCATTCAGATAGCTTCAAAACTGAGAGACTAGTTTGCGTAGAAACGGACAGACGGACAGACGGACAGACGGACAGACGGACAGAAGGACAGACGGACAGACGGACAGACGGACATGGCTAGATCGACTCGGCTGTTGATCCTGATCAAGAATATATATACTTTATATAGTCGGAGGTGCCTCCTTCACTGCGTTGCAAACTTCTGACTGAAATTATAATACCCTGCAAGGGTATAAAAATATATTATTTGAATAAAAGAATGTTCAAGTCTTAAGGTTCCGTTTCAAGATTCTTATGCCCTACAAGGTTCACTGTTTTCTTATTATTTTTGGAACCTTGCTTCTTTTACGCACACCACTGTACATCGTGGGTGAAAATGGCCAAAGAGGCATTCAGCTTTCGCCCATTTGAAAGCATCGGCACAAAAGTGGCAGTCAGTAGCAGGCCCAGTCAGCGTGTAGCCTACACCTAGACAAGTTTTTGCAAAACTTTAAGTTTTCTTTAAAATAAGCCTCAAAACTAACCCAAGATATGTTTAGCCCAAATCTTATTAAAATGCCTACAAACAACCTCACACTCTGTGCTAAGTTTAGCTAGAGAGATTATATTCGAATTAAGCTGAATTAAACGTATACATATATAACATTTGAATTATTACGAGTATATAGAAGTGCCATAAATGCTATATATATATATACTTTGGTATATCGCGAAATATTAGGTTAGATCAAACGATTATTAATCCTGCAAAATGGATTTAAATTGAACTGATTTCTAATGCGACATCCAAGGAAGTAAATGGTACTTAACAATTTTAGTTATTTCCAACATATGTTTTTAAAATATTCGCTGATTTCCACAAGCAAACTAAAGTTAATTGTTTCAGAAAAAGTTCAATACATGGAATCATATTCACTATATATAGCTCAGAGCACATCTTTGCTTTAAGTTTTTCAGTGTAGTTGCAGCTACGCCTCTACTGAGCTTATTCAAAAAGTTGCTCAAAAGACAGCTAGCTCAAAAAAAACCTCAAAATAATTTTGTGGCGCAAGGTCAGCGCATGGTTCTTTAAGCATCTTGCAGAGGCCCCACATTTTCTATGCCCATGGCTCTGGCGGAGCGACACAGATTACGTGCCTGCCGCATTTGTCATGCCCCTTGCAACTTGCGGCATGCAAATACCGTGCAGCTCCAGCTCAACTCGGCATCGGCGATTGGGACTCCGCTTCCTGTCCCACAAGCTTCAGAGCTGGGCATCTTTCACGCCTCTCCCTGCTAATTTTACTTTCGAACCGAGAAAAAACTCCTACTCAGAGGCGGCCACGCATGCGTCTCACGTAGCTCATTCACGTTCGAGCGGCGGTCTCTGGTCTGTGAACTTTCGTGAAAGTTCTGCCCCGGTAAGTGCATAAATCTTCCAGCCAGTGGCCGGTCTCTGGGATCGGGCAACTGGTAACTGCTCCGGTGGATGCTATCTAGACAATCGCTTCCCTGACTACTTAGCGGTTGTGTAGCCCAAACGATTTCCCACATCAACGGCGGGCGGCATTGTTCTGCTTACGCATAAATATGAACTTCATGTTATGAAGGTAATAAAACTTAAATTATGCCGAGAGCATCGCGGCGTCTGGCCGCTTTTGTGGGTGCGAATTGGGATCTGGTTCTTGCCGCTGGTCGAGCGATCTGCAATGCACCTAATGGCTCCTCGGGCGGGCAATAATGTTAATTACGAATTATTGACATTTGCCAGCGCAAAATCTTTGGCACTTCTTCCTCGTCTATAATTTGTTTATTTTATAACATCTGCAGCTGCGCCAGCGGCAGCGGCAAGTGCCACACACTCATAATGAGGCATTATGAACGCGTTCGTCGCCGCATTAAAACAAACATAACAACTACGTGACTAATTATGTTGATATCAAACTGTTGCCCCTCCACTGCCTCGCCGCCTTCCAGTAGTTCATTCTGAGCGAGTTTATGCGAGTGCAAAAGAAAGTGAAATTAATGTTAAATACGCGTGGAGCATTCGGTGTCGGAGCTTAGGAACAGTTCGGCCAGGTTCCTTAGTCCGCGGAACGTGTTTCTGTACTAGTTGAAATAAATTAACAGCCAGCCCAATGAGCAGATTAACGAATGTAAGCTAAGAAATATTTCCAAGCTCATGTCTACCTTCTCTGGTGCAAGCTTCATTTCACACAATTTTATTTCAGAAAAGACCTTGCAATAACAAGGATCGTAATGCCCATGCATTTCAAGTGTCCTTTCTCTAGCACAAATATCCCTAGCGTAAATATCCCTACGTATAGATCTAGAATGCATTCAAATAAGGGTGCATGGAAGTTATTGTACCAGAGAGCGCTCTTTCCGAGGTACAACTGTAAGAGAATCAGCAATACAAAATGCGAGTACAACAAAATCGCACACAAAAATGTAATTTAAACTTAGAGCCAACTTGAAATAAACGTAAAAGAAGAATATTTTGCATTAAATATTACCATGTTAAGGAAATGTTTATTGTGAACTGAATACTCTCGTAAAGCTATCTTTCTTATTTGCCTTGGAACCTATCCAAATGAACGCAATAACTTTTTCTGTAATACGCAGCCAGAATTTTCACCGAAACAACAGCAGAAAGATAGCCACCGAAATGCACATAAAAAATAGTTGCACGTAATTTAGTATAAGACGACGACAGAGACAGAAACCGAAAACGAAAACGAAACTACTTACAACGCGAAACCCGAAACCCGAAACCCGAAACGGAAACTAAAACGCGACCAGACAATAAAAAAGTGAAAAACCTGATGCAAATGGGCCCTGGCGGTGTGCATGAGAAAAATAGGTATAACCTAGCAGAAATTTGTCGATGACAAAGTGGAGAATGGAAGCCGAGAGTGCGTAATTAATTTCACTTTTCATCGCAGTCCAGCGGAGAATGCTAAGCAGGCACCGGTGCCCACTTAAGGGGAATTGGTTCCACAATCTGAGCTGGCCAGGGGTCAGGGCAGCGGCTGAGTCACCCGGGGCGTATGCGTGATCCACAGTGTTTGCGCTAAAAATAAAGTGGCAAGTGCTAAATTTAATAAAAAGCGAATATATCAAAATCCTGTCAAAGGCCATTTAAGTCCCGACGCAAACAGACACGCACACGGCCTCCACACACACACCACACACCCAGGCGCTGTGCACACCCACACAAAACCTAAAACAACAACCAACGAGGGGCACAACTGATGTGCGGTTTTGGTTTCATGGCTTACGGTTTTGATTGCTGCCATCGCTCAATTGATTTTTCACTAATGCCATCGATTGGCAAACCCAAACCGAAATAAAAGTGAAATGCAAAGCATTAAAAAAAGCAGAACTTAAACGCCAAAATAAACAATTTGTCAAGCCGATGTGTGCGTGTGTGCGCGATGTGTGTTTGAGCCAAACAATTCAAAAAATCGACGAGAGATGAAAGAAAGGAATGAGCTTATGTTTGACATGAAATTAAATCGCTCGCCAAATGGGAAAACGCTCCAGGGCGAACAATAAAACTAAAATAGGATTAGTTGCGGTCTGTGCTTAATTTCTCAGTGTGAAATGCAGGCTCGATTTCGGATTGGTTTTGTTCGATAATGCGAAAAGTGAAAATAAACCATAAATGATACGGATTCGCGGCAGTAGAAATTGATTCCATATTAAAGCCAAACATTTATCAGCAGATTTTAAATTAATTTTAATTGCCAAGCTTAAATAAGTAAGAATCCTATACCCAGGTGCTGTGGAACGAGTAGGTGACTGCTAAAAATAAACAACAACTTATTACTTTATGAGTTAAATAATCGTAGAAGAAAAACAAAATTATTTATTTATACACGCAACTAAAATTTGTTTTTAAATATTGAAGTCAAAGTTAAGAGTGTTACTAAAAATATAAATAAATTCGCGCACACTCTTTAAATGCTAGCACTTTCTTTGTTACATTTTGTGCCGTGCGCAACAATAAGTGCAAAAAATTATTAAATGTTTCATCAAAGATTTGATAGCACCAAATTTTTTAGCAAAAACAATAAAAATAAATGCTATGGTAATGCGTAAGATCATCAACCATCTAGATGACAAATTTAATGCGTAATAACTAAGATTGTAATTATCAAATATTTTACAGGTAAGAGGTAAATTGTCAAAATGGTCTCACAATACAAATTCCTGTTTGATGTTGTTTTCCAATTATTTGTTAAAACTGAAAGGCAAAAATAGGTTAAAAAAAAATTTTTTTTTAACATATGTGTTATGTGACAAACTGCATTTACCAGAACATTCATGTTTTGGGTGTTAATTATTAAAAAAAAAAATTAGAACGACCATATATATTAATGTAGGAGTACTTCAATAAGAATTCTATATGGATAGATATGTACATATACATATGTATGTACATAGTGTGCGTCAAATTAACTTCAGTGAGTTAGCGTCGAATTGAAACGATGGGAGAATGGAACATGGGGATTTTTATACCCATGCTGGGTACAATAAATGCAGTAAGAAGTTTTTAAAGCATTGAAGAAGTCACCACCGTCCGTTTCTACGGAGAGAAGTCTCTTAGTAGCAATCTGAATGAAATTGTATAGTTGGTCTTCTCACTCGTATAAATGTCGAATCGGACGACTACATCGTATAGCTGTCTTGGGAACAATCGGAAAATTGTTAGAAAAAAATTATAATTTTTACAGTTTTCAACAGATTTGATTAAATTTAAGATATAGCCATTTAATATTTTTCTACAATTTCGTGATAAGTTTTATAAAAATCGGACGACTATATAGGTGCCATATAAACGATCGTTAGATATAGAGGAAAATGAAATACTTTGAATGTTAGACTGTAAATATAATATCGAAAGGTGAATTAATTGAAAGCACGCATTACCTAATACGAACAACTAATACAAACAATATAAAGTTCCATCATATTAAAATTTATATTTACTAATTGTTTATTTTGCGTATACTCAGATTTAAGTAACACAAGTCGCTCGATAATCCATTGGAAAAATCAAATCTCCATATTTTTCGATATTGGTAAGGTAACGGAGCTTCGCTTTCAGATAATGTAATCTAATAGAGATTGTTTGGTTAACATGTAATTAAAATAGTACCGACAGATTTTGAGAAAATCGTGATTTCATCAAAAGCCGTTCAGTCGTTTAAAAAGAAACCCACTTTTCATTTATTTATGTATATGTTACAGCCCTGGAAACTTAAAAATTAAAACATTTAATTTAATCTTTATGAAGGGATTTATACAAAAAGAAAATTGATACAAAATAAACGGCATCGCAGTTCTAAACAATTTTTTTTTAATTCGATCAGTCGATTATTTAGGAAATTAGTTGTAGGGAAAATTCATTTTAAAATTCACGATTTTATACACTGTTTACACACTGAAAATTAAAAAAAAAAAATGACGCCTTTTTAAATGTTTTTGATTTTTTGAATGCGAAACTATGTAGTTAATTGGTTATTTTAAATGAGTATGTACAAAAACAAAACAACCAAAGGAACACAGTCAAAGCAACAACAAACAAAATTGGCACTGTCAAAAAACTCTTTACACACCAGAGAACTGCAACGATCAACATTTTTACGATCTTACCCGATCACTTACTCGGATTTTTTGCGACGCAATACTTTGCATCAACAAAATTGTATGATCGTTAACAAGCATGTTCGAAACGAATATTCAGTTCCGATCACTCTTGCCTGGTTTCGTTATGATTACTTTTATTCAAACGTTTTGTGTGAATTGCAAATAATGATCGAGACTTCTCCTTGCGGTCAGGTGTTACTTACAGTTAGAAATAGAAAAAAAAAATCGTTTTTTTGTATTTTATTTTCTTAATGTTAATATATTTAAGAATAAACACAGAAAGTTTCATTTAGTTCCGATGAATATTTCCTAAGTTATAAGTAAGCTTGAAAAGGCGTTTCCGAGTGCTCTATGTAAAGTGCTCCTATTTAAAGTGCATTCCAAACTTTAAACGTCTTTTTCTCAAAATAGTGTTTTCAAAGTCGCTGACCAATATTTCTCGAAAACGGGTAGCCCTATTAGTCTCAAATTTTAACACGACCTTCTTAAATATATTTTTTAGTAATTAATCGAAGATTTTTTCTCTCCAATAAATGTTTTACTTTTTATAAACAATTTAAGGCGAAACTGCCATTTTGTCAAACAATATTATTATGCTTATTCCTTCAATTAATTACTATATTTGATATTACTCTAAAGAAATCAGTTTGCTTTTTTAATTTCGGATGATCCAGTTCCGGCATATGGTGGTCACCGCAAAACGTATTTTTTCCAAATAAATATTTTTGCTAGTTCTTACTCTTAAAATACAGTTAAAAGATACTAATATGGATCAATAAGTTAATAAGTTTCTTTAGAAAACTTTCTGAAAAATTCATTTTTTTTTGGCCTTCTAACTGTATGTAACCCCTTCAGGCCGATCACAATCATTCATTTTGGTCACACCGAGTTTGATTTAATCCGATTATCCCATTTACCCATTTGATCGGTTGCCGAATTCGCATAATTATGGAGAGTGAATCTATGAATAGCGTTGCTGATAACATAAAGAATGGAAACTACACCTAATCTGGCCAACGCAAGGGAAGAAGTTTTATTTGGAACATTTTGACAGAGATAATATCACATTAAAAGAATTCGTTTATTGTCGGACATGTTCAAAAGTGTTAAAGTACAGCGCAAACCAAACCTAGGCATAGTTGCTCCTGATAACATTTTAAGAAAACTAAAAACTTTGTTTAATGAATTTGACATTTCAAATATTGAAAAAATTAAGTGTGTTATGGGGCCCATCCACAGTAGAACATGTTGGCCGAGCCGCTCGTCGAGCAAAAATTTCATTTGCCACCAACTAGTGGCAACATGCTCGCAAACATCATTTGCTTGCAAATCTTTGAGAAGCAAACATGGCAACGGACAACGACAGCGTCACTATAATTGCACTTTTGGCAATTAATGTTTGCGCCTTTGGCTGGAATATAAAGTTTTCAATAAAAAAAATAAAAAATAATAAATACATTGTTTTGACGTTTGCTTCATAAGATGTTCGTGCCAACGTTGCCATCCATTGTTAAGCATGTTGTTGCGAACACAAGCAAGATATAATGAATTCTATTTCGTTCGAGCGGCTCGACGAACAAGAAATTAGTACGCGACCTCTACCACTCAGTGATGCCAATATTTTAAAAAATGAAAAAAAAAAAAAAGAGATTGAGAAAAAAAAAAACAGGAAAAATAGGATGCAAATATTATAAAAAGGATAGAAAAAAGGACAAAAAGTTTGTTTACAGTAATTTTATAATATTGTTATTAAGATAATAGTTTTAAGGCATGTACATGTACATAAATTTATAACGTAAATTTAAAAATATATATATATTTACCTGATCGCCAAGAGGGCATTTAATGTATCTACCTCTAAACGGTTCCTAATTTTTATTTTCACCAAGTTTACTTGGCTGAAAACTCTCTCTACCTCAGCATTTGACCATGGCAATGAAAGCAGGCTGAGAGCGAAATTCACCAGGTCCTCATAGGGGTTGTTTCCTGCAGAATCCCGATACCTCTTCACTTCTGACCAAAATTTTGAAGTATTTTCAATGTTTTCCCATTTATTAGGTGAATATTGGAATATTGTGAAATTATTTTGCTTTTAATCTCAGGATGTATTGAAAATATATTTTGGATTTTAAAATACGATCTACCGAAAACGCGTCTATCTTTTTTAACGTGGAATAATTGTCAGGCAATCTAAAAAACATCCAAAAATTTGTTGTATTTCAAAAATAATATTTATATAAAGTAACATATTTACCTTTGCTTTACTTGATTGATCAATTCGATCACAAAATCTGTAAACATAGCTATCGCAGCTTCTTGGCGACAAGTTTCTGAAGATTTGACCGACTCGAAACAAATTTTACTTTGTTTCACTAAACTTGATGTATTTTGTGCATGTTTTTTTGTCGTCATGTGCGCTCTAATTTGGTCAATTTTACAGTTAATACTGCATTTGCAATATTTGCAATAAGCCTTGTTATTGTCTGAATTATGTCGGCTAATCCAATCTTTCAAATCGGGCTTCAGTAGCCAGCAATCCCGAAACTTTTGCTTATACACTTCTTTTGGCATTTTTAATTTAATAATACAAACTTTGAAATTGCGTGTTCAGTACCGAAACAGAGAGCAAGTAAACCGTAAATAGAGTTGTTTTTCGATGAATTTTTTACCAAACTATCGATATAAGTATGGCAGCCGCGAAACGTTGCCACCTGTTTCATATTTTACAGCTGATAATAAATTTAAATTGGAGCGCAAAAGCAACTATTTTTAGAATAAAATAGAATTAATATTAGATTAAAAAAAAGGACAGATTTCCGGATGAAAAATCTAAAAAGGACAGATTTCAGGTATGCGGATGATTTTCAATTTTTACCGGATGAAGCGTTAAAAACAGGACAGATCTTTCCGGAAAAAGGACAAATTGGCATCATTGCTACCACTAACGATGAAAATTTCGTCGAGCTCAACATGCTACATAGTACACACTTTAGTTTTCTTTCTTCTTGAGGATAAAAACGGTACTTTACCTTTACCTATGCTTTTGCTCCCAGCGACATGATTGCATTCTTTTCATTTTATTGTGAAATCTTCCAAAGTGCACGCCAAAAAGTGATAATAGTAATTTTTAAAAATGCCTGAAGCTTAATTGACCTTTGACGTGGTCCAGTTGGTTTATTATAACCAACTTCGAAATGTTTTGGGTATCCCGGAAAACTATTTAAATGTGTAAAATCCCGGAAAGCTAAAATTGAAGAAAGGCTGGAAGAAAAGTCTAGAGGCGGGAGGAAAATGAAGAGTTACAAACGGTGCGTCATAACCCCCAAATCTCGACCAGGACCCTTGCCAAGGAGTTGGAGGAAGAGTGTGGCTTAGTCGTTTCGCACGAAAACGTGGGCAAATTGATACTACAGAACAAATACTCATTGAGAGAATGTAAAAGAAACCGCTGCTTTCCACAGTGAACATTCAGAAGCAGTATTCTTTTGATATTACTGGGATGACGTCATATTTTGCCACGAAAACAAAAGTATACTCTATTATAACGACGATCCTTTCAGAGTGCCTACCATAAAATTTGGCAAATTATCGGTTATGGTTTGGGGATGTATACTAGAAAAAAAAAGGCGGCGTACAAACTTAACGCGCAACTTTGATGATTTTATAATTAATATTTTTTT
This sequence comes from Drosophila serrata, assembly GCF_035046125.1. Lineage (NCBI taxonomy): Eukaryota > Metazoa > Arthropoda > Insecta > Diptera > Drosophilidae > Drosophila > Drosophila serrata. The sequence continues at coordinate 504,321 of NW_028257165.1, forward strand.
TTTTTCTTTTTTAATTTAACGAGACATGGATTATTAAAAATTATAACCAGTCTTCATTTAATTCCATAAACAAATAATGTAATTATCCCAAATAAGCAGAATTTGCTCTCATCGCTAAAAAGAACCTTGTTCCAAAAGGCGAAATCCACGCGCTTTTTTTTATTGACGGGCGATATGAGAGCCTCCTTCCTCGCAACACAGGATGTAGTGCACGCACTCAAATGATAAGATAAGAGGTTTTTCACAATCAATAAATCAATAATAGCTAAAGAAGCGTTCGAAGACCAATTACATTAGATTACGATCGTATGATTGCACAGTTAGATAAGGAAAGCTCAAAACTGCAGCTTACCTGCTTGCACGTTTGTGTTTATCAGACGTCGCCAAAATATCAATTGGATATCACACTTGTCTCAAAGTTAATATTCTTTAAATTACTAAATCGAGAAAAGATGTGATTGTGCCGATTTGTGTTTGAATTTGTACGAGAACATAAGGAATAAGTGCCGTGTTGTGATTTACAATATTATTGCAGATTTCCGTAGGGCTTAGCTTCAAAGGTGTATCGGTGGCGGAGTCCCCGATAACAGCCCCTTCTCTGCATTCGAATATTTTATTCGAGCCAATTCCGTAACACAGCGACAATTTTCGGCTTATAATTGGCTCATACGATCTAAGGCAGCGGCCAAAAGGAGACTTAACCTCCAGCCGCCCGGATAC